>NC_073377.1:41925817-42238674 GCF_028641065.1 Leucoraja erinaceus
CAGCACAGATCGCCAAAACCGGTCAAGAACAGACTTTTAGTAATATAGATAGTATCAGTTATATTAGCTACAAACATAGAAACATAGAAACATAGAAATTAGGTGCAGGAGTAGGCCATTCGGCCCTTCGAGCCTGCACCGCCATTCAATATGATCATGGCTGATCATCCAACTCAGTATCCCGTACCTGCCTTCTCTCCATACCCCCTGATCCCCTTAGCCACAAGGGCAACATCTAACTCCCTCTTAAATATAGCCAATGAACTGGCCTCAACTACCCTCTGTGGCAGAGAGTTCCAGAGATTCACCACTCTCTGTGTGAAAAACGTTCTTCTCATCTCGGTTTTAAAGGATTTCCCCCTTATCCTTAAGCTGTGACCCCTTGTCCTGGACTTCCCTAACATCGGGAACAATCTTCCTGCATCTAGCCTGTCCAACCCCTTAAGAATTTTGTAAATTTCTATAAGATCCCCACTCAATCTCCTAAATTCTAGAGAGTATAAACCAAGTCTATCCAGTCTTTCTTCATAAGACAGTCCTGACATCCCAGGAATCAGTCTGGTGAACCGTCTCTGCACTCCCTCTATGGCAATAATGTCCTTCCTCAGATTTGGAGACCAAAACTGTACGCAATACTCCAGGTGTGGTCTCACCAAGACCCTGTACAACTGCAGTAGAACCTCCCTGCTCCTATACTCAAATCCTTTTGCAATGAAAGCTAACATACCATTCGCTTTCTTTACTGCCTGCTGCACCTGCATGCCTACCTTCAATGACTGGTGTACCACGACACCCAGGTCTCGCTGCATCTCCCCCTTTCCCAATCGGCCACCATTTAGATAATAGTCTGCTTTCCCGTTTTTGCCACCAAAATGGATAACCTCACATTTATCCACATTATACTGCATCTGCCAAACATTTGCCCACTCACCCAGCCTATCCAAGTCACCTTGCAGTCTCCTAGCATCCTCCTCACAGCTGACATTGCCCCCCAGCTTAGTGTCATCCGCAAACTTGGAGATATTGCCTTCAATTCCCTCATCCAGATCATTAATATATATTGTAAATAGCTGGGGTCCCAGCACTGAGCCTTGCGGTACCCCACTAGTCACTGCCTGCCATTGTGAAAAGGACCCGTTTACTCCTACTCTTTGCTTCCTGTTTGCCAGCCAGTTCTCTATCTACATCAATACTGAACCCCCAATGCCTTGTGCTTTAAGTTTGTAAAATAACACAAAGTATGCCTTTTCCAGGCATCAGCTTCAGCCAGGAGTGTAGTGTAAAATAATGGATGCCACACACTACAGGGAGGATGTCAAAGCTTTTGACATGCTACAGATGAGCTCCCCATAGCAAGTTGCATGTTCTCCCTGTAGGGAAAAGGACATAGGAGGTTGGATTCCCCCGGGGTGCAGTTAATTGCAGAAGAAGTAAAAGTATAATTACCATCTGTGCCACCTGAATATTCAGAAGATGATTCCAGAGGAACTTTCAAAGGCAACAGGACATGTGATTCATAGTTTTTTTGGAATCATATGGTGCAACACAATTGTAAAAAATAACTGTTTCAGGACTGGACGAGGGTTGGTCAAAATTATAAATAATGATCTCCTTTTCTTTTTTATTTTATTTTATTTTATCTATTTTCTCTCTCAACTTTCTTCATTTACTCGTTTTCTTTCTTCACACACTATATACATTCACATCTTTCTATCCTTTACTATCTAACTTATTTTTCTTATTCTATTCTTTTTTCAATGTAACAAAAAAAAAGTTGTATATTAGGCACTTTGGGGCCATATGACTGTACTTACTTCTAATAAAATAAAATATTAAAAAAAAAACAAAAAAAAAACAGGACATGTGATTGAAAATAACTATTTCTAGGGATATGCTGAGAAAGCATGGGTAAAATGGTAAATTGGACAGTTATGTTCAAGGGTTGGCATGACAACCTGACATCAGTTCTTCTTTCCCTTTCTTCAATTCTAATTCATGGCACAACAATGCCAAATAGATAACAAGTGCACATTTTGTTCTCTTCAATATTTAGATAGTCCAAGGTGTCCTGGTACATTTTGTAATGAGAAACTGCAGTAAAATATTAACACTTTGGCATTAACACATTCATTTTACATTTACTCACTCACTTATCTCCTGTACTGCATGGTGAGTCAAAGACCAGTATCATGCTTATCTGCTACTAATTGATAAATATCATGTGCTTAAATAAATCAATGTAATTTTACACAAAGGTTTAAAGTATTCAAGGTCCATTGATGAAATGTTCACTAGTAGAGGACTTTGGACAGTTTGGTATGCCATTTCATCCTGGATCCCAATTAGAATCTCTGTGGCCCTGCAGCAACCTTGGGCAAATAGCAGGTACACAAAAATGTTGGAGAAACTCCGCGGGTGCAGCAGCATCTATGCAAATAGCAGCTCGGGCAAGTCTCTTTCTTGGTCTGTATTTTTTTCATTACAACCAATGTTTCTGAAAGCAGTTTTTTCTTCTCTGATCTTTTATTCCTTTATGATATGTGTCTGTTCAGTACTCACCTTGTTACTTACTATAAGATACATGCAGACTATTTTTGGATGAGTTTCCTAAACATTTTATTGACATAACAATCAATGATTGAGTAGAAAGTTGTTGGAGATGCAACCAATTTTTAGAGCCTTAACATCCAATATAATGTATACGTATTATGCCTCATGTATCAGAATTCAAATGCTTTCCATTCAGCTGTGCCAATTCAACTGCACCTACAACATCACACTCAGTACACTTGTTTCTCCTGACACTTGTTATTACAGCCATCTGCATACCTTACATTGCAGCAGAAAATTGTCAATACATAGCTGATTGGCTTGAAGCCCATTGCAATACCCGGACAATATGAAAAGGATTGATTCAACTTAAATTGGTTTCAGAAATCAAAACTGTTATCAATGAGCCAATGTGAATCTATGCCCATGCAAAAGTCAAAACCAGCTGTGCCTTTGCAAGGAGTAAAGAATGCGACCATTCAGAGGTTAGTGAAGCAGCAGATATAAAGAGTTTTCTTTAGGTAACTTTGAAACAGAGAAGGTAAACTATCATATTCCATTGACTGATACAGATTGACAAGAAGTGCCAAAGAATTGTTAGCATGAAACTGAGACTGAAACCCTGTACAAAGTTTTTCAAGAAAATTTAACAGAATCACAAATATATAAATTTGTTTCTATTTTTCAACAATTGAGAATGAACAATGATTTTAATCCCATGCCTCGTTCATTCCTGTATCCACTCACCTTGCTTTCATTCAACCACTACCTGACCTATTCGTAAAATGTTGAGATGATCCCAAATGTAACCGGTAATTCTGATAATGAATTCCACAAGCCATAACCAATAGAAGAAAAAAATCTTGTCCGCCATCTTTAAAGCCTTCCATTTTTTTCCCCATTCTAAAACTTTCGTATGAGAACATTGGATCATCCCCAGTCATTCAGATTGTTAAACATCTCAATCTAATCAGCACATTATGTCCTTTATCATAAAATAGTTTTGTTAAATTTGGTGATACAGCACCAACTATTAATCACCTGTTCACACTAATTCAGGGTTATCCCATTCTCCCATCCACTATCTACACATTACAGACAATTTTACAAAGGCCAATTAATCTACAAAACACATATCTTTGCGATGTGGAAAGAAATTGGAGCACCTGGAGGAAACCCATGCAGTCACAGAATGATCATGCTAACTCCACATAGAAGTCCACTCCAAAGTCAGAATCAAACCCGGGTCTCTGGAGCTGTGAGGCAGTAGCTCTACCAGCTGCACCATTCATTCATCATTGTTGAAAACATTAACGACGCAGTGGTGCTGTTTTCCTAAGGGAAGGGTGACGGACGCACCACACATCTCTATCCTCCAGTTCCTGCGTATTTCCGCCGCTGGAAGTATAGGATTTTGGTGCGTGTGCTTTATCATCATTCCTTACAATGCAATGTGCGACAGTGATCGCAACTTCTACTGAAGTGTGGATGGCCGTTGGCTCACTAGAAGTTCATTCCCCCTTTGACGTCTTGTTTTTGGTCCTGCTGGGAGCACTGCCCCCTCCACACCTGGCAAACCAAGTGTGGGAGACGGTTTAGTCGCCGACTATCCGACCATGGAGCAGGTAGCACGGGATTACATGGAACTTGTGGTGGGGGGAACCCCCCCTGACCTGACCAGCTGCACCACTGTTTGCAAATATCTTTCCTGAGATTTGTACTTCATCCTAAAGCCTATGCCATATTCTTGCTGCAAACAATTTGCACCCTCAT
Organism: Leucoraja erinaceus; assembly: GCF_028641065.1. Classification (NCBI taxonomy): domain Eukaryota; kingdom Metazoa; phylum Chordata; class Chondrichthyes; order Rajiformes; family Rajidae; genus Leucoraja; species Leucoraja erinaceus. Next base: position 41,930,141 of record NC_073377.1, read on the forward strand.
ACATCAAGGTCCTTCACACATTTTATAGCCTCATAACTAAACCAATATGCAAGAAGCTAATGTGTGATATCAATTACTTACAAATCATGCATATGTGTAATTCTGGAGTCAGAGCAATAGACTTGACTATTGACCATCTCTGAAATGGTCTTTTAGAAATAAATGACGTCCCTGCCGGAGATACTTACATCCCCTGAATGAATTGTAAAAAACATCCTTCGAAATCCACCTGAAATTACAGATTATTTTTTGGCCTTCGGTTTAATTTTTACCCAAAAATTGGCACCATTAACTTACCAGCATTCTGTTAGTATCACACGTGAAATGTTTTTGGAATGGGATTTAACCTCCGACACAAAAGCTGGAATGTTACAATTGAGCCAAAATTGACACTTCGTGCTGTGAAATTCCTTTTCTTGGAGAGACATTTCGTATTTAAAAGCAAAAAAAAAATTGTTGGAAGAACACTGCACTACATTAAATAACTTTCAAAGATAAACGTTGCGCTTTAATGTAAATCATTAATTATTTTTTGTTAGTAATTAAAATTCTAACTTAAACCCAGCCAGGTCAAAAGGAATATTATTATATTCAAAGACCTATAAATTTGAATAATGCTAAGTATTTTTGTATGTAATCTGGTATGGTTTCATTCTATATTTGGGATAGAATGTATTAAATGTTCTCATATAGTCAGTGATAGGGTGGAAGCAAAGTGCAAAACTATGAATGAATGGAATATCACAAGAGGTTTGCAATGACTCCGGTTGAATTATTCAGGAACACTCCAAGTAAAAAGTGGTTGTGCATAGCAATTCCTCACTTGGTCTTTCTCCAAACTTTCGCTGCATCTGTTCCTGTTTGTCAACTTCCATCAATATAACTGGTGACAGAACATCACGTTAAGATGGCAATAGATTTTATAGAGTTTATCACAGAAAACTTGTTCTTTGAAGATCTTGAGTATCACCCTCCTCTCTTCTCTCACATCCCTAAAATAACTAACAATAACAAACTATCCTTGACAGCATTAATGTGCAAAGAGATGTCGAGGTCCAAGTCCATAACTCATTGAAAGTGGCAACATAAGTAGATGGAGTGGTAAGGAAGGCATATTGTTTGCTTGCCTTGATAGGTTGGACTACCTAATATAAGAGTCAGGAAGTCATTATGCAGTTTTATCGGACTTTGGTTAGGTCAAATTTGGAGACTTTCATGCAGTTCTGGTCACCCCATTACATGAAGAATTGTTTCTCTTGAAAGCCAGCATCTCCAGCATCAGATAGAGATATATTAAATTATGAGAGGCATAGATAGGGCAAACAGTCAGAACTTATTACCGGGATGGAAATATCTAATACTAGACTAAGTGGGACCCGTTGGGTCCCAGCATCACACAGGAGGGCTGGTCACCAATGCAATATTCCACCTCTCCACCAATTCCAATATTGCACACCAGTGGGGGGGGGGGGGGGGCTGTCTGTTGCGCTAGTATGGGTGTTTGCGGGCCGAAGGTACTTGTTTCCAGAGGGCTAGTATAGACATTGTGGGCCGAATGGATTCTTGGGCTGGCAGCCAACTGTTGCAACGATTTTAAAAGCCAAGGCGAGGAAATTAATTTTGTGAACACAAACTTTTTTATAAAAGGCGAGGCAAACAATTGGGCTGCAGCCACATCTGGCAACCAAAATTCATTTTGTGAACACATACTTTTTTAAAAAGGCGAGGCAAACAATTGGGCTGCAGCCACTTTACAGCCGCATCGGGGGGACTCACCGTAGAGTAGACGTGCGTTCAGTGTTATTCGAAGCTCAGAGAGCCGTGACCCTCTCGCTTCCTGGGTCTGGCAGAGACTGAGTGAGGGACTACAATTCCGAATTTTATAGTCCCTCCCCCCCTGCCGCTTGCGGGGGCAGCAGAGAGAATGCCGATTTAAAAAAAACATTACTATCTCTCTGATTTTTAATCGATGGAAAAAATCCTCCGGTCCTGGAAGGCGGAGAGGGGCTCTGAGCGGGGTGGCCATAAATGATGGCCGTAGGTGGCAGCGTTCTCTCGGAAATCGCAGCACAGTGGGCCAAAAGCGGTCAAGATCAGACTTTTAATAATACAGACAATGGGGCATAGTTTTAAGGTGAATAGAGCAAAGTTCTATACTCTGCTTATTCTCCCAGTTGTGTTGTATTGTGTTGTAAGAGAAGTGCCTGTGACAGAGCAGCAGATTAGTGCACTAGAAAGTGTTAGTAAAAAAATCCATCTGGAGCACCTGTCTTATTGGCCTTGGCAGATTTGTGCAACTTGAATCAAAATTAATAAGTGCCAATCACTTAAAGAATTACAACATCATGAAGCCAACCAACAACTAACTCACAGTATAATTAATTTTTTAATTATTTTATAATTTATTCGTATATTTTTTAGTGATTCTTTAATTATCATTAGCTTGCACCTTTCCACTGAAGAATGCACATTCAGAAATTAAAAATTAGCTGCAGTTTTGAATTTAAAAAATGTATTGGATCAAATTTGGACCTACCTTATCAATATAGCTTTCAACAACTCTTAACACAAGCACGTACAGCATCATGGATACCATTCTTGATATCTATGAACTCTTGAAGTCCCTATAAATGAGGAGCAGCAAATCAATTCCAGGCACTAAATACTGCCATTTCACCATTGTTAGATATTAATAGTTATGTAGCTTTTTTACATTTTATATTCAGGATGTGAGCATTTGTTGCAAAACCTACGGTTATTGTCCGTTATCTAATTGCCTTTGAGACAACCGTGCTTAGACATCTTCTGGAATCACAGCACACTATCAAATGTCCATTTATGATTTAGATCGAGCAAAAAATGAAGGAACATCAAGACGTTTCCAAGATGGTATGTGACTTGGATGAAATCAGCAGCTGGTAGTGTTCCTGCATCCCTGAATTCCTTGTCCATATTTTAAAGGTCATAGGTTTGGGTGTTGGTGTTTGATTGACTTATGTAAGTAACCACAGTGCATTTTGCAGTGAGTATCCAGTGTGACATTGGTTCATAAATTCATTGTTCTAGGAGCAGAATTAGGCCATTGGGCCCCTCAAGCCTACTTCACCATTTAATCATGGCTGATTTATCCATGATTTAATGGATAGAATAATAAGATCTGTGCTTCAAACGATAAAAGAAAAGACTAGTACAAAAGTCTAATTATTTTTCATGTTGTCAAGAAGATTAGATACATTGTGCAGTCATATGGTTGAAACTTACTAATTAGCGGTTTACCTAGTCCTGGGAATATTTTCAAATGATGAAACATTTCTCTATAATAATTGAGTCAAAATTCATAGAAGTAATGCCATTGCCCAGAATAAAAGCACACAATACCGACACGTGCATTTGTTAATTATGCTGAATTTTTTAGCGATGTCTCCAACTGGGTGCACAGGATTACTTTTATTAATCCAGCTATTTTGGATACCTTTGAAAGTGCTAACTTTAAGGATTTGACAAAGTATTTCATTGAGAGTACATTAACACAATTAACTCTTTGGAGAGTTCTCTCAATAATATTTCTATGCTAAAAATGTGAGCTTTTTCTCCCTCTGAGTTTTCTAGTTTAGCTGAGAGTAATACATTAAAAACAAAGTTCACACTGCGAATGGGTTGATACATTTTATTCACCGGTAAAACGATCACTATGACATTCTAGCTGATTCTCCACCACATTTTCATAGAAACATAGAAACATAGAAAATAGGTGCAGGAGTAGGCCATTCGGCCCTTCGAGCCTGCACCGCCATTCAATGTGATCATGGCTGATCATCCAACTCAGTAACCCATCCCTGTCTTCTCTCCATACCCCCTGATCCCTTTAGCCACAAGGGCCACATCTAACTCCCTCTTAAATATAGCCAATGAACTGGCCTCAACTACCTTCTGTGGCAGAGAATTCCACAGATTCACCACACTGTGTAAAAAATGATTTTCTCATCTCGGTCCTATAAGACTTCCCTCTTATCCTTAAACTGTGACCTCTAGTTCTGGACTTCCCCAACATCGGGAATAATCTTCCTGCTTCTAGCCTGTCCAACCCCTTAAGAATTTTGTAAGTTTCTATAAGATCCCCCTTCAATCTTCTAAATTCTAGCTTGTACAAGCCGAGTCTATCCAGTCTTTCTTCATATGAAAGTCCTGCCATTCCAGGACATCCAAAGACATTTCATGTCTTGAGACTTCACATTATGAGCAGGGTCCCCCCCAAATAACTTCATTTCAGGAGGAAATTGTAACCACATTTTTAAAATGTCATCAGCATTAACCTGCTGAGAATTTTTCACCATCTTCTGTTTTAATTTCTGACTTTCAGCACCCGCAGTCTTTTAGTTTCATTGACATTTTAATATTTAGTTAAGCTGGAATACAGGTAAAGAAACACTGGAAACCTGATATTTTTGTCAAAGTGTTTAGTTGGCTAGAAGTGCTCTGTATATGGAATAAAAGATGATGTTTCTATTATCATGGTTAAAATCATGTTAAATATATGAAATCAGGTCATACAACGTACCTCTACTTCAATTTCCACAAATGCTATCTAACCTGCTGAGTCTTTCCAGCATTTTCAATTTTAATTCCAACATTTCATATGTTTTAAATAGGACGCAAAGGTAGAGTTGCTGCCTCACAGCGAATGCAGCGCCAGGGACCCGAGTTCGATCCTGAATACAGTTTGTACGTCTCCCCGTGTCCTGCGTGGGTTTTCTCCGAGATATTTGGTTTCCTCCCACACTCTAAATCCGTACAGGTTTGTAGGATAATTGGCTTGGTAAATGTAAAAATTGTCCCTAATGGATGTAGGATAGTGTTAGTGCGCGGGGATCGCTGGGTCGGCGCGCACCCGGTGGGCCGAAGAGGCTGTTTCCTCGCTGTATCTCTAAACTAAACTAAACTAAACCAGATGACTACATGGAATTCTCCTAGCTGCTCTGGTTTTCCAAGGATGTGTTAATTGGTTGGTTAGTTGGTAACAAAACTGCCATTAGTTCAGGTGGGAAGCGGGAGAATCATTTGGGAAGTTGGGATGCTAATGGGCATTTGAGATAGAAGGAATTATCTGGAAGTTAGTGAGGGACTAGGATGCTGGGATTGTCTGAGCTTGCATAGACTCAATGGACCAATGACTTTCTTTGATGACATGTGCAAAAGATGAGAATTATATAACATTACTAGTAACTGGCATAAACATCACAGGAGATATAATATAGACACACAAAATTGAGATGCTGAATTCTTGAGTAAAAACACAAAATGATGGAAGCACTTAGTGCATCAGGCAGCATCTGGGGAGGAAATAAACAGGTGACTTTTTAGGTCAGAACCGTTCTTCAGAACAAAGAATAAACTAGCAGCGTGCAATTCTTCTGGGGTTTGAGGTATTTGCAATAATTATTTTCTGAGTGCAGGCATGAGCATTGGGGTCAAAGCATGGATGTGGAGTGGACAGAGACTGATTGTGTTGACATTCGTGAAATTCGATCCTTATAACAAACTCTATTTTCCTTTAACCTCCTTAAATCTAGGTGTTGTTGCCTGTAATCCCATTCTCCCGAATTGCACAGTAAAGATATAGAATTGTAGAAAACTTGAGGCAAGAGGCCATTCAGCCCATTTCTTCTGTTGAAAAATTGCTACCCAACCTAATCCCACCTTCTAGCACGAGGTCTATTGCATTGCAGGTCATGGCTCTTCAAGCACATATCAAATATTGTTAAAATGTTATGAGTTTTTCAGGCATTGAGCTCCTGACAATTACCTAATTTAATCCTTCTTCCAATTAATCAATGTAGCTTACAAAAGCATTGAAGGAGGGTCTTTCTGGAGGCATATAACATGGATGTCTCCAGACCTGTGGAGCAAAATAACCCTATCTGTCATTGCTGTTATCGGGTACTCAATAACCATTGTAGTTATGCACTAGTTTTGATTATACCCTGGTATAATGGGGTTGTGAAAAGTTTATATTATGGAGAAGTTATATTAATAGATGTGTTTGTTGATCTCAGTAGGCATATACTGCACTTGTTAGAACATGAGGTTATTGGAGAATGATACTGTGGCAGAGACCCAATGTTTCTCCAAACATTTTCACCCAGAGTTGTGAATCTGTTGAATTCTCTGCCACAGAAGGCAGTGGAGGCCAATTCACTGGATGTTTTCAAGAGAGTTAGATTTAGCTCTTAGGGCTAACAAAATCAAGGGATATGGAGAAAAAGCAGGAACGGGGTACTGATTTTGGATGATCAGCCATGATCATATTGAATGGCGGTGCTGGCTCAAAGGGCTGAATGGCCTACTCCTGCACCTATTTTTCTATGTTTCTATATTTGATACAAAATAGAAACATAGAAAATAGGTGCAGGAGGAGTTCAAACCACAACATTGATTGACTCAGTTTCTTTACATGCATGAATTAATTTGCTACAGAACATAAGTGCAAAGCATACAGCTTTGCTACAGAACATAAGTGCACAACATAAGTGCATAACACCAGCTGCAAAGTGTTCTGTTAGAAAGAATATTGTTCATGCACACTTCATATTGTTCCATCATACAAATCATTTATATAATTTTGCTTCAGTTACAAAATCTCCCTCAGAGTCATGAACTAAATTTCATCAGAGTGTTTCTGTACCAAGTTGAATTATATGGTGGGGTAGGTAAAGATGCTATTTTGGTCAAACTTTTGAAATGATGATAGACAGTGTTGAAGATGATCTTGTGAGATCTTTTAGTTTTCAAGCAAACTCGATTCACAATAACTGCTGGAAACTCTTAACAAGTTAGGCAGTGGCAAGAGGAAAAAGTAAGTTAATGACCTGACAATTGTTAAGTTGCCGGGTCATTGCCATGCTGTTACTTGGTATATTGGGCCATTGCCATGCATTTACTTGGTATATTTACTTGGTAAGACCAAACATGTTGGCTGGCAGTGTCCCTGCATCTGATTTGGGTGGGTCAGCTGCTGAGTCGGCACCACGGAGGCATCTGGCGAAGACCTGGCAGCATTAGTGGAGAGGTCGGTGCAGCGGTCGATGATGGCGCCGACCGACAGATGAGGACGGACACGTGGAAATTAAGACGACGCTACCGAGGGAAGGAACAAAGGAGGACCCGGTGTGGGGGGACCACCGTGAGGAAGGGGGGAGGGAGGGAAGAACAAAAGGGGGACCTGGCATGGGGGGGGGGGGGTTTATAACTTTGTCAGCGCCCTTTATGGGCCGCGACTATTTGCACACCTTGGTCTGCAAGCAAAAAATTTCAATGTGGCTTATCACATACAAGGATACAAGGATACAAAGGATACAAAGGACATTTATTATCACATACACCAATTGGTGTAGTGAAATTTGACTTGCCATCTCAGCACATAAATAAAGATAAGACACAACATCAAAGAATTTGACAGTAAACATAAAAACATCCCCCCACAATGGTTCCCACTGTGGAGGAAGGCAGCAAAAGTCCAGCCCCGACCCCTGTTCACCCATAGTTGGGCCTATTGAGGCCTCTGCAGTCGCCGCTACAGCAGCCCGATGCTTCAGACCCACTCGCCGAGTGATGGAGTTCTGGCGTTGGGTGAACACTCTCAGGTAAACACTCTCAGTGGCCCGGAGTGTCTGGAGGGGCCACTCCCTCCCCGAAGACCACAGCTCCTGAAGTCCACGAGCCGCGCTGGTCGGAGCTCTGATATGGCGATCTAGGCGAGAGATCCCAGGCTCCGCGGTGTTCCTAACTCAGCGCTGCCGCCCGCGGCTGGGAGCTCCACAAACCGCAGCTCCGCGATGCAGCTCCGGAGCTTACTGCACGGCTACCCGGGTAAGGCACCGCCCGCTCCACGATGGTGCCCCAGCGCTGCGCCGCCGCCGAAGCTGAAGTCCTGGCCGGTCCCGGCAGGAAAACGCCGCTCCAGTCTGCCCGTAGGCCGCGAGGAAAAGGCGAAAACACGGCTCAGAGAAAAGCCGCATCTCCGACCAGGTAGGGACTAAGTTTCCCTAAGGTAGGGACTAAGAATAGTTTTCGCCCCCCCCCACATAAAAAGACTAAAATACCTCCAAACCAAACACTTTTAACGAACCAAAATGTTTTAAAAAGAGTGAAAAGACTAACAGCTGCTGGCAGGGCAGCCATACTAGACGGCGCCCCCTTCGGAATAATGTGACAATAAAGTATTCAATACAATTCAATTCAAGGTATGGCCTAAAGCAAAATAGTTAGGCCATGTTGGGGGACCAGGAACTGAGTCACCTCGACAACTGCGAGAGAACTGAAGAAAGCTCTCGACCCGATATGTCACTGATTCCTATCCAAAAATTCTGCCTGTCCCACTGATTAACACCAGCATTTTGTGTCTATCTTTGGTGTAAACCAGCATCAGCAGTTCCTTCCCTACACCAAAACATCAGCTGTCCATGTTCTCCAGGGATGCAGCAAACCACCAGTCGGCCCACCATTGCCTCGTGACAAAACTGCAAAGCATTTGGGATTGCATGTCACTGACATTCATGAGTTTTCAGCAACGATTTAAATGAAATTATATAACAATAAATTCACAAAAAATATTTAAAATGATAAAAGCCATCATGCAAGCATAATAATTAAAAGAAACATAATTGCTGATCTTACTTTTCTTCCTCATAACTGCAAAACGGCCACTACCATGAATGGGCCCTTGTCACAAGAAGCTGATATGAGCTGTGTGAAAGCACATTGAGTTTCTCCATCACATTGGGAAAGCACTGATAGATTCAATGTCAGGCGGCTGCTGAAGTCCCCAACTTGCTTGCTTTTACATCGGTAAATGCTGAGTATTCACTGAGGTACTGCTGGCGTATACCAGCAATATTCTACAGCTATGTTTCAGCTGGAAGGTATTTCATTGATCTCAACATATTTTACGTTGCTTGTGTAATGTCGGTTACTCTGAAGATAACAAAATTATTGTTTTGCTGTTTGTATTCTATTCCTAAACATCACAGAGTTTTAGCATTAACTTTGCAAGAAAAGTTGCACCAGCCCATAATAAACATCTCCAGATGTCAAAGATCTAATATTGCCGGTTGGTTTAATTGCCATGTGGAAAATCAATGAATCCAGCGCACTAGGTGCAGCAAAATATATGTATTTATTTATTTATTACTTAGCTTAATAATATTTATTTCATTTTGAGTGCCAGTCTTCAATTTATTTTTGTTTTAGCAGAGATTTAAAAGCTAATTTAACATCCATGTCAATATCTGCATTTAGTTAACTGAGGGGATATCTTGGGTGTAAACCAGCATCAGCAGTTCCTTCCCTACACCAAAACATCACCTGTCCATGTTCTCCATGTTCTCCAGGGATGTAACAACCACCCCCTTTTCCAGTAAAATCAACAAAGGTGATTATTTCGAGCCATAAGTATCTTGAATCTGCACTCCCTTATATTTACAACAGCTAACTACCATGGAGCTAAGAAATACGAGTGAAGCAACAATGAAAAATACTTGAGCTTCTTGGAAGCTGCAGAATCACTGAAATACTGTAGCATGGTAACAGCTATAGGCTAGGAAAATTAATCACATGACAACTTGTATAAACATAAATAGCTATTTGGATTTTTATATTAATCATTATTTTACATTCCACAGACAAGGCTGTACATTAAAAAATCTATCAAGATTTTTTTTTGAGAATTTCAAATGTTAGCAGCCAGCTAGACTAAGTGCGATCCGGGAGGGCTGGTTCCCCAATGCAATATTCTACCTCTCCACCAATTCCAATATTGCTGGCCAATGGGGGGGGGAGGTTCTGGAGCGCTAGCATGATGTTGTGGGCCGAAGGGACGGGTTTCCAGAGGGCTAGTATGGAAATTGTGGGCCAAATGGATTCTTGGGCTGGCAGCTCAGTCACTGAGACCACACACTCACTCACTCACACACGCACTCTCTCTCACACGCACACACACACTCACACGCACACACACACACACACACACACACACACACACACACACACACACACACACACACACACACCCAACACACACACATACACTCACAAACACACACACACATACACACACACACACACTTACACACACACACACTCACAAACACATACACACACACACACACACATATTCACACACACTTCACACACACACACACACACACACACACACACACACATTCACTGACTTACACACCATATATATGGCAGTAAACTTTCTTGAATACTCACACGGCTGAGCGCGGCCTCTCCACTTTGGGGCTTCCGCAGTCAGCGGCACTTCCGCAATCAGCGTGACCTCTGCACTTACCGGAAATTACGCAATCAGCGCGACCTGTCCACTAAGCGGAAGTCACGAAATGAGCGGGACTTTTGAACCAAACACAGTCGGACCTAATAAAGCATTTATTCCTTCCAAACACAGTCGGACCTAATAAAGCATTGCAGTTTCAAGCACAGGCAGGGCAGCAGGCCAAACAACTCATGGCATTGTCATTAAGGGCTAACAAATCATTTATTGCAAGTACATTGCAGACTCACAGTTCAGTTGATTCACAGCTTAGAATGAGAGTCGTGGCCTCTCCCCCTTGCGATCTTGCAGAGTGACTGAGTCACATCCAGGCATCCGGGGTTTTATAGTCCTGCCCCCCCTCCCCCCGCCCCCCCGGAAGGGGCGTTACCTTAATCGCGGTGATTGACAGGCGAGAGGATCTCAAGGTTTTATAAACACTCATAACTTTTTTTTTTTCATCAATGGGAAAAATCTTCGGGGCCTGCTCAGCGGAGAGGCAATGTGACTAAGATGGCCGAAAATCATAGCGATATATGGTAGTGTCTTTTCTAAAATCAATGTACAATGCAGACAGGAAGTGGTCAAGATGAGACTTTTAATTATATAGATATATATCTCTAGATTTCTACATGAACAAATTTGATAACATTAGAAGGTGCAACACTGCCTCTTACTTTCTAGCAGAAGAAAATCCATATTCTGATCACTCAAAAAATTGAAGTTTCAGACAGGTTGCATTTTACTAAAACTGTAATTTAGGGTCAAAACTGCCATTGAAGCAGAGTAGAGCAAAGCCATGTCAGCAGAAATCACATTCAGTTCAACTCATAACTTATGATTCCCAAATTCCAGGTTTAAATTCTACAGGTATACGTACGGTAGAGAGCACACTGACTTATTGCCTGGTCGGGTAACTTGAACACCCAAGAATGAAAGTGGTGGACTGGTCCATCACAGGTATTGACCTTGCTACCATTGAAGGGATTTGGTTACCTTATACAGTCTGAAGAAGGGTTTCGGCCCGAAACGTTGCCTATTTCCTTCGCTCCATAGATGCTGCTGCACCCGCTGAGTTTCTCCAGCACTTTTGTCTACCTTCGGTTTTCCAGCATCTGCAGTTCCTTCTTAAATACCTAATATTACTGATGATTTAGTGTTATTGATTATTGTATATTTATTTGTTGTGTTATTGCATTAAAGCTGCAGCAAATAAGCATTTCAGTGTTCTGACATGAGAATTAAACACTCTTGACCCTCAGCTCTGTTGACTTTAGCACAATGCTAAAACTGCTTGATGTTCATCCTAGACATGGTGGCCTGGATGTGGTGATGATATGAGTGTCAATTTTGAGATGTAAGGATTTCCTGAAATATCAAATTTCTTCCTGCAGATTTTTCTCTACCATTCATTCTAACTGAGAGCTTGGAAATGATGCAGTATGATATCCAGGACAATTGCGAACAAGTCTGGGAAAGCATGGAATCTAACAATGAGGTGGGAACAAAACTTAGGGATATTTTGAAAGCAGACATTGCATAGTTGATGGTGACCATGGTGTTCAATGGTGGCAAGGTGCTGGTGATGGTTGATTGTGAAGGGGCAGACACATCTTGGTCTAGAGGGTAGAGAGAAGAACCACTCCTAGAATGAAGGTGGACAGTTGATCAATCCATCTCTTGCATCTGATCAATTTATCTTCTGCAAATGCTCAACCCATGTCCTGGAAACAGATTGGTTGCCTGCCTCTTAACCTACCTTCATTAAAACTGCATGTGGATTGGCATGCTGAGGAGGAAAGCAAGGGTTTTTGATTTGTATTTCAGACTCTTTGGAGTTAAGATTTATCCCCTGTGAGAAAAAAAAAGTTCCGTTGAATATGGCATCTAAAATTCCAATATCTATTTTGGTGAAAATATCAATTCTCCCTGTTGGTCCATTTTATTATAAAAGTGATGACATTATTTCAGCATTAAATTTAGTCTCCTTCACCTTCACTTTTGCCAATCTTGCCAGGAGCTTGTGGGACAGAATACATCTCAGTTTTGATGAACTAATACTTGCTGATATAATTAAAAGTACTTGCCAACATTCTCAATTCCATTGTTAGGTCATAAGGTCATAAGGAATAGGAGTAGAATTAGGCCATTCGGCCCACCAAGTCCACTCCACCATTCAATCATGGCTGATCTATCTCTCCCTCCAAACCCCATTCTCCCGCCTTCTTCCCATAACCTCTGACACCTGTACTAATCGAGAAAGTTTTGTTAGCTACATTCATTTGAGGAAAGACATTCTTGCTATTGAGGGATTGCAGCATAGGTTTACAAGGTTAATTCCCGGGATGGCGGGACTGTCATATGCTGAGAGAATGGAGCGGCTGGGCTTGTATACTCTGGAGTTTAGAAGGATGAGAGGGCATCTTATTGAAACATATAAGATTATTAAGGGTTTGGACACGCTAGAGGCAGGAAACATGTTCCCGATGTTGGGGGAGTCCAGAACCAGGGGCCACTGTTTAAGAATAAGGGGTAATCCATTTAGAACAGAGATGAGGAAACACTTTTTCACACAGAGAGTTGTGAGTCTGTGAGTTGTGGAATTCTCTGCCTCAGAGGGCAGTGGAGGCCGATTCTCTGGATACTTTGTGGAATAATAATAAGTGAAATAAAGTCACCAATCAAATAGGTTCTGGGAACACAGGTGTTCAATTTTTTCATTGTGGTGAATAATTCATTTCAGTATTTCTTGTCATTGATTAATAAAAGGGTGAATTATTTGCTCATGTTCATCGAATATTATAAATGGTATGATAGCAAACTCATTAAGCAAAGTTATTAATACTTGCCTATGGTCTTGATTGGAATCTCAATTGATTACACTGCATTTTTAAAAAGTAAAATGTAAATTTATTCAGAATGGTTTCCTTTGACCGGGCAGCATGATCAAACTTCAGAACGTGTTCAATTACAAGCACATTTCTACCAATATGTATATTAAACCTATGTTTTGCTTTCAATTCTAATTAAGCTAATTTAAATAATTTGCAATATATTTGTGTGGAGACCCCAAAAATAAATTGTTTTATATTATACCAAATTTATAAATGTAAAACCTTGACTCACTTTCATTATTGTCAGGAAACAATTCCAGTTATGGATTATCAGAACATAGGAGTCTTATTGGACAAATCAACAATTATTCAGAATGTTATCTTTACAGATCCCAATAACGGAGCTGGCCCAAAGGTATGAGATAATATTAGTCAATTAGTTTTAAAAAGGTTAGTTGACCCGTGACATACAGCATGGAAACAGGCCCTTCAGCCCAACTCGTCCACACTGGCCAACATGTCTCATTTACACTAGTCCTACCTGCTTGTGGTTGGCCCATATCCCTCTAAACCTATCCTATCCATGTACCTGTCTAAATGTTTCTTAAACATTGCGATAGTACCTGCCTCAATTACCTTCTCCAGCAGCTCGTTCCATACATTTACCACATTTTGGGTAAAAAAGTTACCCCTTAGTTTCCTATTAAATCTTTCCCCCCTCACACTAAACCTACTGTGGCTCTCGATTCCCCAACTCTGGGCAAGCGACGCTGTGCGTTTACCCGATTGCTCAGAATTTTGTACACAATGTACGCAGTAATATATAAGAGTTCTGACACACCTAGCCTCATGAAAATCATTATAGGAGTGAAAAGGGACAAAGATTCACATCAAAGAGTCTGATTGAGCACTATTAATAACATGAGCATACTCCTTTTTGTTTTTATAACAGTTTACTACGTCATTTAACCTACATTTTCCTTCCAGGCAGCAAAAAGATAAAATAAACAACATTTGTTGCATATGTAAGCAATCATAATAAATGATGCAGCATGCTATGGTGCAACCTACAACTTGTAAACGTAAAGCATTTTCATAATTTTTTAATAATAGTTTAATTAATATAATATAGCTATCTTCAGATAGGCAGCTATTAGACTGGTTTAAAATGAATAGCTTCCTATCTTAAGGATCTGATCTCCAAATTGATTCTGATTGACCTTGAAATATTGGTCTAAAACCTCTACAAATACAGCTTCCACTCACGTCATCCATCCACTGAATTTACTACCTGTACTTCCTTACATAGAAACATAGAAACTAGGTGCAGGAGGAGGCCATTCAGCCCTTCGAGCCAGCACTGCCATTTATTGTGATCATGGCTGATGGTCCCCTATCAATAACCCGTGCCTGCCTTCTCCCCATATCCCTTGACTCCACTAGCCCTGAGAGCTCTATCTAACTCTCTCCTAAAATGTTTACCCAAAAATAAACTTTTCTCCTTCTGTGGGTTTTTCCATTGATATGAATGGAATTGCTGAACCAACATCTGATCTAAACTGATGGGTTAACTGAACAAATTTTCCAATGTTGATTGATGTTGCATTCTTGTGACAGTGGTTCATGTAGACACTTACAAATGGTAGGGAGGGCTGTGCCTGTGACGGACGGGGCTGAGTCCACCATTCTCTGCAGCCTCTCATGCCCCTGTGTGTTGCAATTGCCATATCAAGCCATGATTCAACTAGTCATGATACATCCTACAATGACATGTCAAATCTTTTTAAACTTCAAAGAAATTTGAAGTGCTGGCATCTCATCTCCTTTGTGATTACACCTATGTGCTAGGCACAGGATAGATCATTCGAGATGTTAATTCCCAGGAATTTGATGCTGTTAACTCTGTCCATCGCCAACCCATCAATGAAAATCTTAAGAGAAATGTACAAAATTCTTGGGATAGGTGCAGAATCGATGCTTACTCAGAGTAGGGTCACAGTCTCAAAATAAGAGGTGAGCCACTCAGAACAGATGGTGACTTGAACCTACTCAGGAATGCTAGTTGAATATATCAAAGACTTGAAATCATTGAATTCACTCCTGGACTAAAGCCACCGTAACTTTCCATTGTGCCAAATTATGAATTTCTGTAAACTTTTCATAAGTAATTTATTAATCGATAAGGAAGTAAAATATTTCATCACATACGCAGAACACCCCAGGCAATGCAATTACAAGCTCATTAAACAAATTGGCAATCTTGATAGCAATCTGCTTTCAAATTTCACACACTATTTATACTGCATAAAGCATTCGATCTTTCCCTGGAGTTTACCAGCGAAGACAAAAACAGCTTGAATATTTAAATTGAAACTTTACAGGTATGTATGATCTTATATCTGAATTGTTTCTTACCACAATTCCCCAGCCTCATTTTAAATGAGATTAATTTCAATGCATTTCTTATGTACAAGATAACAGATATGTAAAGTTATCATCACAATGAAATCATGGTACACTGACTTTCTTGTAATAGTTTGAGAAACAGAAATCACTCATGGAGTCAAAGAAAACAATTGAGGAGTTATCATTCGTGCAACAAAATAACATGAAAAACATCCTTTCGAAAGGAGTACACTATCTGTCCGGTGATATGAGAGAATTTGGCTACTGGATCAAAGGTAAGTGAAGATTTATTCTCAATGTGGCATCCCAACAATGCAAGAAAATATTTTAAAATAACAGGGGTGTGAGATTATCCTGAGATAAATGTAAATCAAATGAATATATCTACATTTATGTATTATAGAGATAAGATAAAACTTTGTCAATAAACGTAGACAAAACAGTTGAGATTATCTAGTTAGGTGCAATATTATAGAGAAACATAGTAAGGGAATATTGTGCAGATTGTGATAAGTTTTGACCTACTGAGATAACGTCAGGCCAAAGACATGAACACATATAAATAAAGTAAAATAAAAATCTAATAAGTTCTGAACTTTGCTTGGGTACAGGAATACGTTACAGAATCTTTTATCAAGAGATGGAATGGTTTTGATATAGTCAAAAATAGGATTATTTTTCATCTTTATCTGCGAAATAATTGTATAGAGAGTAGATTATACTTTTTCTTCATTTCTTCTATCCTTTTATCTTATCAATAATTATTTTTGTTAAAACACTTCTTATTTTTCCACTTCAACAATGTCAATTTACATTTATGCAGCATCATTAGCACATTGAGATGTTCACGTTTACTTGAGCACAATAATACAAATACTAGCACTCCTTGCATTTTTTTTTAATTTAGCTTACAGCATTGATAATGGCTCCATGATTCAGAATTATATGGATGCTAAACTGGGCAGCATCTAAACACAGCTAATGTTTCATCTCAACACATTATTGCAGAATTCAGTCATCCCTAACTGCTGTTTATTATTTTTTACTATACTCAGGGTAAAATTTTGTAAGTGGCTTGCACTGGTTGAAACCACCTAAAAGTGTATTCCACACCCACAATACTGGACACAGAATTCTGGAGTAACTCAGCGGGACAGGCAGCATCTCTGGAGAGAAGGAATGGGTGACGTTTCAGGTCAAGACCCTTCTTCACCCGAAACGTTACCCATTCCTTCTCTCCAGAGATGCTGCCTATCCCGTTGAGTTAATCCAGCTTTTTCTGTCTATCTTTGGTTTAAACCAGCAATTGACAGCGTAACAGTAATTGACAGCATAACATAAGAATAGAAAATATAGAAGCAAAAGTAACCCATGAGGGGGGGTGGGAGGGGTTTTGGGGTGGGGGGGGGGTGAAGAGTGTTTTATTGTCAAATGAAATGCTTGCTTGCTTGGCTGTAGGGAAGTAGCTGTTCCTGAACCTGGATGTTGCAGTTTTCAGGCTCCTGTACCTTCTTCCCGGTGGCAGTGGTGAAATGAATGTGTGGCCAGGATGGTGTGGTTCTTTGATGATGTTGGCTGCTTTTTTGAGGCAGCGGGGGGATGGGGCGGTGGGGTGGGAATAACCTGTGGGGGAGGGGCGGGGGTGTGTGAATATCCAGGGGGGGGGGAGAGGTTGCGGGGGGTGTTAATAACCCGGAGGGGGGTGTTGGCTGCCTTTTTTAGGCAGCGGGGGGGAGGGAAGGAGGGGCGGGGGGTGTGAATAACCCGGGGGAGGGGGCGGGGGTGTGAATAACCCGGGGGGGGTGGGGGCGAGGGTGTGAATAACCGGGGGGGAGAGGGCGGCGGGTATGCATAACCCGGGGGGGAGGGGGCTGGGGGTGTGGCCCTCAGCAGCTTGAGAGTTCATTGTGATTGGTGCACTGAGAGTGGCATTGTGACATCATCATTGGAAGCTCCTGGAAAAAAGGCTGTGTGTGAGAAGCAGTTTTTGGCTTTTTTTTTTTACTTTTATGGTGAAATATAGGATGAAATCTTAAGTGAACCTGATTAAGACATGGAGGGGAAAATGGGAGTCAGAATATGTAAACATTTAAGCGCTAGCGATAGCGCGTAGCGTTTTGAAGAAGATACAAAAAATACAAACATACAAAGATACAACACACAAGATGAGACTTTTATAGGTATAGAGATAATTCTCATCAGTTTTTACTGTGGTGAAGGAGTTGAGCCAAATGAGTTGTGATGCCTTGGAACAAATTATCAAAGAGGAGGTATTGCCACTCTTAAAGCACATTAAGGTAGATAAATTCCCAGGACCTGACCAAGTGCATCTTCGAACCATGTGGGAAGCAAGGGTAGAAATTGTGGAGGCCTTTGTGGAACGATTTGTTTCATGTTTAACTACAGATGAAGTTCCAGAAGACTAATTGTGTATTGTTATTTAAGAAGGGCAGCAAGGAGAAGCCAGAGAACTACAGGCCAGTGAGCCTGACATCAGTGATGGGCAACTTAGTTTAATTTGGAGAAATGGCATATATTTTTCAAAAGTGTCAGTACTTCCTCTTCTTTGAATCTCATAGTTTCCATAGCTACTCTACTTGTTTCTCTTACCTCACATAATTCAATATCCTTCTCCTTGGTGAATACCGAAACAAATAAATTGTTCAATATCTCCCCCATCTCTTTTGGCTCTGCAGATAGCTGTCCACTCTGACTCTCTAATGGACCAATTTTATCCCTCGTTTCCTTTTGTTATTAATATAGCTGTAGAAACCCTTTGGATTTACTTTCACCTTACTTGCCAAAGCAACCTCATATCTTCTTTTAGCTTTTCTAATTTCTTTCTTAAGATTCTTTTTACATTCATTATACTCCTCAAGCATCTCATTTACTCCATGCTGCCTATAATTATTGTAGATCTCTCTGTTTCCGAACCAAGTGTCCAATTTCCCTTGAAAACCATGGCTCTTTCCAATTTTTACTATTTCCTTTCAACCGAACAGGGACATAAAGATTCTGTACTCTTAAAATTTCACCTTTAAATGTTCTCCATTTCTCTTCAACATCTTTCCCATAAAAGAAAATGTCCCAATTTACTCCTTTTAAATCCTTTCGCATCTCCTCAAAGTTAGCCTTTCTCCAATCAAAAATCTCAACCCTAGGTCCAGTTCTGACCCTCTCCATAATTATATTGAAACTAATGGTATTGTGATCACTGGTCCCGAACTGTTCCCCAACGCATACCTCTGCCACCTGACCCGTCTCATTTCCTAACAGGAGGTCCAGCACCGCCCCTTCTCTAGTAGGTACTTCTATGTATTGCTGCAAAAAACTATCCTGCACACATTTTACAAACTCCAACTCATCCAGCCCATTTACAGAATGTGTTTTCCAGTCTATGTGTGGAAAATTGAAATCTCCCACAATCACTACCTTGTGCTTACTACTAATATCTGCAATCTCCTTACATATTTGCTCTTCCAATTCTCGCTCCCCATTTGGCGGTCTATAATACACCCCTATAAGTGTTGCTACCCCTTTCCCATTTCTCAGTTCCACCCAAATAGCCTCCCTAGACGAGCCCTCTAATCTATCCTGCCAAAGCACTGCTGTAATATCTTCCCTGATAAGCAATGCAACACCTCCACCTCTTGCCCCTCCAATTCTATCACACCTGAAGCAACGAAATCTTGGAATATTTAGTTTCCAATCACAGCCCTCCTGCAACCATGTTTCACTGATCGCCACAACATCATACTTCCAGGTGTCAATCCAGGCTCTAAGTTCATCCACCTTTCTTACAATGCTCCTAGCATTAAAATATACGCATTTAAGAAACCCACCCTCTCCTATTCTCTGTTTATTGTCTTTTTCTTCTCTCTCCCCTACATTTTGGGTCAGAGTGCTACCATTCTCTGCCTCCTGCCTCACACACTGACTGCTAGCTTTCCCAATTCGAGTCCCTCCCCGCAACCATACTAGTTTAAAGTCTCCCCAGTAGCCTTTGCAAATCTCCCCGCCAGGATATTGGTTCCCCTCGCGTTCAAGTGCAACCCGTCCTTTCTGTACAGGTCACACCTTCCCCAAAAGAGGTCCCAATGATCCAGAAACTTGAATCCATACCCACTGCACCAGTCCCTCATCCACGCATTTATCCTCCACCTCGCTCCATTCCTACTCTCACTGTCGCGTGGCACAGGCAGTAATCCTGAGATTGTTACCTTTGCAGTCCTTCTCCTTAACTCTCTACCTAACTCCCTAAATTCTTTTTTCAGGACCTCTTCTCTTTTTTTACCTATGTCGTTGGTACCTATATGTACCACAACCTCGGGCTCCTCTCCCTCCCATTTCAGGATTTCTTGGACACGTTCAGACACATCCCTGACCCTGGCACCAGGGAGGCAAACTACCATCCGGGTCTCCTGTCTGCGTCCACAGAATCGCCTATCCGACCCCCTGACTATAGAGTCCCCTATTACAATTGCCCTCCTCTTCTTTTACTTACCCTTCTGAGCAACAGGACCGGTCTTTGTGCCAGAGGCCCGGACGCTGTCGCTGCCCCCAGGTAGGCTGTCTCCCCCACCCTTACTCAAACATGAGTACTTATTTTCAAGGTGTACAGCCACCGGGGTACTCGCCAGTCCCTGCCTCTGCCCGTTGCCCTTCCTAACTGTGACCCAGTTTTCTGTCTCCCGTGGTCTTGGAGTGACCACCTCCCTGTAACTCCTTTCTATGACCTCCTCGCTCTCCCTGAGCAGACAGAGGTCATCGAGTTGCTGTTCCAGGTTCCTAATACGGTCCCTTAGGAGCCCCATCTCGATGCACCTGGCGCAGATGTGGACGTCTGGAGGGCACTCAGACTCCATGACCTCCCACATCTGACATCCAGAACAGTAAACTGCCCTGGCCCTCATTCTCCCCCTTATCCGAATACAATAAAGCCTTACCCGGGATACAAGCCAATCAGCTGCTTCCTCTGGTCCTCTTCCACCAATCAGAGACTTCTACCAGACTCCTTCTCTGGAAGTGAGATGGAACGTTGCAGATTTGCGTAACTCCTCCTCGCACCAACGGCTCCCCGGGCCTCTGTAGAAGCAAGCCCCGCGCTGTTTTTATACTCACAGCTCCAGGTAACTCCTCCTCGCACCAACGGCTCCCCGGGCCTCTGTAGAAGCAAGCCCCGCGCTGTTTTTATACTCACAGCTCCAGGTAACTCCTCCTCGCACCAACGGCTCCCCAGGCCTCTGTAGAAGCAAGCCCCGCGCTGTTTTTATACTCACAGCTCCAGGTAACTCCTCCTCGCACCAACGGCTCCCCGGGCCTCTGTAGAAGCAAGCCCCGCGCTGGTTTTATACTCACAGCTCCAGGTAACTCTTCCTTGCACCAACGGCTCCCCAGGCCTCTGTAGAAGCAAGCCCTGCACTGTTTTTATACTCACAGCTCCAGGTAACTCCTCCTCGCACCAACGGCTCCACGGGCCTCTGTAGAAGCAAGCCCCACGCTGGTTTTATACTCACAGCTCCAGGTAACCCCTCCTCGCACCAACGGCTCCCCGGGCCTCTGTAGAAGCAAGCCCCGCACTGGTTTTATACTCACAGCGCCAGGTAACTCCTCCTCGCACCAACGGCTCCCCGGGCCTGAGCCATATTTAAACAATATGGCTGAGAACATACAGAACAAGGTTAATAAGTTTACAGATGACACTAACATAGAAGGTATCGTAGACAGTGAAGAAGGTTATCAAAAATTACAGCCCAATCTTGAAAAGCTGGGCAGGTGGGCTGAGGAGTGGCAAATTTCAGATAAAGTTGTGATGTTGCATTTTTGTTGGTCAACCCAAGGCAGGACTTTGTTGAACAGTAGTGTCCCAGGGATTGTTGTAGAACAGAGGGACTTTGGAGGGCAACTACATACCTCCCTAAAAAGTGATGTCACAGGTAGACTGGGTGAACAAGAAGGCACTTGGCCTGATAACCTTCATCAGTCAGGGCACTAAGTACAGGAGTTGGAACATTATGTTGCAGTTGTACAAGTCATTGGTGAGGCCACTCTTGGAGAATTGTACACAGTTTTAGTTACCCACCATTAAGCTGTAAAGAGTGCAAATAAGTTTACAAGAATTTTATCAGGGCTTGAGGGCCTGAGATAGGGAGAAGTTGGGCAGCCTTGGATTTTATTCCTTGGAATGTAGGAGACTGAGGGGTCACCTTATAGAGTTGTATAAAATCTTAAGGAGCATAAATAATGCATACTCTGGCGCAGTGATGCACATTAGAGTTGCACAGAGATGCAGAGTCCCTTGCCCAGAGCAGGTGATTCGAGGACAAGAGGACATAGGTTACAGGTGAAAGGGAAAAGATTTAACAGGAAACTGAGGGGGTAACCTTTTCACACAAAGGATGGTGGGTGTGTGAACAAAGTGCCAGAGGAGGTAGTTGAGGCAGGGACTAGCCCCAACGTTTAAGAAACAGTTAGATAGGTACATGGATAGGGCAGGTTTGGAGATAAATGGACCACACACGGGCAGGTGGGACTAGTGTAGCTGGGACATGTTGGCTGGTGTGGGCAAGTTGGGCCGAAAGGCCTGTTTCCACTCTGTATCACTCTAAGGCTCCATGACCTAATGAGAGAACGTGCCAACTTCACACAGGCAGCGTGTATGATCGAACCCGGGCCTCTGGCACTGTGAGGCAGCAGCTCCTCCAGCTGCGCCACTAAGCCCGCCTAAAATTATTTGGGTTATTATGCAAATACCTGCTGTAATAAGGTTATTTTAGGGTTGAAATAACATTTACACACTGCATGGCAGCATCTAAAATCTGCATTTATAGGGCTGTTGCTCACTATATTATTTAATAGTCATATACTTTTTTTCTCTGACCCCATTACAGAGCAGAACATTACCTTTCAATTTATCGACTGGGTCTTGCGTGGTTCCGCTCAGGTGATGTTTGTCAACAACCCTCTGAGTGGGCTTGTTATTTTAATTGGACTGGTTGTGCAGAATCCATGGTGGGCACTGAATGGCTTCCTGGGCACAGTGTTTGCCACTTTGGCAGCACTTTTGCTTAATCATGACAGGTAAATGTGCGATGGCAATAAATACTTGATGTTGAAACTGTTCTCGTGAAATATATCAAAATGATATTCTGCACATTTCTAGTTATAGTACCAATCTTATTTAAGATAAAATCTTGCCATTAATTGCTAAGAACCAAGTTTACAAGTCTGTAGATCCTTTCAATGATTCTCCAAGAAACCAGTAAAATTTCAGAGCACAAGGATAAGTGATTGAACATTCCTGACACATGGAGGCATGGAGGAGTTTGGGATGGAATTATAGATTTGGAAGAATACAATTTTGCTTTTGGAAGATTTAAAAAAAACAAGTTTATTTCATGTTCATTCAAACTAAATGTCATAAACTTGTTATCAGTACTTTTAGTAAAAAATAAAATGCTGGAGGAACTCAACGGGTCAGGCAGCATCTGTGGAGGGAATGGTCAAATGGCATTTCAGGCTGGGGCTGTTCAGATTGATTATCAGTTCTTATTTTTCTATTGTGGCCAGATTGGCTGGCATTCAGGCAAGTCAGCATTCAACAACAGGCTACAGGCACAATTGTGATTGTGGGTTAGAGGTTGGGAGATCAAAGTTTTGACAGGCGATCAGAAGAAGAAAATATAATCTCAGGCAAATGTGCATTTCTTATCTGAGTTTTGGGTTAGGTGGAACCAATGGTACTGGCATAAATTGTGCCTGAATTACATTTTTTTTCCTCCAACCTTCTTCTGAAGCGTATTTCCAAATGTAAAATTTGAGATGAAACACCAGTCAGACAATATTTTTTAAAGTTTTCTTTTATTTTTTCTTCAATGTAAGAACGGAAATTATTTGCTATCAATATGGTTGAATATTGGTTTATTACGAAAATATCCTTTTACATCTTTGCATTAGTTCACCACCTGTTAATAACCCAATTAAATCATAAGAATTTTAATATTTTTAAATCCATACAAACAACTAACCAGTTCTAAAATGAAACTATTTCACTATTTTAAACTGCAGGTCTATGATTGCAGCCGGGCTTTCTGGCTATAATGGCATCTTGGTCGGTCTCTTATTGGCTGTGTTTTGTGACAAAGGAGATTGGTATTGGTGGTTGTTGCTGGCTGTGATCCTGATGTCAATGTTTTGGTAAGTGAATAATTGAACTGTTATATGAAGTTATGCTATACTGTTTACAGCAACTACAGATTTCCTCTCGTATTTTGACAACAAAAAAATGTTTAAAATAATCTTGTGCTAATGCGTGTTTAAGAAAGAACTGCAGATGCTGGAAAAATCGAAGGTAGACAAAAATGCTGGAGAAACTCAGCGGGTGAAACAGCATCTATGGAGCGAAGGAATAGGTGACATTTCGGGTCGAGACCCTTCTTGAAAGGCTCTCAACCCGAAACGTCACCTATTCCTTTGCTCCATAGATGCTGCCTCTCCCGCTGAGTTTCTCCAGCATTTTTGTCTACCTTTGTGCTAATGCATAATTAGACTTCAAAAGGAATCTCATCTGCTATACAATTTATCCTGGTTGAGGTTTAAATATAGGAACCACATTATGAAATTATGTCAGGATCAGTAATGGATTTTATTGGGTGATTCCGTGTATTTTATTTTCATGTAGACAAAGAAATGCCTAAAATCATGTTTTTGACCATTAATATCACCATCAGTGTGCTAATATCTTTCTTTAAAACTGGCATAAAATTTTTGTTGAATTTTGGTGTGTTTAAAACATTATTTGGAAGAAGGAATAGAACACTCAGGCCAGGTATGGTTATACGGAAATAGCGACTTTAAGCCTTGCCAAGAGGCAAAAAAAATAAATTCATCTGTATTTTCTTCTTAGGGATATACCTATAAAAGGTATAAAAGGATATCATAAAGGAAAGGTTAATAAAATTTTGGGAAGGATGGAATGGGAAGGACTGCGTCACTTCTGTACAGGTGTTCAAAAGGGAGATTGCAATGAAACACCTACCGCCCAGCACAATTGGAACTTTAGGCACAAGAAACTGCAGTTGCTGGTTTACAAAAAAGTGTTAGAGTAACTCAGTGGGTCAGACAGCATTTCAAGAGAACATGGATAGACGACACTTTGATTGTAGTAGGGGGGTAGAAAGTAGGAAGAGAAGTGGGGAAGAAACAATGTCTGGCAAGTGAAAGGTGGATGCAGGTGTGGGGGGAGGGGGGGTGATTTGTAGATGGCTAAACATAGGGCAGAGATGAAAATACAAAACGTGTGAGATAAGGAGATGGGGATAGAAGAGAACTTTGATGGTTTGGAACATAGATTTCCCTGACTATTGGATATTACTCCCATTAACCCCATCAAACTTTAAATTTGTTATTTAAATGTGTTACACAGTGGTATAAAAAGTTTTTCATGTGCCTTGGTAAGTTTAAAGGGAGCACAGGACCAGCACCCGATGAGCCAGGTACAGAACCATTAGGTTTCTTGAATTGTATATTTTAGGTACCCATTGTAGAGAATACTATCATCATCTAGCATACATTGGGACTGCGGAACATGCAGTTCCATGGGAATTGTTCAAAAAAACATGAATATACATCACACGGTATTTAATGCATGAACCCTTAAATAAGGACTATATGTACTTTTGCAACTTCACAGTACTGATAGTTAACTTCCAAATTGCCTGATCTCAGATATTATCTGAGGATTGTTTCCAATATTTCATTTTGCTTTTGGTCGAGATTTGACAGATATTGATTGCTCATTCTAAATGTATACGTGAGACTTGAAGCGCAATATAGATGCTGACATGGGCTTTTCTGATTAGGCTTGTGTGGTATTACTTCTGGACACAAATAAAATCTCGGTCATATTAATTTCCACCTTATAGATAATAGATACATAGACAATAGGTGCAGGAGTAAGCCATTCGGCCCTTTGAGCCAGCACCACCATTCAATGTGAATATCATGGCTGATCATCCACAATCAGTACCTTGTTCCTGCCTTCTCCCTATATCCCTTGATTCCGCTAGCCCTAAGAACTCTTTTTGAACAAATCCAGTGAATCGGCCTCCACTGCCTTCTGAGGCAGAGAATTCCACAGATTCACAACTCTCTGGGTGAAAAAGTTTTTCCTCTCAGTTCTAAATGGCCTACCCCTTATTCTTAAACTGAGGCCTCTGGTTCTGGACTCCCCCAACATCGGGAACATGTTTCCTGCAGCTAGCTTGTCCAATCCCGTAATAATTTTATATGCTTTAATATGACCCCCTATTATCCTTCTAAATTCCAGTGCATACAAGCCCAATCGTTCCATTCTTTCATCATGTGACAGTCCCACCATCCCAATAGATTTTAAAGTTGCATGATAATAGTAAGATTAAACGAGAACTTACCAGTTTGAAGTTTGATCTGTATTTTATGAGGAGTTACGATGAGGGATTACGTGAAGAGCCCGCCTCAGGACGCACGTGCGGCATACTTCAAAGCAGCGGTGTGGAATCACAGATAGACACAAGTATTTGAAGTAACATAGTAAAGAAATAGAGACATCAATTTATCAGTTTGATCCATATAATGAGGGTGGGAGCGGAGGGCACGTAATCCCTCATCGTAACTACTCATAAAATACAGATCAAACTTCAAACTGGTAAGTTCTCGTTTAATCTTACTATTTGACTTCAGAGTCACGTGAGTGACTACGTGAAGATTTCAAAGCTCTGTGATTTCAAACCGTGTAACAGCTATTACTACACCACTGCCGAAGTCTTTGAGGGAGGAAGTGTGTTATCGTAATCAACCAATGAATCTGTTTATAGAAAAACACAATGGTATTTTTACAATAACAATGAAGAAATTTAAATGCTCCCCTGGGCTAATTTAAATATTTGCAGACTGGAATCTTTCCTGCAAATAAAAACAGGTTTTGTCAACAGTTTATAATAATTTTTTCTCTGAATGTTTTACCCCCACCATTCTGCTGTAGCCAGGATGTGGTTTATAGGCACGTCCATTCTTTTGCCGTTGACGTGGAAGCTTGTCCTGTGGAATGAAAACTTTGTACATGTTAGTTTTATCCCAGGAGCTTTAGTACCTGCTTGAGCCATCCCAAAATGGCTCGTTACCTGACCACAAGGTTTTTTTTTTGGGGGGGTTTTTTTGTGACCAACCCACAAGGCTTTTCATCTCCCTCGAATATTTAGGTTGTGTCTATATAGGGTAATAGGGTCATGGCACATTACCGTGTTTTCTGGCGGGTAAGCCCGGATTTTATGACTGGATAAGGTGTTCCTGGTCTGGTTTGACCATTCCCTGGACAATGATAGAGATCTGGTCTGAAGCTATGAGCATGGTGTCCAGTTGCAATAGGAGTAGTGACTGGACCCTCTGTGCTGCTCCGAGTGCCCTCAACATATGTGTTTAGAGCATAGATGGTTCAGGTTGAGGGATCTGGCTGGTGGGCATCCCCTGAGGTATGGCAGTACCACTGTGACATCCCATATATGGGTGTACCTGGTCTAGGGGTTTAGAGTTGTATACCCTTCATAGATTTACCACCAGCCAGTGACCCCATGGCCTGTTGTCCTGGAGCTGTTTTGAAAAAACAGGCAGGGTAATTCTAGCTGTGTTGATGGTACTGTAGCCGAATCCTTCATCATGGTGAAGGTTCACCAGGAATTCCAGTACGTAGTAACTGTATCGGTTGAGTAGGTTATCCTTGTATCCATGCAGTACTTCTCTTGATGCTGGACAAGTGCTGTAGTCCAGTGGATGTTCAGAGGGATGCTGACATGGTGTCGACGGTTCGTTATAATAATCCCAGTCCCAGAAGTGGTTTGTGCAGAATCTGCAACCCAGGAGCTTGAATTTCCCATGGCACGGATGGGGTGGGTGGGTGAAGGGGGTGAAGGGGGAAACTTTAATTCTTAGTCCCCTACCTGGTCGGCGGCTCCCAACATCGCGGAGCTGGGGGCTCTGTCCGGCCGCGGGCGGCGCCGGTTGTAGCTCCGACCCCGGCAACTCTACCCCTGGCTGCGAGGCGCTCCAAATCCAGCGCCGCCCGAGGCCCCAGCTCCGCGAATGTTGGGAGAAGGCGGCCTCCGCGCCCTGGAGCTTACCGCACAGCGACCCGGTAAGGCATTGCCCGCTCCCCGCTGGTATCCCAGCGCTGCGGAGCTTACTGCACGGCGACCCGGTAAGGAATTGTCCGCTCCCCGCTGGTATCCCAGCGCTGCGACGCCGCCGACTCCCAACATTTGTGGAGCTGGGGTGGGGGGCGTCCGGCTGCGGGCGGCGGTGGATTTGGAGCGCCTCGCAGCCAGGGGTAGAGTTGCCGGGGTCGGAGCTACAACCGGCGCCGCCCGCTGGCGGCCACAGCGCTGCGGAGCTTACTGCACGGCGACCCGGTAAGGCATTGACCGCTCCCCGTCTCTCCGACCAGGTAGGGGACTAAGAATTAAAGTTTACCCCTTCAACCCCCCCTTCACATAAAAGCCCTCCAAACTAACTGACTAATATTTAAGCAATGATTTACAGATGTTTAAGTGTCTCCCCGGTCTCCGGGGAGGAGGCAGCCGCTACAGTAGTACAGACCTGGGTTGACCGTGCGTCATTTCGGGTCAAGTTTGGCGCCAAACGCGAGCTTTGGTGTGCCGATGACATCCTGGAAAAAATGGCCGGTTTTCGGAGGTTTTCGGTTTCCGGAACACCGGATAAAAAGGTTGTGCACCTGTAGTTGGTAGTTTGTTGACCATTAATTTGTTGCATGTTTGTGCCAATTCAACTAAGTTGTCTCTTGGCAACATTATAGTCACGTAGACTGAATTAATATGAAACCCAAGATAGTCCAGGAAAGAGCTCTATATGCTGGTAGGAACCAGACCCACCTACCTCCATGGTTATTGGCGGTTTTGTCTTTTCTGTTTTCTGAGTGCTTTGTTCTGACGACGTGCTGGTGATGTTGGGGGGAGGCGCATTTTCCAGGGGGTCCGCGGCGGGCCCTGATCTAAAAGATCTTTGGGGATAATGCGGCCCCAAGCGTTCACCAGTCCCATATTCTAGACGTCGACTGGTGGATGCCATGGGGTGCTGCCGCTTGGGTATCGGAGGTCGTGGTTTGCTCGTCCCGGGGCCTGCCCTCATGATGCCGAAGGTTTTTGATGCCTCTTCCATCTCCTTCAGCTTTTTGTTCAGATCTCTCCCAAATAGCAGTGAGTCTGCCTCCGCAGCTGGGGCTTTACACAAGCCTGCAAATTTGGGATTGAGGGTAGGTCTTATATTTTCCCTCCGGAGATTGTTTAGTTCGAATTGCGTGGTACACCTTAATGCCAGCACATCCTGCTGGTATGTATTCATCTCCGTTGTCTCCACAGAACGAGCATAGGCTGTGATAGCTGACGTCAGGAGCCTTAGATTCCGCTGTAGCTTGAGTTTTTGTGCCCGCATAAGGGCCCCCACATTTTCCCAGATTTTTCTGTTGAGGCTTTTTTCCCTTAAGGGCCTCACAGTTCTCTGGTGCTGTATGTTCTTGCAGCACCTCGGCGAGCACCTTCTTCAGTAGAGGTTTGTTGGATAGGTGATTAATACTGGCTGCCATTTTTTTGGCTCCAGCGGTGCTTCAGCCCGTGGGGTTGCTACGAAGCGGTCCACCACACCCAACAGCTGTTCCTGTTCCTGCACCCCATGCATACTCCCGATTTCGTCCGCCTGCCCCATTTCCCGACCAGCCCTGCCCTGGTCACCAATGCTAGCCTCCTGCTCCAGCCCGTGGTATGAGGTAGCAAAGGGCAGTGCCTGACACGACACTATGGAGGAGGTACCTGTCCTGTCTCGCCGGGAGCGCTGCTGTTCCCGGTGGACCATCTCCTCCAGGAGCTGCTAAATGCAGCTCAGGCGGCTGTCTCTCTTCTGCTTTGGTGGAGACATGTCCCCCTCCGACGAATCGGAGACGACCGGCCGTTTGGCTTCCTGGCCGCTTTCCCAGTCCGCCGTGCAGGCTCTGGCGAGACTGGGCTTGGCTCGGTCTCAGGGATAGCGAAAAACGCTCTGCGAGCGACGCTGCCGCCGGTTGCTGCCCCGCTGGTAGAGTTGGAGCGGGGCAGTTTCTCTTTGCGAGTTTTCTGCGTTGTGTTCCTGAAAGCCTGCAAAACACAACTGCAACTCACCTCTCCAATGCCCAAGAGCCGCTCCTGCAGCTTAGGCGGCTGTCTCTCCCCCTCCTGGGTGGAGAGACGTCCCCGTCCGATGTCGGAACCACCGGCCGGTTTTGCATACATCCAGCCCGCTGCTCAGGCGCTAGCGGGGCTGGGCTCGGTCGCGGTGTCGGGGTAGCGGACCGCCCGCTAAGCGGTCCTACCGCCTGTTGCTGTCCCCGCAATGAGACGCTCCTCCGTCGAGCGGGCAGGTGCAGCGTTCTTCCCAGCCCGCTGCTGAAGTGCTGACGGGCTTGGTGCAGTGTCGGGAGCGGGGCGCTGCCGCGGTGCGCTCTCTCTCTCTCATGCACTCGGGCTGCTGTTAGAGTGCAGCGCACTCCACGCCAACACTGCGTAGTGGGTCCCCCCTTCATCGGCTCCGATGGTCGGAAGCCTCCGCCCGCCCGCCTGCCTGCCTTCACCTGGCCAGCTACTCGAGGGGCGAGCGAGGACTGAGGGGAACCTCCAACGAGTGCAAGCGCCGTCTTCTCCGTTGTCGCCCCTGTGTGGAGTGGTACCGGCACCGGCACAGCTCCCAGTCCGTGGTCCGCCGTGTGTGCGGTCCTGGTGGCGTCTTTCCCCCCTTCCGCGAACGGAACACTCCTTCCCCGGAGTCCAAGGGGCCGCTTGCATGCCCTACGGGGAACAAGCAGACGCGAGGGGCTGTTAAAATAAAGGTAAGTACTTACCTAAAGCTTAGTTTTTCAGATTGTAGCGAGAGCCCTGTCTCCCGCCTGCCGCTGTTGCCTGCTGAAACGTAATGCCACACGTGCGTCCTGAGGCGGGCTCTTCACGTAGTCACTCACGTGACTCCGAAGTAAAATTATTGTTCTTTTGTATTTGGAGGTCAGATTAATTTTTACCTCATAGATTTGAGGATTAAACAATTATTATTGTTTATTTAATCTTTTCGTTGGATATGGGCTTGCATGTAAAGTCAACAATAATTGTCCATTTCTAACTGCTCTTCAGAAAGAGATGTGTTCCCTGGCACTTGTCACACATGTAATTTGGAATTTCTTAGCCAAAAATATGAAATAATTGTGTGGAAGTTATTTCCCACGAGTAAATTTAGATCACAAAGAAAAAAAATAGAAATTTTGTAAACACAATATTCTGACAAAAAACTGACAATAAGAAAACCTCTGGAGCTTGTCCAAATATCCTGTAGGCATTTTCAATGACAAAGGTACTCGTCAGTAGCACAAGAGCAAATGTCTGTCACCTAATTCTTGTACTTGGTTTAAATAAATAAAAACAGATTCTCAGTTTGATTCAATAATACTTTGTAGATCGGTTGCTAATTAAAATTGTGGCCCATTCCATGAAAATAACACAAATAATTGTAATTCTTCGGGAGACCAAAAATGAGGTAGATGTGAGTTCAAGCATTGTAGGTGGATGAAGTGGCCTGGAACGGTCTTGAGCTTTTACTGACAGCCTGGATGAAGTAACATGGAAACAGGAATGAAATACCTGCTGACTAAAAGCAGTGGAACATAAAACTAATTGAGATACAATCAAATAGCAAATTAAAAGGAAATAACATAATCATTCAACCTTTGTAAATGACCTAACCACAAAAATAACAGAAGTCATTAACTGAATGGTGGTTAAATCATTTATGGAGATTGGGGTTATTTTATGGATCTAAAGCCAACATATTCAAATAGCAGAAAGACAGTGTGATATATGGTATCAATCAGGGTTTTGAGACCAGACATTGGCCACACATTGAGATCTATTTGAAGCACCAGACATTGAGATCTATTTGAAGTATTTCAGAGCAAGTATATTTCGTGTTTCATTTTTCAAGCGAACAATGAAAGCATAGGAAAAAAATGTTGTATCAGAAAAGGACAATTTTAAAAGTGAAATGTTAAATACGATACAGTACAATATGATATAACTTTATTTATCCCAGGAGGGAAATTGATCAGCCTACCCCACGATAGAAGGGGGAGGAGTTGTACAGTTTGATAGCCACAGGGAAGAAGGATCTCCTGTGGCGTTCTGTACTGCATCTTGGTTGTACTCACTGATAAACTGCATATCCACACCATTGATGCAGACGGGACAGGTGTGTTCCTCTCCTCCTGAAGTCCACCACAAACTCCTTAGTGTTGAGCTGCAGGTGATTCAGCCCACACCACTCAACAAACTCTCTGTATTCAACTTCCCGTCACTGATGCAGCCCACAATTGCAGAGACATCTGAAAATTTCTGCAGGTGGCAGGAGTCTATCTGAAGTCCAAGGTGAACATGAAGGGAGAGAGGACCATCCCCTGTGGGGTCCCCGTGTTGCATAGCAAATGGTATGATATGACCTGAATAACAGTCAGCAATTCCTAGAGCTGCAGTATCCTAGTTGCCAACTTCAACATCTGTAATCCTATGTTAATACAACCTATTGAAGATACCAAACAGAGTTTAAATTCACTTCAAGATTTTGCAGATTCTTTGGTACCTGTTTAGCAACTTAGAAACATAATGAGAACCAAATCTATTAAAACCAAGGGGCATGAACAGAGTTTGATTAAACTTGAAAAGGAGAGAATAAGCTGGGAAAAAAACTGTGAACATTTGTAAGTTCAAGTGACACTGTCAACTCTTCAGCTAGAAAACAAAATTATTATAACAAGGGAGAAGATACAATTCGAAAGAAGAAATTACAGCATTACTGCGAGAGTTAATTCTCAGTGGTGAACAGATTAGAAGGCAAATAACAGAACTGTGAAAGAATACTTACTACTTTCAGATTTAATGGGAAAATCATGGGCCAAGTCTCTTGGAAATCAGCTCAAGAATAACCAATGTCATTTGGGTCATTGAAAATTATGGAAAAGGTATTTTTTTCCATTTCAGACATGACTGAATAGAAGGGCAAGTGTGTGCAGCATTTAGCAACTAAAGGGGCTGCCCCACTTGGGCGACCTAATCCGCGAGTTCTGGCGAGTTGCAGCATGGTCGACATGAGGTCGTAGGAGGTCTTCATAACTCTCCTTCATGCTCGAGAGTGGTCTCCGCGTACTCGAGGCCTCAGCTAGGTCGCGGCGTTTTTTTCAATATGTTAAAAAATGCCCGCAAATAAAAAAAGATCGCCATGGGAAAAATCGATACATTTTTACTCGTAGATTTAGTCGTAGTAGGTTGTAGTAGGTCGTAGTAGGTCGGCCTGTTAGTCATAGGTAATCGAGAGTAGTCGAAGGTAGTCGAAGGTAGTCATAGATAGAAACATAAACATAGAAAATAGGTGCAAGAGTAGGCCATTCGGCCCTTCGAGCCTGCACTGCTATTCAATATGATCATGGTTGATCATCCAACAGTATCCTGTACCTGCTTTCTCTCTATACCCCCTGATCCCTTTAGCCACAAGGGCCACATCTAACTCCTTCTTAAATATAGCCAATGAACTGGCCTCAGCTTCATTCTGTGGCAGAGAATTCCAGAGATTCAGCACTCTCTGTGTAAAAAATGTTTTTCACATCTCAGTCCTAAAGATTTCCCCTTTATCCTTAAGCTGTGACCCCTTGTTCTGAAGTCTTCTAGATAGTCTTCATCATAGTCGAAGGGAGGTCGAAGGAGATCGAAGGAGGTCTTCTTCACTCTCCACTATTCGATGTTCAATTTTCCCGAAGTTAGTCGTAGCTCGTCGTAACTAGTCGAAGCTGGTCTTCAACATAGTCAAATGAGGTCAAAGGAGGTCTTCTACATAGTCAAAGGAGGTTTTCAAACTCTTCTAAACTCACCAATTAGGTGCCCAAGTGGGACAGCACCTTAAGGTCTACGTTGTTTATAGGAATTGGTACTTTAATGCTTTCTAGTCAATCCTCGTGGTAGAAATAGAAAAATAAGTGAAATAATAACTGGTATTAATTGTATCCATCATGGATGTAAAACGGCATGCGTGCTCATCTCAATGTTGACAAATATTGTTTATATACATCCCTGGCAGCCAGCCGAATACAACAATTGACCAACTAAAAATGCCAGAAATGGTCCCAACCCCTCAACAATTCTTTCAAAAATTGAATGGTATACTTTTATTCTTCTCCAATAACTCTTGTTCTTAAAATTTGCAAAAAAAATTAAAAGCTCCGTCCTTAATCCTTCATTTGTCTTAACATCTTTGGTCTCTGTGTCTCACTTACACTTAAATGGCATGACCACACTTATACTGTAGAAAAGATTGTCCTTTGATAATCTATCACAAGGTTCCCAACCTTTTTCATCCCATTTACCCCAGGCAACTTTAATAGCACATAACAATGTTATTTCACTTATTTATGAACAACTAATGATGAACAGATACTGGTATACCAGAACCAAACACAGTCAGTCAATGATTCTATTCTTAATTTATTCTTAATTTATTTTCTTCTTCCTGCCACAAGTTTTCTTTTCTCTCCTCCATGAATCAGAACATTCTTTCTTACACTTCCTAAGCAAAATACATGCTCTTGCACCTTCTTGTATGATCAGTTGAGGATAATGGAAATGAAAATCAGCTAATTATGGTAGCCAATTTAAATGCCTGCCCTGTTTAAGTGGCAGGTCTCCATTTACAGTTTACACTAGCTCAAAACGATGGTCAGTAAAGAGACCTGAACTGGTATTATCACAGATTGAATGTAAATTATATCCCACAGGCTTCCATAATAACATAATAACACTTGCCTCCTTGTAATATAAGCAGGGAAATGTTTAGATAAAATGAACAAGAACAGTTTTCAATAGTGTAACATGTTTCCATGATAGGCATAACAGGAATGTAGGAGATACACTGATCAGCTTCAAAGTTAAGGCTATGAACACTGAATGTCACAAGACCAAAAAAGTAGTGCAAGTGATAATGAAGGTCATATTTATTTCAATGTTAATACCATAAATTATTTCCGTGAAACCAGATGGGGCATGTGGTAAGCTAATTTATTAAGCTTAACTTTATTAAGGAAGCTGAAATCCTTTGAAGTTTAATCTTGATAAATCCTGTAAACAACCACATGTATTGAAAGCATAATTAATGTGCCAGTTAATTGCAAAGCAGAACCAACTAGTTTGTGCTGCCTGCTCTGTATAATCGTTTAAGCATCTACAAGCAGTAGCAATCAAATAAGCATGTCAATACTTTCAATGGTTAGCATTATTTAATATAGTGAGAGTTTTGGAAATGTGGGGATTCAAAGAGGCCTGGATATTAAACATACTGTTTCAGTGACATGACCATCATTGTTAAATGCCAGGCATTGTGAAAACAGTAAGATGTGAGTATTGTAATGCATCTTTAAGCAACGAACATGCAGCTTCTTCTGTGCATGTATTTATGTCAATTGCTGCATATGCCTTTCAAATGTAATATTTGATTGTCATTCAGTTTGCAGCAACATTTTAGAAATCCAGCATGTAAAGTGTTTATGCGCTGCCTTGAAATTAAGCTACCTCTGAAAATATTTATTTGCAGTGTCTCAATGCATTAAAGGAAGCATTACAGATGTGATACTTGCAACAGTGGTGCACATGGGTTTTTACAGGTGCTCTGGTTTCCTCCCACATTCTACAAACAGGTTTGTAGGTTAATTAGCTTCAGTAAAAGTTTTAAATTGTCTCTAATGTGTAGGGCAGTGCTAGGGTATGTGGTGATTGCTGTCGGTACATACTTGGTGGGCATAAGGGCCTGTCTCCGCGCTGTATCTCCAAAGTAAAGTCTTAAGTTTTGCGCATTTTGCATGACTCATTGCGTTAACCTTTGATTCGCCTAACCATCTTTCAGTCTAATGTCTGGTTTCATGGCAATAGTCATGATAACTTCAATAGTCCACGGAGCCCCTGCATTGGAGCCATGAGAATAAAGATAGAATGTCTCTCCACTGATGGTCTGGCTGAATTCTGGTGCATGATCCATGCACATGTGGTTGACATGTACACAATAAAAGATGCTGCCATAGACAATGAGGTAAATTGGACTCCTAGAGTACTGAAATAACAATTTCACACACTGAACCAACCCAGAGGAGCCTGTGGGTTTTGGCAGCAGATAATAGACAATAGAAAATAGGTGCAGGAGTAGGCCATTTGGCCCTTCGAGCCAGCACTGCCATTCAATGTGATCATGGTCCACGTGATCATAAAGAATGTAAACTTTGGCAACATGTATTACATCCCTTGCAATAGCTGTGAAGCAGGAAGATTAAGCAGAGGAGAAGGTAGAAGAATCATGCTTACATATGGGGTGACTGTCATATGCTGAGAAAATGGAGCAGCTGGGTTTGTACACTCTGGAATTTAGAAGGATGAGAGGGAATCTTATTGAAACATATAAGATTATTACGGGCTTGGACACGCTAGAGGCAGGAAACGCTAGAGGCAGGAAACATGTTCCCGATGTTGGGGGAGTCCAGAACCAGGGGCCACAGTTTAAGAATAAGGGGTAAGCCATTTAGAACGGAGATGAGGAAACACTTTTTCACACAGAGAGTTGTGAGTTTGTGGAATTCTCTGCCTCAGACGGCGGTTGAGGCCGGTTCTCTGGATACTTTCAAGAGAGAGCTAGATAGGGCTCTTGAAGATAGCGGAATCAGGGTATATGTGGAGAAGGCAGGAATGGGGTACTGATTGTGGATGATCAGCCATGATCACATTGAATGGTGCAGGCTTGAAGGGCCGAATAGCCTACTCCTGCACCTATTGTCTATTGTCTATATCCTAATCTGCATACAGTTTCGGGATAAGACATCACTGGAATAGCTATTCCTAAATCATGGCACGTAGAGAAGCTGGCAGTATTAAGACCTAATCCACTTCTCACATCCCAGCTGCCTACCACCCTGCTTCTGTCATAGAAGATAATAGTAGTGCAAACATCCTCTTCCTCAGGAACAATGCCATTCCTGTTCCTTTTACACTCCAGATAACCAAGAAAGCCACTTGGTCAGACAAAGGAAGAAGCGCGAAGGTTTACACACAAATACTGAAATTGCATTTAATCTAGAGGGTACACAGGGGTCAAATTTGCATGTGGTCAGACACAAGAGAATGATGGCCAGGAAAGAGAGAAAGATATTCCTCAAGAGAGACATGTCAGATGGCACGAATCAAATCAAACCAAATGAAATCAACCTTTATTGTCATCTTGCAAAGCAGCAGTTGTACAGTGCAAAATGAGAAGATGTTTCCCACGGAATACCAGACCATCGCACATAAAACTTAAATATTTCACACATAAATAAAAACAATCCAGCCCCTGATAGAAACAGTAGGAATAGTAAAAAAAAGTGCAGATAAAAAACAACAATAAAATACAAGCAAAAACAGTCATGAATTGACAAGGGCAGCTGATTTAAGTGTCCAGTGCCAGAGTTTGTTATTAAAGTGTCAGTGCAAAAACAAAGCAATAGAATCAAGTGGAGTGACTGTTTAGCAGCCTCACAGCCTGTGGAAGGAAACTGTTTAGCAATCTGGTTGTCCAGGCTTTGACGCTGCGGTATCTCTTGCCTGATGGTAGGAGATCCAGGTGTGTGTGTGGTGATTTCAATGGGGCAGGCAACAAAACGTGGTTGATAGGACAAACAGATTCCATAATTATAAGAGCAAAAGGGTAACTACAGAGAGATTAGCTTGACCCAAGGATCATCGTGGCCATCTATGTGTAGAGCAACAGGAGATGAACAAGGACTTAAATGTAAACTTCTCATTTGTACATACCGCGGAGAAGGTTGTGGATGCCACAGAATTTTAAAAAGAGAACAATGTTACCCTGCAACATATTGACATTATGAAGGAGGAAGTGTTTAAGACACATTAAGGTGGATAAATCCCTGCGATATGATCAAGTGAATCCTAACAGGTTGTGGTAAGCAAAGGTAAAAATTACAGGAGGCCTGGAGAGATTTTTGTACCTTGCTTAGCCATGGAAGAGGTACCCAAAGGCAGGATGGTGCTAATGCTGTGCCTTTATTCAAGAAGGGCTGCAAGAACAAGCCAGGGAACTGCATGCTGGTGAACATAATATCAGTGTTTGGGAGGCAGTG
This sequence comes from Leucoraja erinaceus, assembly GCF_028641065.1. Taxonomy (NCBI): domain Eukaryota; kingdom Metazoa; phylum Chordata; class Chondrichthyes; order Rajiformes; family Rajidae; genus Leucoraja; species Leucoraja erinaceus. The sequence goes on from NC_073377.1 coordinate 41,967,960, forward strand.
ACTGATCAGAAATAGTCAACATGGCTTTGGGCATGGGAAATTGTGTCTCTCAAATTTGATTGAATTTTTTGAAGAGGTGACCAAGAGGATTGAGAACGGCAGGGGAGTAGACATTGTATACTTTGAATTCTGCAAAACTTCAGACAAGGGCCCGCATTATAGGCTGGTCTGGAAGGTGAAATCACCTGGGATATGGAGCAAGCTAGCCAACTGGATAAAACATGGCTATCTGGAAGGAGAAAGGGTTATAGTGGAGGATTGTTTTACAGATCGATAAGAGACCTGTGTCCAACGATGTGCCACAGGAATAGGTGCTCAGTCCACTGGTGTTACAGTGTCCTAGAGCCATACAGCATGGAAACAGGCCCTTTGGCCCAGCTTGCCCATGCTGACCAAGGTACCCTGCACTAGTACCACCTACCCGCATTTGACCCATATCCCACAAAATCTTTCCTACCCCTGTACCTGTCCAGCAGACCGATGATAGTAAAATAGGTGGTGAAGACTGAAACAAATCCTAGCAACCTAGAATTGCAAAACATATGGCAACCGCAGTGATATATACTGTACATTGCTTTTGATCGTCTGGCTGTTTTGTATTGTACGTTCTCAGAAATTGTACACTGTGGCAAGATGGAAATGTTTTCCGCGAGTAAAATTTGGTCGGCATGGTTCTTTTTGACTCATAGTGCAGTGGAGTGGGGTCGCCATTTAGTTGCAGGCAGTCGAGGGCAGCCGTGGGGGGGGGGCACGAGGAAAGGCATTGTGAGGTCAGCAGCTGGGTAACCTATAGGATCTTTGTTCTGCAGATCAAGCTCAGCAGCGCCCACGCGCTGAAGAAGCTTCTCCATGCTGCAGGCGCAGCTTGTGAAGCCCCGCCCCTCCCATCCCCTGCCCCACCCGCGCCCGCTCACTCAGCTGCCGGTTTCCAGAGATTCAAGCCGGTTCTGTCTCTCCGCTGTTCAGCAGCCTACTCACTCGCCTGGCTTCCCCCCCCCCCCCCCCCCTTCTCGCCTCCTCTCCGTGTCCGTGTCCGTGGCCCGATCCTCTGTAATGATGGCAGAAGCTTTTGGCAGTCCTCAGCAAAGAGCATATAGCTCGCTATTGGATCTTTGGTCCTCAGATCGCTCCGGGCTCGTTCAGGCCCCCGCGACCTGATGCCCCGCCCCACTTCTCTCTCTCTCTCTCTCCCCCCTCTCTCCCTCAGTCTCTCTCTCTCCCTCTCTCTCCATCCTCCTCCCCTCCACCCCCCTCTCCCTCTGTCTCTTGCCCTGTCTCTGCCCCTTTCTCTGTTTCTCCCCATTCTCTCTCTCTGCCCTCACTCTCTACCCACCACCCCCTCCCTCTCTAGATGTGCCTGCGAGTTGGGGGCTATGCGTCAGTGGATAGGGCGGTTATGGGGTAAAAGGAACAAATTAATATATTAATATAATATCAAGGGGGGTATTTACCGTGTGTGCGGGGGAGGTAGTTAGTGTGTGTGTGTGGGGGGTGGTTAGTGCGTGTGATGCCGCATGCTGCCCCCACCAGTCCCCCCCCCCCCCCCCCCCCCGCAAACTGCGTGTTGGAGGAACAGGCCCAACGGGTCTGCACTTGGTCTAGTACTTCTTAAAAGTGTCTCCACTCCTTCTCCCCCCCTGCTACCCCCCTTCTCACCCCCTCCTCCCCCCCTTCTCTCCCCTTCTCTCCCCTCTCTCTCCTTCTCTCTCCCTCTTTGCCCTTCTCTCCCTCCCCCCCGTTCTCTATAAAGGACAACATACCGTGCCGTAACCGTTTACCTTTCTCTTCATCGCGGGTGTGAATTTCAGACAGCGTTCCCCCGCTTTCCCTGGCCCCACCTTTGAAATGTGTGTGTGTGTGTGTGTGCGTGTGTGCGTGTGTGTGTGTGTGTGTGTGCGTGTGTGTGTGCGTGTGTGTGTGTGTGCGTGTGTGTGCGGTCAGTCGATCCAGCTCGCGGTTTCAACGTGGACGGTCAATCCAACTCGAGGTTTTCCAGGCGAGTGCCCTCGAGCCTGAAGGTCGAAGGCACTCGTTAAACGCGCAGATTAGGTCACCGCAGTGGGACAGCCCCTTTAATAAAGTGATTAGTTGTTGTACATTGTTCAGTATTGTTGGTGTTAACCGCATTCAAATGTTCCTAAGTACAGTGATTACTTGACTTTTGAATGGATTAATGATGGTATGATTCATTCATGAATTTGGTTCAGGAGAGGTGGCTAGTTGTCCATTTTGTTCTGCTATTTTTGATTGAGAGAAAAATGAACTCATGTCATATGATTTGGAATAATGAAGATTTTGTTTCCCGTACATTATGTTTGTTGTCACAGCAATACGGTGAAACATTTCCAGTATAAACACCCATAAAAAAAAAAATAATAATATTGGTAAGGGAACAATTAAGAGTAAGGAAATAATGCATTAAGCATTTTTTTTTCACTTTAGTCTTTATTGCTTTTATGCATACACAAATAAAACACAAATATAACAACGAAACATACAACAATGCAGTGAAACATACAACAGTGCAACAGTGCAGTGGTGCAGCGGGGGGATCAATTTACAATTTACATTAATTGTGTTTCACTGCATTGTTGTATGTTTTGTTGTTATATTTGTGTTTTATTTATGTATCATTAAGCACTTTGATAGCAGAAAATTCACGTGATTAACATGAAAGGACTAAAGATAATTTGAAAGCTAAAAAGAATATTAAATAATAAAGGAACAAAAATAGTGACATGTCTTACAGATGCAACAATAAATTATGGAAAATCAAGAACCTGCAGATGCTGGAAATCTGAATTAAAAGCAGAAAATGCTGAAAATACTTGTTAGCCCCTCAGTGGGAAGAGAAACAAAGATAAAAAGTCAAAGACCCTTTGTCAAAACTGGCAAAAATATGAAAAAAGGGATGGGCTTCGGTAATTAAAGGAAAATTCAGAACAAAAGAATGGATATTGACAAAATTATCTTTTTTTTTAATTATCAATGCCAGTTTACTACATATTCTCACCACCCTATGTAGGAAAAGGTTGTTCTTCAGGTCCCTTATAAATCTTTTCCCTCCCACCTTAAAATTATGCTCTTTGATCTTAGAACATGTACAGGAAATTATAGATAGTAATCTTAACTTAAATGGGAGGAAACATAATGAAGAGAATAGAAGAACAGCTAAACAAAAAATTATAGTAATGAACAATCGGTGGGGACTCCTTGCTTGACCAACTTTACATGCATTTTCATGTAGGAATTAAGGGAGTAGACAATAATACAATAGCTGTAATTCATCCAGAATTTTATAAAGGTTTTTGATAAGATATCCCAGAAAAGGTTAGAAAATACAGTCAGGAGGAAGCGAGCAGCATAATTGATTGGCGATTGACTTCAGGACAGAAAACGGAGTAAGAGTAAAGGATCACGACAAACAGTGGTAGGAAGTGGATAGTCCTATTCCACAAGGGTCGCTGCTGGGACCACTGCTCTTCATAATTTACGTAATTTAGACCATGGAAACATAAACATAAATTATAATTTGGCAGATAGAGTCATATAGTGATACAGTGTGGAAACAGGCCCTTCGGCCCAACTTGTCCACAACGGCCCACGTGACCCAGCTACACTAGTCCCACCTGCCATGATTTGGTCCAGATCCCTCCAAACCTGTCCTATCCATGTGCCTGTCTAACCACTTCTTAAATGTCGGGATAGTCACTGCCTCAACTACCTCCTTTAGCAGCCTGTTCCATTCATGCACCACCCTTTGTGTAAAAAGGTTACCCCTCAGATTCCTATTAAATCTCTTCCCATTCACCTTGAACCTATGTCCTCTGGTCCTCGATTCACCTACTCTAGGAAAGAGACTGTGCATGTACCCAATCTAATCCTCTCATGATCTTACACACCTCTATAAGATCACCCCTCATCCTCCTGCGCTCCAATGAATAAAGTCCCGGCCTACTCAACGTCTGCCCATAGCTCAAACCCTCTAGTCCTGGCAACATCCTTGTATATCTTCTCTGTACCCATTCCAGCTTGACGACATCTTTCCTATAACATGGTGCCCAGAACTGATGATACCAAACTGGGGTTCGAGGAGAATCAGTCAACAGAGGGATAATAATGATTTTGTAGTAGGGATAATTGACAAATAATATTCAAGGTGAAGTCATATATTTTGGAGGATAGAATAGATAAGCCAATTATTACTAGGAAGGTGGTTGTTTAAGAGGGGTAGAATAACAAATGGATCTCAGTACATTCATATATGAGTCATGAAAATTAAAGCTGTAGTTTGTTATATCCACAAAGAAAAATAGATGGCACTGAAGTTTAGGGAAATTATGCCAAACATGTATTTAATCCCGGTAAGATCACTATGTTATATTAAAAAAAACATGATTGCATTGCAAAGAATGCAGGAAAATGTACAGGGTTGATATAAAAAACATGAGATTATACATATGGGGAAAGAATAAACAGTGGCTCGCTTTGCAAGGGGTTTTTCAATTTAAAAGAATAATTGTTCAATTCTTCCCTTCAGATGCAGATTGATTGTCCATGCATGGCATGCATGTATTAGCTGTGAGCAGTGAAAGGAGTAAAGGTGTTTTTCCTTGCTTTACTTTGGAGATGACTACTGGGTTGTTTGACAATCACGTTATGGTGGAAGCTCAGCTACACTGACACAGGAAGGGCTGTTGAAAAATTGCCGGAAAGCCCTCTTCCTGGACAATTGTTCTGTGCAGCTGTTTACGAATGCATTAGTGTCTAAAAAAATCTCGCAATATTTCCCCCCCAAATATACCTTCCTGCCCAAGCCTTTGGACCAAGGAATCATTTACAGCATTAAAAAATGCTACAGCTGGTAGTGCTCCCGCCTTATAGTTCGAGTGATCTGGGTTAGACTGGCTTGAGGTGCTGTTTTTGTGTGATTAGCATATTCTCCCTATGATCACATGGATTTCACTAGATGATCATGTTTCCTCTCACATCAGCAAGATGGAATAACTAGTTATTGACTTCAGGAAATGAAGTGCACCAGTCAGCATCAATGCTGTCAAAGTGGAGATAGTCGAGATCTTCAAATTTCTAGGTGTAAATATCACCAATAATTAATCCTGGAAAAATTACAGCGTTGGCTAAGAAAACACTCCAATACCTTTATGTCCTCAGAAGACTAAGAAAGTTCAGCATGACTCCAATGACTCATGGACCTGTCCCACTTAGGCGACTTATGAGGCGACTGCAGGAGACTATGCGGTCGCCATGTGGTTGCCACATGTTGCCAGGGAGTCGCCTTTATGGTCATGAGAATTTCCCACATTTTGGGAACTAGTCGCGGCCTCATTATGGTCACCACAAACTTTTCAACATGATGAAAAATTAGCGGCGACCAGAATGAAGCCCCCATGGAAAGTAGCGAGAATTCTCGTGCCGTAAGTGCAGTGGTAGTCGGTCACCAGGAGGTCGTAGGTTCTCGTAGGTTGTAGCCGGTGCTGACCGGTGAGTTTCATTGGCTCATTGGAAAAAAAAACGTAAGCAATAGTTTTCAGAACCAAGAATAACCAACCGGTAATATTAATGTCCTCCTAGCTTCACAGCCGTATATCTCTGACTTCTTAAAAGTTGTCTCCACTCCTTCTCCCCACCCTGTCTCCCCTTCTCCTCCCTCTCCCCCCTCTTTTAAAGGACTTATGTGACCCTTCCCGTACACTGTGCATTCACTGTCTTAATTATAGCGCCAACCTTCCTGTTTATCGCGGTGTGTGTCTGTATCATATTGGCTTTGCACCGTGTGAATTTCACTCAGACAGTGCTCCCCCCCACTTGCCCTGTCCCCCGCCTGCATAACGGGCTGGTGAAGGAAGCGGAGTGTGTATGTGAATGTGTTGGTTCCACTCTGACAGTCGCCAACAGTCGCCTGAAAAGTCGCCTAAGTGGGACAGGCCCATAACTAATTTCTACAGACGCATAATAGAAAGCCTCCTATCAGGATGCATCATTAGTTTGGCAATAGTTCTGCCAAGACCGGAAGATATTGCAGAGAATTGTGGATGTAACTCAGTCCATCACACAAACCAGCCTCCCTCCAATCAACTCCACCCACTCTTGAGAACACATACAACCGGATTCAGTTTCTTTCCTGTGATTATCAGACCACTCAACGGTCCTCTCATAAGCTAAGAATGCAGTCCTAATCATCCACGCTACCTCATTGCCGCCCTTGTACTTTTTTATAGCTGCACCTTCTCTGCAACTATATTGTAATACTATATTCTGTACTCCAGTGTTTTTCTCTCTATTTCACTACTTGTGTATGGCTTGGACATAGTCAGGTCTAGTATGATTTTACTGGATAGCAGGCAAATAACTTTTCACTGTATCTCAATACACGTGGCAATAATAATAAACCAATACCAAACCAAATTAATACCGTCACAACGATGCCTCTGTTGGTAGGTTAATTTCCAACTGTAGATTGTCCTGGTAGGACAATCATGGCACAATTAATAGACATATGAAAAAGAATATGTTTGAAAATAATGTGGGGAATTGAGACTGGTGGACTTGCTCTGAAAACTGGCACAGACTCAACGAGTCTAATCAACGAGTATAGCTTCAGTCAACATTGTAAGGTAGAGCTAATAGGACGATATTTCAATCCCTATAGTAAGTCGGCACTATAGATATTGGCAATGGGATTGTAAGGAATTGTAAATAGGTAGAAAAGGTACAGGAACGAAGCTTTACATAGTTTGTGCGAAAACAGCACAATCAAGCTCTTTAATGAGTGATATTAAAACGTTATCTTATTTTTTCACTAAATACATTTCTACTTACAGCCCTATTATTTCAAGTGCCTTGGCTGCGGTCTTGGGGAAATGGGATCTACCGGTTTTCACGTTGCCTTTTAACTTAAGTGTTGGTTTGTTCATGGCTGCTACGGGGCACTACAATCATCATTTTCCTCAGATTCGTATTGAACCTGTAACTACATCGTACAATATCACATGGCCTGATCTCAGTATTCCAATGGTAAGCAATACAATGCTTCCTTTTAAATCTTTAAATGTTGTAAGATGGCAATTGCATTAGATTAATAGAGAACACATCAGAAATGCTCAAGATATCTATTCAAAATTAACTGACTCAGAATGATATATTTTCACGATAACAATTTTTTATATTTATGCACATTTTTTCTTCATGTATGCAATTTTGGATATTTTTGAAGGCATAAGAAATCACCTGAAAATAGATGAGTGAATACAAATTGACTACAATTTAGAGTAATTGAAGAGATACAATATGGTTCAGACTGCTTGGCGTATTAGGTCTATGTCGAACATCAACTACCCCTTTATCACTTATTCTATTTTATTTACCACATTTTCAAGAAACTCCACACAGCCAGAACCTAAAGTCAGAAATTAACCAGGGCAACAGCACAGCCAGTTGTGACACCATGTCCACCTGCTGCTGCAATATAAACTCACTATTACTGATTAAACTGCCAGAGGTAGCTGAATATTTAAATGGGAGTACATTTAGTGGTGGAAAATATGAGTGAGGGAAAGTTGATACGAAGTATGATCCACAGAAGGTTAGGAATGAAGGGCAGTTTCATAAGATGTATCATATAACCATATAACATATAACCATATAACAATAACAAGTACAGCACGGAAACAGGCCATCTCGGCCCTACAAGTCCGTGCCGAACAAATTTTTTTTCCCTTTAGTCCCACTTGCCTGCACTCATACCATAACCCTCCATTCCCTTCTCATCCATATGCCTATCCAATTTATTTTTAAATTATACCAATGAACCTGCCTCCACCACTTCCACTGGGAGCTCATTCCACACCGGATATCAGTAATATCTCTCCTGACAGTAGGAAAACAAATTTAGTCCAACTTATTCTTATTACAACAGTTGTTCTTTTAAGAACCTCTGAGTTGCTCATTACAAATATCAGTACATTTAGTTTTCAGGGAAAACGCTCAACCTGGTGGAACTAAAATCTGCATTGGGATCCCAGGATATTATCGTACCTCAATCGGTGTGGACTAACGAAATGCCAGCTAATTTTCACACCTGGACCGCACAGAGGCTAATATGCAGTTTGGTATATTAGGCATTGCAGGAACATTAAAAATGGTTCAATTTTAACCCTCTCTTTCTAGATTGATACTTGTTCCTGTTGCCATCATGTGGTTCCGTGGATTTGCAAATATTTTTAACAAAGTTGCCCCATCTTTGTGATTGCCCCCAGAGCTTCCATATTGTTAAACTATCTAACCCACAAAGACAATTGTTAATAGTTCTTATAATATATTCTCCTGTGCACAACAATGTCCAGTTAAAATGGCAATATTAATTAATCCAAATGTAGTCAATACAAGTCATTTTCAGTGATGTAGTCTGAGATAACACAGCATTTGGAACCTGAGTTAATATTGTGAACTACTTTCTAAATCCTTTGAAAAATAGACAATTGCATGACAAATAAACATCATTGCATTGAAGATAATCCAATTAAGTATTTTATATAGTCGTGTTGGTACAAATGTAACAACTGCCATTTAATAAGATTCCACAGCTGATTTTTTACATCAGCACCACCTTCCTGGACTAAACTCGTATCCGCATGATTCCTTTGATTTCTCAAACTTTATTGTTTTACTTCTTCAATATAGTCAGTCACTGAGTCTCCACATCCTTTTGGTAATGAATTCCCACAACTTTCCAGGTGAAGACATTTCTGCTCATCTCATTACAGAATAGTTGACTCCTTATTCTGAAACTCTGACATCTTGTTATGCACACCGTAGCCAGAGGAAACATCATCTCTGCATCTACCCTGATAAGCTCTGTAAGAATTTCATATATTTCTACAAGATAATGTCTCATCCTAAACCCGAGAGAACGTAGGCCCAGCCTGCAAATCTTTTCCTCGCAAGACCATCCCCACCATCCCGGGAATCGATCTGATAAACCTTCTTGGTTCTCCCTCTATCCTTCCTTTGGTGAGGAGACCAGATCTGTGCAGAGTATTCCAGGTGTGGTCCTGCTGAATGCTTCTGTAATTCCAGTCAGATATCTTTACTCTTACATTCCAAATTTTATTGCAAAAATAGCTAATGTGCCATTTGCCTTATTGATAGTTTGGTGTATCTGCATGTTAATTTAAAGTAACTTGCATACAAGGACTTTCAGGTCCCTCTGAACACAAAACCAATCCCTCTGAAGTCTTCACAGTATTTCCTCAATGATCGCCAGTTTAGCTATGATCGTTTATTTTTAATTGACAATTTAATAAAATAATGTTCATATTCCACGAAAATCATGTAATGTTGTGTTGCTATTTTATTCAGCTCTTGAGGTCTATCCCTGTGGGAGTTGGACAGGTGTATGGCTGTGATAATCCATGGACTGGTGGCATTTTCTTTGCTGCATTATTTATCTCATCTCCAATCATATGTCTGCATGCTGTAATTGGATCCTGTGTGGGAACTTTGGCAGGTGTGTCTACATACATCACTTATTTATAGTTTTAAAGAGTATTGTGTACAATTTTACTTAGTACCTTTTTCTTGGGCAAGGTCAAGATTTATTGATAATTCACAGAAGTGCATATGCTAGGCCACTTGGGCATAATTTACGCGACATAATTTACACGTCATGGCGATTTTGGGATGTACAAAATCTTTGCGCGCCATCTGTGTGACACACAAATGGGACAGGCCCTTTACTCTACAAACCAGCTTGTGTTTGGAATGTGGGAGGAAACCAGAGCACCCAGAGAAAACCCACGCGATCACAGAGAAAACGTACAAACTCCGGACAGAGAGCATTGGTGGTCAGGATCGTACATGGGTCTCTGGCACTGTAAGGCAGACACTCCACTACTGCACCACTGTACTGCCTCTACTGTGGCACTTGAACCACAGGTAAGGATGGCAAGTTTATTTTTCTAAGATTTTTTTTCACAGATCACTAGCTTCGTGGAACTTATTTTTTTGGAAATTTTTCACAAATTGCTATGCTGGAATTTGAGGATATTCTTTAGATTCATTTAATTTTTGGATTTTACAGATTGAATAACATGAAATTAAAATTACTATACTGTTAATTTAACTTGTGCTGATTTCAAAATTTGACATGAGTTTTCTTATCTATTTCAAAGTTCTCATGTAAAATGTAATTGAGCCTATGAAAATAGAGATTTCGACAATCATTGCCTTATAAAACAATAAACTATTTATGTAGACATCATAGATTAGAATGAAAACATAAGATGCCCGATCCCAATTTCTCCCATGATAAATTCATTATGAGGAGGAATTGACATGTAGGACCACCTCACAACAAAGCTACTTAAATTAAATAATTATTGTATAAAAGTTTTGGCGTTTTATGTTTCTGACAAACTTCTGGGCACTGACAAGACACGTTTTCTCTATTTGTTTCATTTGTTTGTTTTTTTAATTACATAAGAAATTCATTTCAGGTTCAGATTCAGATTCAACTTTAATTGTCATTGTCAGTGTACAGTACAGAGACAACGAAATGCATTTAGCATCTCCCTGCAAGAGCGACATAGCATATGATTTGAATAAATATTTACATTAGCATATATACATAGTGTTTTTCCTGCGGGAGGAGTGTCCGGGGGGGGGGGTGATTGGTAATCACCAAGGTATGTTGTTGAGTGGTGACAGCCGCCGGGAAGAAGCTGTTCCTGGACCTGCTGGTCCGGCAATGGAGAGACCTGTAGCGCCTCCCGGATGGTAGGAGGGTAAACAGTCCATGGTTGGGGTGAGAGCAGTCCTTGGCGATGCTGAGCGCCCTCCGCAGACAACGCTTGCTTTGGACAGACTCAATGGAGGGGAGCGAGGAACCGGTGATGTGTTGGGCAATTTTCACCACCCTCTGCAAGGCCTTCCGGTCGGAGACAGAGCAGTTGCCATACCATACTGTGATACAGTTGGTAAGGATGCTCTTGATGGTGCAGCGGTAGAAGTTCACCAGGATCTGAGGAGACAGATGGACCTTCTTCAGTCTCCTCAGGAAGAAGAGACGCTGGTGAGCCTTCTTGATCAGAGTTGAGGTATTGTGGGTCCAAGAGAGGTCATCGGAGATGTTAACACCCAGGAACCTGAAGCTAGAAACATGTTCCACCTCCGTCCTGTTAATGTGGATGGGGGTGTGCGTGCCGCCCCTGGACTTCCTGAAGTCTACAATGAGCTCCTTGGTCTTCTTGGAGTTAAGGGCCAGGTTGTTGTCAGCGCACCATGCTGCTAAGTGCTGGACCTCCTCCCTGTAGGCCGACTCATCGTTGTTGCTGATGAGGCCAATCACCGTTGTATCATCTGCATACTTGATGATGGTGTTAGTACCATGTACAGGTGTGCAGTCATAGGTGAAGAGGGAGTAGAGGAGGGGGCTCAGCACACAGCCCTGTGGAACGCCGGTGTTCAGGGTGAGGGTTGAAGAGGTGTGGTTGTCTAACCTCACAGACTGTGGTCTGTTGGTTAGAAAGTCCAGTATCCAGTTGCAGAGGGAGGGATCGATGCCCAGGTTACCGAGTTTGGTGATCAGTTTAGATGGTATAATGGTGTTGAATGCTGAGCTGTAATCGATGAACAGCATTCTTACGTAAGCGTCTCTGTTGTCGAGGTGGGAGAGGGCGGAGTGAAGTGCCGTTGAGATGGCATCCTCCGTACTCCTGTTCTTGCGGTAGGCAAACTGATAGGGATCCAGTGTGGGAGGTAGGCAGCTTTTGAGGTGTGCCAGGACCAGCCTCTCGAAGCACTTGGTGATGATGGGGGTAAGTGCAACTGGGCGGAAGTCGTTGAGGCTTGCCGCAGTGGAGTGTTTTGGCACTGGCACGATGGAGGTGGTTTTAAGGCACGTGGGGCAACTGCTTGGGCAAGTGACAGGTTGAAGATGTCAGATTTAACTAAAGATGAAGATTTAACTAAAGGAAAAGGTATTTGTTAAACATTTTTATTGGAAGAGGATGTAAACAAATTGCAAACATTAAGAGGCTAAGCTGCTTTTATCTTTACTTTTTTGCAGGGTTGTCTTTGGCCTCGCCATTTCAGAAAATCTATAATGGATTATGGAGTTATAACTCTGTCCTTGCCTGCATTGCTGTGGGTGGAATGTTTTATGCCTTAACATGGCAGACTCACATATTGGCAATAATATGCTGTAAGTTTGACAAAATGTCAGAAATAGTCCCTGAAGAAATCCAGAATGTCTTTCCAATTTCTAATAACATTTTGACCCTTACTATCAATCATTTTCTTGAATAGTCTATCTTTATCGCATAATGCTTAGAATGTATGCGGGATAATTTTCTAAACCAACATGTAGAGGAACCAACGAGAGAGCAGGCTATTCTAGACTGGGAATTGAGTAATGAGGAAGGATTAGTTAGCAGTCTTGTTGTGCGTGGCCCCTTGGGCAAGAGTGACCATAATATGGTTGAGTTCCTCATTAGGATGGAGAGTGACATAGTTAATTCAGGAACAAGGGTTCTGAACCTAAAGAAAGGTAACTTTGAGGGTATGAGACGGGAATTGGCCAAGATAGACTGGCAATTGATTCTTAAAGGGTTAACGGTGGATATGCAATGGAAGGCATTTAAAGACCGCATGGATGAGCTACAACAATTGTTCATCCCAGTTTGGCAAAATAATAAATCAGGGAAGGTAGTGCATTCGTGGATAACAAGGGATAGTATCAAAACAAAAGATGAAGCATACAAATTAGCCAGAAAAAGAAGCCTACCAGAGGACTGGAAGACATTCAGGGTCCAGCAGAGGAGGGAAAAGGGCTTAATTAGGAATGGGAAAACAGATTATGAAAAAAAGCTGGCAGGAAACATAAAAACTGACTGCAAAAGCTTTTATAGATATGTGAAGAGAAAAAGATTAGTTAAAACAAATGTAGGTCCGTTGCAGTCAGATACAGGTGCATTGATCATGGGGTACAAGGAAATGGCAGACCAATTGAATAACTACTTTGGTTCTGTCTTCACTAAGGAAGACATAAATAATCTGCCGGAAATAGCAGGGGACCGGGGGTCAAATGAGATGGAGGAACTAAGTGAAATCCAGGTTAGTCGGGAAGTGGTGTTAGGTAAATTGAATGGCTTAAAGGCTGATAAATCCCCAGGGCCAGATAGGCTGCATCCCAGAGTGCTTAAGGAAGTAGCCCCAGAAATAGTGGATGCATTAGTGATAATTTTTAAAAACTCTTTAGATTCTGGAGTAGTTCCTGAAGACTGGAGGGTAGCTAATGTAACCCCACTTTTTAAAAAGGGAGGGAGAGAGAAAACGGGGAATTACAGACCAGTTAGTCTAACATCGGTAGTGGGGAAAATGCTAGAGTCAGTTATTAAAGATGGGATAGCAGCACATTTGAAAAGTGGTGAAATCATTGAACAAAGTCAGCATGGATTTATGAAAGGTAAATCATGTCTGACAAATCTTACAGAATTTTTTTCGAGGATGTAACTAGTAGAGTGGATAAGGGAGAACCAGTGGATGTGTTATATTTGGACTTTCATAAGGCTTTCGACAAGGTCCCATATAAGAGGTTGGTATGCAAACTTAAAGCACACGGCATTGGGGGTTCAGTATTGATGTGGATAGAGAACTGACTGGCAGACAGGAAGCAAAGAGTAGGAATAAACGGGTCCTTTTCAGAATGGCAGGCAGTGACTAGTGGGGTACCACAAGGCTCAGTGTTGAGACCCCAGCTATTTACAATATATATTAATGATTTGGAAAGGGAATTGAATGCAACATCTCCAAGTTTGCGGATGACATAAAGCTGGGGGACAGTGTTAGCTGTGAGGAGGATGCTAGGAGGCTGCAAGGTTACTTGGATAGGTTGGGTGAGTGGGCAAACGCATGGCAGATGCAGTATAATGTGGATAAATGTGAGGTTATCCACTTTGGTGGCAAGAACAGGAAAGTAGACTATTATCTGAATGGTGGCCGATTAGGAAAAGGGGAGATGCAACGAGACCTGGATATCATGGTACACCAGTCATTGAAAGCAGGCATGCAGGTGCAGCAGGCAGTGAAGAAAGCGAATGGTATGTTAGCATTCATAGCAAAAGGATTTGAGTATAGGAGCAGGGAGGTTCTACTGCAGTTTTACAGGGCCTTGGTGAGACCACACCTGGAGTATTGCATTCAGTTTTGGTCTCCTAATCTGAGGAAAGACATTCTTGCCATAGAGGGGGTACAGAGAAGGTTCACCAGACTGATTCCTGGGTTGGCAGGGCTTTCATGTGAAGAAAGGCTGGATAGACTTGGCTTGTACTCGCTAGAATTTAGATGATTGAGGGGGGATCTTATAGAAACTTACAAAATTCTTAAGGGGTTGGACAGGCTAGATGCAGGAAGATTGTTCCCGATGTTGGGGATGTCCCGAACAAGGGGTCACAGTTTAAGTCTTTTAGGACCGAGATGAGAAAAAAAAAATTCACACAAAGAGTGGTTAATCTGTGGAATTCTGTGCCACAGAAAGTAGTTGAGGCCAGTTCATTGGCTATATTTAAGAGGGAGTTAGATGTGGCCCTTGTGGCTAAGGGGGTCAGGGGGTATGGAGAGAAGGCAGGCACAGGATACAGAGTTGGATGATCAGCCATGATCATATTGAATGGCCGTGCAGGCTCGAAGGGCCGAATGGCCTACTCCTGCACCTATTTTCTATGTTTCTACGTAATGCTGATATAGCCCCATTACATTATATATCTGGACATTACATTTCTTTAAGCATGTGTTTTCCAATTGCTTATATGGTCAATGTTGATACATCCTCCTCTGATCTCCCAGGAATTTTTCACATCAAGGATACTCATTTCCCATATGTATGCTGATGGAGAGTGGGAGCTGAAAAAGATTGGTAGAGTATAAGTTTTGAATATGAGTCACACAGTTGTGCAGCATGTAGCGTTGCTGCTTCATAGCGCCAGTGACCTGGGTTCAAACAAATATCGCAAGAGCTAGAGAGAGCTGTCGGATGTTGGCAAGCATATGAAAACAGAGAATGAGAATGTTGAAATCACTCAGAATCTGCTGGGTTTTCTGAGAGAGCTGAAAGAGATTCTGAGGAGAAAGCAGGAAAATGGGGTTGAGAGGGAAAATGTTACAAAGTTGAGAGATGTTTAATGTAAATAGAGACTTGATATAGAGAGCTGAATGAGTGTGATGAGGATATGATGCAGCTAGGAAGAAAGAGAGAGAGGAAGAACTGAAGGAGGATAACAGAGAAATGTTAAGTTAAAACTTAGTAGAAACTGCCAGCAGTTCACATTGACCTGCCAGAATTAACCTCCCTCGCTATTAGGATTTCAGGATTCGCACACAAGAGCCAAAGATCAGAACTTGCTGTCTGATGCCATTATCCCAGCTGCCTTCTGATTTTGGACAGCCAAGCATGAACTTGCTGCAATTTACTGTAATTGAATAGTTTTGTTTAATTTAGCGATACAGCACGGAAACAGGCTCTTCAGCATACCAAGTCCCCACCAACCAATGATCCCTCACATTAACACTATCCTAAACACACGAGGGCCAATTTTACATTTATACCCAGCCAATTAACCAACAAATCTGTACATCTTTGGAGTGTGGAACGAAACCGAAGATCTCTGAGAGCTATTAGACTATTTTCTAAATGGGGAGAGAATCCAAAAATCGGAGGTGCAAAGGGACTTGGAGGTGCTGGTGCAGGATTCCTAAAATGTTAATCTACAAGTCAAATCGGCAGTAAAGAAAGCAAACTCAAGGCTCGTATTTATTTCAAGAGGGCTTGTATACAAAAACAGGGATGTGATGCTGAGGCTCCGTAAGTCCGCATTTGGAATATCGTGAGCAATTTTGTGCACCAAGTCTGAGGACGGATTTGCTGGCTCTGGAGAGGGTCCAGAGTAGGTTTACAAGAATGATCCCAGGAATGAGTAGGTTAACCTATGCTGAGCGTTTGCCGGCACTGGGCCTGTACTCGCTGGAGTTTAGAAGAATGAAATATACAGAATAGTGAAAGGCTTGGAAAGGCTGGCAGTTGTACAGGGTCTTGGTGAGACCACACCTGGAGTATTGCGTACAGTTTTGGTCTCCAAATCTGAGGAAGGACATTATTGCCATAGAGGGAGTGCAGAGGAGGTTCACCAGACTGATTCCTGGGATGTCAGGACTGTCTTATGGAGAAAAACTGGATAGACTTGGTTTATACTCTCTAGAATTTAGGAGATTGAGAGGGGATCTATAGAAACTTACAAAATTCTTAAGGGGTTGGACAGGCTAGATGCAGGAAGATTGTTCCCGATGTTAGGGAAGTCCAGGACAATGGGTCACAGCTTAAGGATAAGGGGGAAATCCTTTAAACCAGAGATGAGCAGAACTTTTTTCACACAGAGAGTGGTGAATCTCTGGAACTCTCTGCCACAGAGGGTAGTTGAGGCCAGTTCATTGGCTATATTTAAGAGGGAGTTAGATGTTGCCCTTGTGGCTAAGGGGATTAGGGGGTATGGAGAGAATGCAGGTACGGGATACTGAGTTGGATGATGGGCGGTGCAGGCTCGAAGGGCCGAATGGCCTACTCCTGCACCTAATTTCTATGTTTCTATGAGTGGATGTGGAGAGGGTGTTTCCCCTAGTGGAAGAGTCTAGGACTAGACGTCATAGCCTCTGAATTAAAGGATGTTCAATTATGTTGCAGTTGTATAAATCGTTGGTGAAACTGCATTTAGAATATTGTGTTCAGTGCTGCACACCATGGTATAGGAAAGATATTGTCAAGCTTGAAATGGTTCAGAAAATATTTACAAGGTTGTTTTCAGGACTAGAGGATGTGAGCTATATGGAGAAGTTTAGTAGGCTGGGTTTCTATTCCTTGCAGCCCTTCTATTCTATTCCTAGTTATATTCCTAGTTACCCTTTAGGGTTCGGCGACCATCTCGCTGAACAATTGCGCTCAGTCCAACAAGGCCTACTGGATCTCCTGGTTGCTAACCACTTTAACTCTTCTTCCCATTCCCATACTGACTTTTCTCTCAATTGCCAAACACTCAAACTGGAAGAACAGCACCCCATATTCTGCTAGCGTAGCTTGCAACCCAATGATATGAACATTGCATTCTCCAATTATAGACAACTACATACCCTTTCCCTCCTCCTCTTTCCCTATGCCCCACCTGGATGTACCCATTTCACCTCTCCCTCCTTCCACCTACATTCCTTCCTAATTGTCTTCACAATCTGCGACTCTTCTATCTTTATCTCTCAACTTTTATCTTTTCATCTCTAGCCTTTGTCCTATTTTCTGCCTATCAAAAAAAACCTCACCTGTAACCTCACCGTGTGAGTGACCAAGGCTGGGAGCTGAACATGCAGGCATATTCAATATTCAGAAGGATAGACAGAAAGGAAGAGGAGATGAGGTGGTATTGCTGGGTAAAGAGGAAATTAATACAATAGTAAAGAGAGACTTTAGCTTGGATGTTGTAGAATCGGTACGGGAATGTATACGGGATGGGTTTTTAAACCAATATGTAGAGGAACTGACTAGAGGGCAGGCCATCCTAGATAGGGTATTGTGTAATGAGGAAGGATTAGTTATTGATCTTTTTGTGCAAGGCCCCGTGGGCAACAGTGACTATAATATGGTGGAATTCTGCATTACGATGGAGAGTGACACAGTTAATTCCAAGACGAGGGTCCTGAACTTGAATTAAGGAGACTTTGAAGGTAAGAGACGGGAATAGGCTAGGATAGACTGGCAAATTATACTTAAAGGGTTGACAGTGGAGATGCAGTGGATTTAAAGACGGAATGGATGAACTCCAGAAATTATTCATCCATATCTGGCCAAAAAATAAAACTGGGAAGGCGGCTCAACCGTGGCTAACGAGGGAAGTCAATGATAGTGGTAAATACAAAGAAGAGACATATAAATTGTACAGAATAAGTGGCAAAATTAGAGGACTGGGAGAAATTTACTCAACAGGCGGACCAATTGAATAACTACTTTGGTTCCGTCTTCACTAAGGAAGACATAAATAATTTGCCGGAAATAGCAGGGGACCGCGGGTCATAGGTCCCACATAAGAGATTAGTATACAAACTTAAAGCACATGGCATTGGGGGTTCAGTATTGATGTGGATAGAGGACTGGCTGGCAAACAGGAAGCAAAGAGTAGGAGTAAACGGGTCCTTTTCACAATGGCAGGCAGTGACTAGTGGGGTACCGCAAGGCTCAGTGCTGGGACCCCAGCTATTTACAATATATATTAATGATCTGGATGAGGGAATTGAAGGCAATATCTCCAAGTTTGCGGATGACACTAAGCTGGCAGTGTTAGCTGTGAGGAGGATGCTAGGAGACTGCAAGGTGACTTGGATAGGCTGGGTGAGTGGGCAAATGTTTGGCAGATGCAGTATAATGTGGATAAATGTGAGGTTATCCATTTTGGTGGCAAAAAACAGCAAAGCAGACTATTATCTAAATGGTGGCCGATTGGGAAAAGGGGAGAGATGCAGCGAGACCTGGGTGTCATGGTACACCAGTCATTGAAGGTAGGCATGCAGGTGCAGCAGGCAGTGAATAAAGTGAATGGTATGTTAGCTTTCATTGCAAAAGGATTTGAGTATAGGAGCAGGGAGGTTCTACTGCAGTTGTACAGGGTCTTGGTGAGACCACACCTGGAGTATTGCGTACAGTTTTGGTCTCCAAATCTGAGGAAGGACATTATTGCCATAGAGGGAGTGCAGAGAAGGTTCACCAGACTGATTCCTGGGATGTCAGGACTGTCTTATGAAGAAAGACTGGATAGACTTAGTTTATACTCTCTAGAATTTAGGAGATTGAGAGGGGATCTTATAGAAACTTACAAAATTCTTAAGGGGTTGGACAGGCTAGATGCAGGAAGATTGCTCCCGATGTTGGGGAAGTCCAGAACAAGGGGTCACAGCTTAAGGATAAGGGGGAAATCCTTTAAAACCGAGATGAGAAGAACTTTTTTCACACAGAGAGTGGTTAATCTCTGGAACTCTCTGCCGCAGAGGGTAGTCGAGGCCAGTTCATTGGCTATATTTAAGAGGGAGTTAGATGTGGCTAAGGGGATCAGAGGGTATGGAGAGAAGGCAGGTACGGGATACTAAGTTGGATGATCAGCCATGATCATATTGAATGGCGGTGCAGGCTCGAAGGGTCGAATGGCCTACTCCTGCACCTAATTTCTATGTTTCTATGTTTCTATGAGGACAGAGGAGATAATTAAGAGGTGGAAAAAAGAGCATGAAAGAAAGTTTGCGGGGAATATAAAAACTGACTGTAAAAGTTTCTTTATGTATATAAAAAGGAAAAGATTAGTGAAGACGAATGTAGGTCCCTTACAGTCAGAGGCAGATTAATTTATAATGGGAAAAAAGGAAATGGCAGAACAGTTAAACGATTACTTTGGTTCTGTCATCACAGAGAAAAACACAAACAATCTCCCGGAAATACTAGGGAACCAAGGATTTAGTGGGAGGGAGGAACTGAAGGGAATCCACATTAGTCAGGAAATGGTGTTAGGCAAAGTGTTGGGACTGAAGGCAGATAAATCCCCAGGACCTGATGGTCTGCATCCTAGTGTACTCAAGGAGGTGGCCCCAGAAATCGTGGATGCATTGGTGATCATTTTCCAATGTTCTCTCGACTCTGGATCAGTTCCTGTGGACTGGAATGTAGCAAATGTAACTCCACCTTTTAAGAAAGGAGGGAGAGAGAAAATGGGGAATTATTGACCAGTTAGCCTTACATCGGTAGTGGGGAAGATGCTGGAGTCAATTATTAAAGATGTTATAGCAGCGCATTTGGAAAGCATGGATTTATGAAGGGGAAATTTTTGAGGACGTAACAAATAGAATGGATAAGGGAGAACCAGTGGATGTGGTGTATCTGGACTTTCAACAAGCCTTTGACAAGGTCTCACACAAGAGATTAGTGTGCAAAATGAGAGCATATGGTATTGGGGGTAGGGTATTGACATGGATAGAGAACTGGTTGGCAGACAGGAAGCAAAGAGTAGGAAATAACGGGTCCTTTTCCGAATGGCAGGCAGTGACTAGTGGGGTGCCGCAAGGCTCGGTGCTGGGACCCCAGTTGTTTACAATATATATTAACAATTTAGACAAGGGAATTAAATGTAACATCTCTAAATTTGTGGATGACACAAAGCTGGGTGACAGTGTAACATGGCCGTCCGAAGGGGGGGGTGCTTTGGGTGCGACCGCACCCCCCTTTCCACCACTCCCCCCAACCCCCCTTCCCAGAGTAAGGAAAAAAAAAAATCGGAAAAAAAATCAGCGTTTCCAATTTGGAAATGGCCAGTTCTCCGTTCTCCCGTCGCCGGGCGGGAGTGGCTGAATCTGAACCCAGCAGCTGTAACCCCAACACCAGACGCCGCTACGGCAGGGCCCGTTCCCCTCGCCTCCCCCCTCCGCCGGGGCCCAAGCCATCTCCCGCCCACACCACCCCCCCCACGCCACCCCCGCTGGGCCCACACCACCCCCCACTGGGCCCAAGCCACACCCGCTGGGCCCACGCCACTCCCGCTGGGCCCACACCCACCCCCCCCCTGACCCCCCCGCTGCTGGGCCCACGCCATCTCCGCTGGGTCCACACCACCCCCACTGGGCCCAAGCCACTCCCGCTGGGCCCACGCCACCCCCCACTGACCCCCGCTGGGCCCACGCCATCCCTGCTGACCCCCTGACAAAGGGTGGTAGGTGTATGGAACAAGCTGCCAGAGGAGATAGTTGAGGCAGGGACTATCACAACATTTAAGAAACAGTTAGACAGGTACATGGATTCGGAGGGATATGGATCAAACGTGGGCAGGTGGGACTAGTGCAGATGAGACATGCTACAGGGACGATTTATGCGGAGTGCAGATGAGACATGCTGGGCCGAAGGGCCCGTTTTCACACTGTATCACTCTATGACTTTATCTTTCCCTCTCAAACCCATTCTCCTGCCTTCTCCCCATTGCCTCCGACACTGGTATCAATCAAGAATCTATCAATCTCCTCCTGAAAAATGTCCATTGACTTGACCTCCACAGCTGTCTGTGGCAATTAATTCCACAGTTCACCACCCTCTGACTTAAGAAATTCCTGCTCATCTCCTTCCTAAAGGAATGTCTTTTAATTCTGAGGCTGTGGCCACTGGTCCTAGACTCTCCCACTAGTGGAAACATCCTCTCCAAATCCACTTCATCCAGGTTTTTACCAGGCTGGGACAGACGGCAACAGCGTCACAAAGCTTGTGTCCTATCCTGCATCACCCAAGGCAGCAGAGACGTTATAGGAGAGGGCAAGCACCGTAACAAAGTAGCTCACGATGGTTTGGGTAACATTCAGGAATGTCTATGCATGTCACATCATGAATATTACTGAAGAACGGTCTTGACCCGAAATATAATCTATACCTTTTCTCCAGAGATGCTGCCTGACTCACTGAGTTACTCCAGCACTCTGTGACATGTCACCTATCCATGTTCTCCAGAGATGCTGCCTGACCCGCTGAGTTACTCCAGCACTCTGTGAAACATCGCCTATTCATATTCTGTGCAGATGCTTCCTGACCCACTAAGTTACTCCAGCACTTTGTGACTATTTTCCCTTTACCCATCTGCCCAAGCCCACTCTCCCCCCTCCTTTCCTATGTTCCTTTCCACCCATAAACCTCTCTGCCTTTACATTTCACTCCTCTTTCAAATCTGCTCTACTTATCTACATGCATTTTTCTTCTTCACTTTTTAGTCATAGAATGATGCAGTGTGGAAACAGGCCCTTCAGCCCAACTTGCCCACACCGACCAACATGTCCCATCTAAACTAGTCCCACTCACACGCGTTTGGCCCATATCCATCTAAATCTGTCCTATCCATATACGTGTCCAATTGTCTCTTAAACATTAGGATAGTCCCAACCTTAACTACCTCTTCTGGCAGCTCGTTCCATACACCCAGCACCCTTTGTGTGAAAAAGCTATCTCTCGGATTCCTGTTAATTTCTGAAATATTGGTCATGAATTTGGTTTAAAAAATGCTCCAAAATAAGGCTCAGAATGTATCAGAAAGCATCTAAAACCCCTGGCATCGAGGGACTTCACACTTCGCGCTTGTGATGTGGGCAGCACGCACATTATTTCACATCAAGTTTTTTGTAATCCTGTCATGCCACCCCCCTTTTTGAAAAGCTTCGTACGGGCCTGTGTAAGCAGAGAGGAGGATGCCATGAGGCTGCATGGTGACTTAGATAGGTTGGGTGAGTGGGCAGAAGTATGGCAGATGCAGTATAATGTGGATAAATGTGAGGTTATCCATTTTAGTGACAAGAACAGGAAGGCAGATTATTATCTGAACGGTGTCAGAGAAGAAAGGGAGGTGCAACGAGACCTGGGTGTGCTTGTACATCAGTCACTGAAAGTAAGAATGTAGGTACAGCAGCTAGTGAAGAAAGCTAATGGCATGTTGGGCTTCATAGCGAGAGGATTTGAGTTTAGGAGCAAGGTGGTCCTACTGCAGTTGTACAAGTCAAGTCAAGTTTTTTGTCACATACGCATACAAGATGTACAGTGAAATGAAAGTGGCAATGCCTGCGGGATTGTGAAAAAACAACAGAACAACAGAACAGAACCAGTATTTACATTTTTAAAATAAAAACACAACAGTAATTATGTCTCGGTGAGATCAGAGTTTACAGACCTGATGGCCAGTGGGAAGAAACTTTGTCTCATCCTCTCTGCTTTTGCAGCGTGACAGCGGAGGCGCTTGCCTGACCGCAGCAGATGGAACAGTCCGTTGCTGGGGTGGTAGGTGTCCTTCATGATCTTGCTAGCTCTGGATCTGCACCTCCTGGTGTATAGGTCCTGCAAGGGGGGGAGGGAGTGCATTTCCCCTGGTGCGTTCGGCCCAATGCGCTACTCTCTGTAGAGCCTTCATGTCCTGGGCAGAACTGTTGCCAAACCAGATTGAGTTGTTTCCGGTCAGGATACTTTCTACTGCACCAGAGTAGAAGGATTGAAGGATCCTCAGGGAGACTCTGAATTTCCTCAGCTTCCTGAGGTGGGAAAGGCGATGTCTTGCCTTTCTCACCAGTGCGGCAGTGTGTGTTGTCCATGTCAGATCCTCAGTGATTTGGACTCCCAGGTATTCAAAGCTGCTCACCCTATCCACAGTAGTCCCATTTATCCCCAGTGGCGTGTACGTCCTTGGTTGTTGTGCCCTTCTAAAGTCCACAATCAGTAGCAATGTTACAAAATGTTGAGATTTAAAAAACAAGTTTGCAATTTATCCCATCAGATAAAGCATAAAAAGAAGTTTAATTTGACACCTAATTCACTTTCATATCTTCAGTATTAAAAAAGTTATGGCCATTTTCATACTCGGAAATTAGCATCTTGTTCCCTATTGCTTTTCCATTGACTTAACTCAAAAGCTGTGATCAAGGACAGTCAAAAGCCCATAACTTTCTTAAAAATTAAGAGAACTGAATGAAATTTTCAGTTATTATAGATTGAAGCATTCTGAAATAAATAAGAAACTTACTTGTATGACCTGAAATTAAAGCATATAATTAGTTAGTTACCTAATTGTAGCTAATTACAAAATTCAATTACTAGATCTAAACATCTATCAATTTCTTAAGAACATTTTTAAATAGCTTGTGTCCAAATAACATTCACACAAGAATTCACAATATAACATGATTTTTAAATCTCATTGTCATGAATTTATAGGCCAAATGGAAGGAATTTAGTGTTTAATTCCCGTAAATTAATGGCCATTTAAATCATCTTGCGAGTGGGATTTTGTGGAACGCGATCGTTTGGAACGTTGCAGTTGCGGTGAATTTAAACCCCATATCAGCAGGAAAAATACTCCCGGTTTGTATGGGTCCTAAGTCACCTTTTCGCAACATAAAATTTTGATTAAAGGCATCCTAAGAAGCACGTTTATATGCAAAATAAACTACTTTACTTTACCTGTCCCGTATGTGAAATCCGTCCCCGTTGTCAGTGTTGACGGCTTTAGAAGTTGATTTTTAAATTACTCCTGCTATTAAAATATCCAGTGTAGTTTAAAAAAAACTTAATAAAACTGATGTCGGAGCGATTATTCTTCAGCAGCTAAACAGCCTGACAAAAATCGATTTGAACAGGCTGGGAAAAAACGGCATATTAATCCCGCCCCCCTCTCAAAGGCACCAAAGTCGCCACACGGGCAGTGACAGAACTGCAGCGCCGCTGAAGGTAAGTTTTGTAACATATCTACAATCAGCTCCTTAGTTTTAGTTACATTCAAGAGGAGGCTGTTGTTCTGGCCCTCCTCTCTTTCAGCTTTCTTTTCCACAATCAGGCTGAAGAAGGATTCTGACCTGAAACGTCACCTATCCATGTTCTCCGGTGGTGCTGCCTGACACGCTGAGTTACTCCAGCTCTTTGTGTTCCTTTGGGGTTAAGTTGACATTTTAATGATTTCCTTGCCTGTGGCATCCTTGAGTTGGCGGTGAAGCCGCTCCACCAGTCCATTCGCCTGCAGATGATACACCGTCGTGTGGTGTAGGCGAACCCCCCGGAGGCGTGCCATGGCCGACCACAGTTCCGACCACCCTGTTATACTTGCCCTCGACGAAACGGATGGAGCAGGTGTACTCGGACATGTACTCCAACTGCCTCTGCTGCCGGGCAGGCCATGGGTCTGAAACCTTGGCAAACGAGAAAGTTAGCGGCTTGTGATCCATAAATGCAGTAATAGGCCTCCTATCCAGGAAGTAGTGAAAGTGCCGTACAGCAAGGTACAGGGCAAGGACCTCATGGTCGAAAGTGCTGTAATGCCGCTGAGCACCACTGAGGTGTGCTGATGAAGGCGAGTGGCTGCCAGCATCCATCAACGAGCTGCTCCAACACACGCCCAACCACCACCTCAGAAGCGTCCACTATGAGGGTGGTCGGGCATCCTCTCGTGGATGGACGAGCGCCGTGGTCCCAGCCAGGGCCTCCTTAGGACTCTCTAACGCCGCTACTGCTTCGTCGGACCACTCAACCTCCTTGCGATGACCAGCGATCATGTGGAAAAGCGGGCGCATAATTGCGGCCGGCGCGAGCAAGAAACGGTGATAAAACGCTACCATCCCCATGAATTCCTGGAGGCCCTTAACTGTGGTCGGATGGGGGAACCAGCGGACAGCGTCCACCCTGGCTAGCAGAGGCACCACCACTTGTGGAGTTAAGCGGTGGCCAAGGAATTCGATGGTCATCACCCCAAAATGGCACTTGGACGAGTTGATAACCAATCCATAATCACTGAGGCGCTGACACAGCTGATGGAGGTGAATGCAGTGCTCCTGCCATGAGTGTCTGGCCATGAGTATGTCGTCCAAGTACACAAATACAAAGGCCAGGCCACGGCACACACAGTCTGTAAGCCGCTGGAAGGCCTGCATGGTTTTGCGGATGCCAAATGGCATCCGCAAAAATTCAATGGCTGTCTTAGGGATATCGTCGGGTTGGACCGGAATCTGGTTGTACCCTTGCACGAGGTCCACCTTGGAGAACAACGATGCTCCGGCCAGATGGGCATTGAAGTCCTGAATGTGTGGGACTGGGTACTTGTCAGAGACGGTTGCATTATTCAGGCGACGGTAATCCCCACACGGGTGCCAGCCCCCTCCCGCTTTGGGAACCATGAGGAACGGTGACGCCCATAGGCTATCGGAGGCCGCACGATGCTCATCACCTCCATCAGGCGAAACTCCTCCAGAACTAGACGGAGCTTGTCTGGTGCGAGACGACACGCCCGGGCCTGCACGGGCGGGCCAGTAGTGAGAATATGGTGCTCCACCCCGTGTTTGGGGGGCAGAGGAGCGGAAGTGGGATTCGAGGATGTCCGGAAAATCCGCCAGGATGTGCACGAAAGTTGCATCCATGAATGACAGGGGACCATCAGGGCGTGCAACCAGATCACCAACACAGAAGACCGGCTCCAGCGTGACGGAGTGCACCAGGCACCACTGCTTGACATCAACGAGGACTGAATGGGATCGAAGGAAGTTGGCGCCCAGCTGGGAAATGTCGCCGATGACAAACTCCCACGAAAAGCAGCTGTGGCCAAAGTTGAGGGAGATGGTGTGAACTCCGTAGGTGCGAATAGCACTCCCATTCACCGCTGTGAGGAGGGGGCCGCGTTTGCCCGCACGGATGTCAGCGATGGAGGGAGACAGCACACTCACCTCCGCCCCTGTGTCGATGAGGAACTGACCCCCAGTGCGGCAATCCCAAGCGAAGACACGATGATAATGGCCGGCCGTCGAAGGAATCACTGACGACCGACCCCTGCCTTTCCCGGGAACGCACAGGGCGGGCGACATTGCCTGGCTGCAGCTCTACAGCGGCGGTGATAATAGCACCAACCCCCTCTGCTGGCATCTGGTGGAATAGCAGGTGAAGTTGGCTGGGCTGAACCATAGCGACCTTTGCTGGCATCGGATGGAACTGCCGACGGGCCATGCTGGAGAGATGTGCCTGCGCTGGAATGCCCGATGGCGGCCGGATTACGCCACGGAGGTCGACCGGGGGCAGCGGAGACACGTTCGATAGCGGCCCCGAACTGCTCCGCACCTCCCAACGCCGCGGGAAGGACGACCAGCGCTTCCAGGTCCCGCTGACGGGACATCCACAGCTGGTCTGCGCGCTCGGCCAGTGCCTGCATGTCAGCAAAGGAATCGGTTGTGAGCTGCAGGCGGATGTCAGGCGGGAGCTGTTGCAGGTAAGCATATTTAAATTAAAAACAGGGCTGGTGGTCGCACATAAGGGCAAGCAAGTCCTCCAGGAGCACCGACGGCCTGCGGTCACCTAGGCCGTCCATTCGGAGAATCCGAGCTGCCCGCTCAGACTCGCTAAGGCCAAATCTCCTGATAAGCAGGTCCTTAAGGCCCCTATATTTGTTAGTTAACAGGGGGGCGCTGAGGTAAGGTTTAACCCGCCTCACAGTCGCCTGGTCAAAATGCGCTGTCCATGTAAAAGTACTTAGTTTCATCTACCATCACCCCTCGCAGAGCAAACTGTGCCTCTGCCAGCTGGAACCAGATATCTGGCTCTTCGGTCCACAAAGTCGGGAGCTTCAGCGCAACGGCGTTGTCTTCCATCACGATGCGTGATGAACATCAGGGTCACCAGTTGTAGTGGCCTGGATGCGGTCAGGAAAAGGCCAGACGCCTGGCAGGTTCAGTTTAATGAATCATCACAAACACAAAGAACCACCCCGAGCAGGACTTGGGAAACCCCGTGGGCATACAATCGTCCCTGTCCCTCAAGAGCCGAGGGGGATGACCCAAGGAGTGGCCTAACCCCCAGGGTCCGCCACACAGGCAACAACAGTGAATAAAGTTCTACTCAACTTTTTTATCTTTATTAAATCATTGGATGTGAATATTGTGCTAACCTCACATTTATCCACATTATACTGCATTTGCCATGCATCTGCCCACTCAGCCAACCTATCCAAGTCACCCTGCAGCCTCGCACTGCCACCCAGCTTTGTGTCATTCGCAAAATTGGAGGTCACATTTTATTCCCTCGTCTAAATCGTTAATATATTTTGTAAATAACTGAGGTCGCAGCACCCGAGCCTTGCGCATCCACTAGTCACTGCCTGCCATTCTGAAAAGGACCCGTTAATTCCTACTCTTTGCATCCTGTCTGTCAACTGGTTCTCTGTCCATGTCAATACCCTACCCCCAATTCCATGTGCTCTAGTTTTGCACACTAATTTTGCACACTGATCTCTTGTGTGGGACCTTGTCAAAGGCTTTTTGAAAGTTCAGATACACCCAATCCACTGGCTCTCCCTTATCCTTTCTACTTGTTGCATCCTCAAAAAAATTCAGAAGATCAGTCAGGCATGATTTCCCCTTCATAAATCCATGCAGACTTTGACCGATCCTGTCACTGCTTTCCAAATGCACTGCTTGGAAGTGTGGATGGAGTTTCAACCGAGGGGAAATTTCTAAATCTAAAGACAAATATCAAGATCATAGAACAGTACAGTAATTTGAATAAGGCTAAGGAATGAAATCATGCAATGCATTTCCAACTAATTAGCTCTTTGTTCTGCTGGTCATTGGCACTAAATAGTTTGTACTGTTTTCTGGTAAAGCAGCCAAGAGTTTACTCACAGTTGCTGATCATGATGGACTTCAAGGAACTCAAGACCTTGTAAACATTCCATTAGTTGGAGGTTACCATATTGTCAGGAAATATTTCCATAAGAGTTCATTGAGACTTTTAACCATGATTTTCTTGTTTCAACACCTGTGTTGCTATTTTGTTTTGTGGTCAGGGTGAATAGAAAAATAAGAGAGGATAAGGTTGTGGTCAATTTAACAGTCGTCGCTTGGCATGGAGAATATAATTATTTTTAACGCCTCTCGCGGGGCTGGTGACATCATCTAACAATTCCAATGCCTGGATTAAAGTGTTGACAAGAGGTCTTGTGTCAAGATCAAGTCATGCCTTGCATTTTTTTGTTTTTTTTTGTTTATTTTATTAGAAGTTAATACAGTACAAAACAGTGCAGTGGAACCTAATTTTAGGTGCCAACTATGTAATACCGTAATCCATTCTATGTACAACCTCTAGTTTTATGTTATGAGAAGGAAGTAAGCAAGACAAGAAAAAGAAAACAATAGAAAGAGGAAAAAGTGGAAAAATAGATGGTAGAGAGTAGAAAAACGTGAAGTGTGTATATAAAAAATAAAAAAGAAAGAGAGAAAGTGGAAAGTAGAAATAGAAGAAAAGGCCCCTTCAAAGAGAAATTTCCAAATATGTATTCGGAGATGTAGATCTATCCGCGTCATGAACTGAAATCAGCAATCTTTACGGTACCGCTGCATCACATGATTCCAAAAAGTCGATGAAAGGAGACCAACTCCTTAAGAATTGGTCATATTTATCTATTAGTCGGAGTCTCATTTCTTCAAGGCGTGCTATGTCCATCATATTCCTAATCCACATTTTAACAGTTGGTATGGTTGTATTTTTCCAAAATTTAAGTATCAATTTCTTTCCAATTATTAACCCATAATTAAAAAAAACATTTTGATCTTTATTTAAATTGGTATCTTCTCCTATTATTCCAAATATAATCCATTCCGTTTTGGGTTCTATTCTTGACTTGAAAAGCTTTGTAAATATATCAAATATATATTAAAAAAAGTTATATGGGAATTTATTGGCCTACATTCTGGTGATGGCCGCAGAGGTGTAGATATATTGTATATATATATATATACAACCTGCCTTCCATACCATTTGCAGCAAAGTCTGCCAGTCCCATATAATGCCTATAAACCATCACATACTTCACAGAAATGGAGTGGAAGCAAGTGATTTTTTACTGTGAAAGACTGTTTCAAAAGTGATATATGAAAGAGAGGTAGAACAGGCTAGTTAGTTTGATTTCTGTTGTCTGGAAAGTGTCGGTCCATTATTAAAATGATAATTGAACACACAATGTGAATAACTGCTGCAAACATGATTTTATAAATCCAAAATGGCAATTGAAAAATCTAATTTAATTTCTCAAAGCATTTAAATGCTTTAGATTTTCAGTAGGCATTTCATAAAATGCTGAATAAACCACATTAAAGGTGGCTGCAAAAACAATACACTCATCATGTTTGTGATAATACATTCGTAATTGCTTAAAGGAGATTAAGCAGCAGAAGAATAAAGATAATTTTCCAATTGGCAGAAAACTGTTATTAGTCTTACAAGAACAATTTGGTGTACACCAGTAACCTTACCTCAGGCTGATTGAGTCACCAATGTACCGAACATGAAGAAACAAGGAACTGCAGATGCTGGTTTACAAAAAAGACACAAAGTTCTGGAGTAACAGCACATCAGGCAGCATCTCTGGAGAACGTGGATAGGTGATGTCTTAGGTCACGACAGGCAAAAATGCTTGAGTAACACAGCGGGTCGGGACTGTTTTTTGTCAGGACCCTTCTTCAGACTGATTGTGGGAGGTGGGAGGTGGGAGGGGGAAGGGGGAAGAAAGCTGGAAGAGTAGAGGGGCAGGACAAAGTCTGGCAAGTAATAGTTGGCGTGTGTAGGAAGAAACTGCAGATGCTGGTTTAAACCGTAGATAGACACAAAAAGCTGGAGTAACAGTGAGACAGGCAGCTTCTATGGACAGAAGAGATGGGTGACGTTTTGGGTCGAGACCCTTCTTAAGACAATACGTGGATGCAGGTGGGGGTTGATAGGCAGATGGTTGGACAAAGGTCAGAGATGAAATTGCAGAGGTAAAAGACAATAGGATTGACAAGTAGCGAATTGTGAAACTAGGGAAAAGAATATAGGTGGGAAGGGTAGGGGTGTGGAGAAATAGGTTGTAAGATACCCAAGGTACGAGGTGCTGTTCCTGGAGATGGAGGAGGTCCAGGTCAGAAAGGTCAGTGTGGGAATAGAAAGCAGAGTTAAATTGGTTAGCAGCCACGAGGTCCAGTAGGCCATGCTAGACCAGGCACAAGTGTTCGACAACACAATCACCAAGTCTAAGCTTAGTCTTGCTGATGTACAGGAGACCATATTGAGAATACTAGATGCAGTAGATGAGATTAGTGAAAGTGCATTTAAAGTTCTGTCTCACCTGGAAGTGCTGCCTGGGTGCCTGGATGGAGGCGAGTGAGGAGGTAGATATAGATATAGATAGATATGCCATTTATTGTCACTATACATGTACAGTGAAATTGAAAGCTGCTCGTACTCAGTGCATACATATAATTTAGTACAAAAAACAAGAAACAGAAAAACAAAAAACAGAAGGCAGAAGGGGGAAGGGGGGGGGATAGGTGCACAGTTCTGCGGCGCTATATACATATATACAGATGGAAGTCCGGGTGTTGGGCTGTGAAGTCAGTGCATGTGTGAATTTGAATTAAGAGTAGTTATAATTTTCGGAAAGCAACTATTTCTGAGTCTATTTGTCCTGGATTTGATGCACCTATAGCGCCTTCTAGAGGGCAGCAGGTCGAACAGTCCAAACGCAGGATGGGAGCTGTCTTTGATGATCTTCTTTGCCCTGCTAAGGCAGCGGGAGGTGTAGATATCCATCAGGGAGGGGAGAGGGCAACCAATGACCTTCTGCGCTGTCCTAGTTACCCTCTGAAGCCTCTCCCTGTCTGCCATGGTGCAGCTGCCATACCATGCTGTAATGCAGTATGTCAGCAGGCTCTCGATGGGATAGGTGTTACATCTCCTGCAGTTGAAGCGGAAAATACCTGGGAATTAGGTAGTTTAGGTGGGAAGGTGTGAGTGAACCAAGGAGTTGCCGAGGAAGGCAGGCATAGCTGGTTGCTCTCTGTGGAACGCAGAGAGAGGTGTGGATGGGAAGGTGTGACTGATGGTGGGATCATATTGAAGGTGACTGAGGGAGGCGTCCGGTGGGGTAGGTGTGGGTCAGTGGAGTGAAAGCAGGACTTTGGGACAGAAAGAAGATGTGGGTGAGGGATCCATCTATGACAGCAAGGGGGAAACCATGTTTACTAAGGAAAGAGGACAACTCGCACATCTTAGAATGGAAAGTCTCATCTTGGGAACAGATGCAGTGGAAACAGAAAAACTGAGTATAAGGGATAGCGTCTACGCAAGAGGCAGGGTGGGAGGAAGTGTAGTTCAGGTAACTGGGTTCCTTGCTCTGAACCCCACAGTTGGGGGAAACAGTCACCCAGCATCGACACTATCAATGTTCCCTGGAATCATTTGCGTTTCAATTAGATCAGACTGCACATCTTTGTACTCTCTTCAAACAGGACCATGTTTCTACCCCACATCTGATTCTGGACTATCTCCTTCAATTCCCAAAATATTATACGCATTCTTCCATGTTGAAACATTCATTCCTAAGGGTACTAATTTCTATGATAGTCTCATCTCTAATATATACATGACACACCTCACAAAGTTGCTCACTAAAAATCTTGTGGTGCAAAGCCTCTCAATGTACAGACTATTCCTCCCCTGTCAGACTGTCCTTGCCTAGCTCTGCTGGTTATTTAACCCAATGGCAGTCCCTATTTCTGTCTTCATGTCCTTCAAATACATTTCTCAATATTACAGGGTATTTTTTCCACCTGACACCGCAACACGCATTTCACTTAACCATCAACTGTCCCTGCATCATCACAGAATTAAATATGTTACAATATACATTTTGCTTCCACACTTTAAAAACCTATTCTTTTTATTCTACATCTCAAATAAACTGTAAAGCATTTCAATCTTAAGACTAGACAAGTATGTGTTCTAATTTTATAAAATAAAAGTAATTCATCTATTTACTAAACTATCTTTCCTTTTTCCCAAAGCAATTTTCTGTGCTTACTTAGGAGAAGCACTCATGAATATAATGTCTGTGGTAAGTGATCATCCTCAATTATTACAATTTTTATGCATTCTCCTTTAAAACTCAACCCATGGATCAATATCATTAACTAAATTCACAGGTTTAGTTATTCAAAGAGCCAACTTGCATTTATGTGGTGGCTTTCATAAACTCAGAATGATGCAAGGTGTTTCCGAAGCTTAAAGGAAACTCAGCAGACAATCTGGAAAGGGCTATAAAGAACCTCTTGGTAAAGGGCCTGTCCCACTTGGGCGACCTAATCCGCGAGTTCTGGCGAGTTTGCCCTCGACTCATACTCGCAGCATGGTCGACACGAGGTCGTAGGAGGTCTTCGTAACTCTCCTTCATGCTCGAGAGTGGTCTCCGCATACTCGAGGCCTCAGCTAGGTCGCAGAGTTTTTTTCAATATGTTAAAAAATGCCCGCAAATAAAAAAAGATTGTCATGGAAAAAATAAATACTTTTTTTACTCGTAGGTTTAGTTGTAGTAGGTCGTTGTAGGTCGGCATGTTGGTTGTAGATAATCAAGGTTAGTCTAAGGTAGTCGAAGGGTCATAGATAGTCTTCATCATAGTCAAAGGGAGGTCAAAGGGAGGTTGAAGGAGATCGATGGAGGTTGTCTTCACTCTCCACCATTCGGTGTCCAATTTTCCCGAAGTTAGTTGTAGCTAGTCGTAACTAGTCGAAGCTGATCTTCAACATAGTCAAAGGAGATCTTCAACATGTCATTTTTTCAAACTCTTCTAAACTCGCCAATTAGGTCGCCCAAGTGGGACAGCCCCTTAAGTTTAGGTTTAGGTTTATTATTGTCACGTGTACCAAGGAACAGTGAAAAGCTTTATTTGGGGCACCAGTGTTGAGAATTATTTCGGAGGATGTGTTGGAGCAGGTTAAATATATGTTGACCCCAATTATCAGATAATATGAGTTACTGTCCACTAAAACCCAAGACCCTGTGCACCATAATATATCTACAAGAAAAAATATCATTATTTTACTAGTTCTGTTTTATCAGTGAAAGGAAAAGTCATGGATCTTCTGATAGAAAATTAATATTGAAATATAGGAATTTAAAAATATATAATTATTCATTTGTTGTGACTAAGTGTGGATTTTGTACTTTGAAAAAGTAAACAGCTTATTTTGTGAGATTTGGGGCGAACACAGTGTATGGCGATGAGTGGTAATCTTTGTGCGGGTGTCTGCTGCCACCTTCTGTTCATCTCTTTTCTCACGGGGATTCCCGGCTGTTCTCATGGGATTTCTTTGGATGCTTCCTACCCTGCTACCATGTCCAGAAAGGTCTTTGAAGCTGGCAGTGAAGGTAGTTAACGTGATTCAGAAGGCAAATGGTATACTAGCCTTCATTAGCTGGGACACTGAAGACAAAGAGCAGGGGGATATGCTCCAATTATAAAAAATGTTTCTCAGACATTACCATTAGTTACCACATAATAGGA
The DNA here is from genome assembly GCF_028641065.1 of Leucoraja erinaceus. Taxonomy (NCBI): domain Eukaryota; kingdom Metazoa; phylum Chordata; class Chondrichthyes; order Rajiformes; family Rajidae; genus Leucoraja; species Leucoraja erinaceus. The sequence continues at coordinate 42,001,908 of NC_073377.1, forward strand.
AGGATGCTATAAATCTGGAAAAGTTGCAGAAAAGATTCACTACGATGTTGCCTGGCATGTAGCATTTCCATTATGAAAATAGATTGGAAAGGAGAGGTATGTATTTCCAGGAGGGGTGGAAGTTAAGGAGGGTATATAAAATCATAAGGGGCATGTATAGATAGGTTTTCTGCTATTGACCATTCTCCATATCAGAGGCAGATTAGACTAGAAGACATCCAAGTCAATCAAGTCTTAGCGCATTTATTGTCACATGCACAAATACGGTGAGGTAGAGGTATAATGAAGAAATTGCATGCAGTAGCTTCACAGACACATAGACTCAGGCAAACACGCAAAAAGTTACATATAAATTACACTTAAAATTCTGCAAGACGTAAAAAGAAAAAAAGACTACACAAATAAATTGATATTAGAGCAAAACATTAATAGTAAAAAAAACAAGTCCATGGTAGTGCAATAGGCAGACGTCAATGTTCACAATGTTGAGGTACATATAGATTTATGGGGTTTGAGTCGAGAAAGTAACTGTTCCTGAACATGGTAGTGTGGGACCTCAGGTGTACCTTCTGCCAAATGACAGCAGTGAATAGAGTATTGCCCAGATGGTGGGGATCCTTGTTGATATATTCCACCTTCATGAGGCAGCACTTCATATTAGATACTTTTGATGATGGGGAGGGCTGTGTCTGTGATAGAAACATAGAAACAGAGAAAAAAATAGGTACAGGAGTAGGCCTCCGAGTCAGCACCGCCATTCAATCTGATCATGGCTGATCATCTAAAATCAGTACACCATTCCTGCATTTTCCCCATATCCCTTGATTCCTTTAGCCCTGAGAGCTAACTCTAACCCCCCCTTGAAAACATCCAGTGAATTGGCCTCCACTGCCTTCTGTGGCAGAGAATTCCACAGATTCTCGACTCTCAGGATGAAAACGTTTTTCCTCATCTCAGTCCTAAATAGCTTACACCTTAATCTTAAACTGTGACCCCTGGTTCTGGATTCCCTCAACATCGAGAACATGTTTCCTGCATCTAGCCTGTCCAATCCTTTGAGAAGTTTATATGTTTCCATAAGATCCCCTCGCATCCTTCTAATTCCAGTGAATACAAGCTCAATCGACCCATTCTTTCATCATATATCGGTCCCGCCATCCTGGGAATTAATCTGGTGAACCTACGCAGCACTCCTTCAATAGCAATAATATCCTTCCTCAAATTAGGAGACCAATATTGCACACAATACTCCAGGTGCGGTCTCACCATGGCCCTGTACAACTGCAGTAGGACCTCCTTGCTCCTAAACTCAAAACCTCTCGCAATAAAGGCCAACATGCCATTAGCTTTCTTCACTGCCTGCTATACCCGCATGCTTACTTTCAGTGAACACCCAGGTCTTGTTGCACTGCCCCTTATTCCTAATCTGACACCATTCAGATAATAATCTGCCTTCCTGTTCTTGCCACCAAAGTGGATAAACTCACATTTATCCGTATTATACTGCATCTGCCATGCATCTGCCCACTCACCCACTAGACAGGTCTCTCTGCAGCCTCTTGCCTTCTTCTGCATTGGAAATGCTGAATCAGGCCATTGTGCAACCAGTCAGGATATTTTCTACAGTGCATCGGCAGAAGTTTGTTCATATTTTTGGTGACATGCCAGATCTCTTTAAACTTTAAGAAAGAAGAGGTGCTTTCTTCGCAATTACACCTCACATGCCAGGTCCAGGACAGGTGATTTGAGATGTTAAGGTCCAGGAATATGCTGATCACCAATTAAAAATAGCGTGTGGTCTCCCAACTTCCCATTTCTGAAGTCATTGAGTAGTTACTAGGTCTTGTTGACATTGAGGAAGAGGTTGTTTTTGCAGCACCACTCTATAGATGTTCTATCTCTCTGCTCGCTGACTATAATGACAGTCATACAGCACAGAAATTGGCCCTTCAATACAATACATAAACAATGCACAAAAAGCCTTCTTTACCACCCTATCTACATATGACCCCCCATTCAGGGGACAATGTACCTGCACTCCTAAGATCCCCTGCTCTACAGCTTTCTCCAGGGCCCCACCATTCAGTGTGAAGCTTCTGCCTTGGGTTGACTTCCCAAAATATAATATCTCAAACTTATCTGCATTAAGCTCCAATAACCATTCCTCAGCCCACTTGCCCAGCTGATTAAGATTATGCTGTAATTCTTCATAACCATCTTCACTTTCTACAATACTACCTGCTTTAATAAATCACAAACAATAGCCCCAGCACTGATCCATGAGGCACACCACTGGTCACAGGCCTCCAGTCCAAAAAATAACATACCTACCACATATGTTCAGGTCACTGGTCTATAGATCCAGGCTTTTCCTTGCAGCCTTTCTTAAATAGAGGCGCGACATTAGTCATCTTCCAGTCATCCGGCATCTCATCTGTGTCTCATCTGTGTCTAACGATGAATCATATATCTCAGCCAGCAATTTCTTCTCTTGCTTCCCATAGTGATCTTGGATATATCTGATCAGGCTCAGGAGATTATCAACCTTCATACTCCTTCGGATACCGAGCACCTCCTCAACTGCAATATAGATTGTTTTCAAGATATCTACAGTATATAAACTGTCCCAAGTTCCCTAGAGTTCATGTGCGTCTTCCTGTAAAAACGGATGAGAAATACTCATTAGGGACCTTGCCCATCTCCTGCAACTTTGCACGCCGATGAATGTTTTGGTTACTGAGGGAACCTATTCGCTCTCTAGTTACCCTCTTTCCCTTATATCCTTCTCATTTTTTTTTGATTCGCCTTAATCTTTCCTGCCCACTTTTTGATCTCCGGATTTCGTACTTAAATATGCTCCTCAGATCCCTGCACTTTTCCAGGGATACACTTGCCCCCAGCTGCTTACCATGGCCCATGCTTCCTTCTATTAACGGACAAGAGCTTTAATTTTTCTCATCATTTCTTACTCTCACCTGCCTTGCCCTTCATGCTAACAGGAATATGCAAGCCTTCAACTCTCAACATCACACTTTTAAAAGTATCCTACTTTCCAGTCATCCCTCTTTCTGGAAAAAACGATTCTCATCAACTTTAGTGAGTTCCTGTCTAATACCATCGGTTGGCCTTGCCCCAATTCAGAACTTTAACTTGTGGGTCTGTCTTTTTGTTATCCATAAATAATCTAAAGCTAATTAAAAATTGACAACAGGCACAAACAGCTTGCCCACTGTCACTTCAGTCACTTGCCTTTCCCAAGTTCCTAAGAGTAGCTCAAGCTTTGCCCTCTCCCTTGTAAGGCTCTCTACATATTGTCTAAGAAAACATTCCTGAACATATTTGACAATTTGATCCCCTGTAAACATTTGGAACTATGGCAGCCCCAGTCTATATTAGAACACGTAAAATCTCCTACAATGAAAACCCTATTAGTCTTGCAATAGAAACATTGAAACTTAGAAAATAGATGCAGAGGTGGGCCATTCGGCCCTTCGAGCCAACACTGCCATTCAATATGATCATGGCTGATCATCCAAAATCAGTATCCAGTTTCTGCTTTTTCCCCATATCCCTTGATTCCTTAAGCCCGAAGAGTTAAATCTAACTCTCTCTTGAAACCATCTAATGAAATGTCCTCCACTGCCCTCTATGGCAGAGAATTCCACCGATTTACAACTCTCTGAGTGAAAATGTTTTTCCTCATCTCAGTCCTAAATGGCCTATCCCTTATTCTTAAACTGTGATCCCTGGTTCTGGACTCTACCAACACGGGGAACATTTTTTCTGCACCTAGCCTGTCCAAGGACCGGCTGGGCTTGTACACTCTGGAGTTTAGAAGGATGAGAGGATATCTTATTGAAACATATAAGATTGTTAAGGGTTTGGACACGCTAGATGCAGGAAACATGTTCCCGATCTTGGGGGAGTCCAGAACCAAGGGCCACAGTTTAAAAATAAGGGGTAAGCCATTTAGAACGGAGCCGAAGAAACACTTTTTCACATAGAGAGTTGTGAGACTGTGGAGTTCTCTGTGTCAGAGGGCGGTGGAGGCCGGTTCTCTGGATACTTTCAAGAGAGAGCTAGATAGGGCTCTTAAAGCTAGTGGAGTCAGGGGATATGCGGAGAAGGCAGGAACAGAGTACTGATTGGGAATGATCAGCCATGATCACATTGAATGGCGGTGCTGGCTCGAAGGGCCGAATGGCCTACTCCTGCACCTATTGTCTATTGTCAATCCCTTAAGATTTTAAATGTTTATATAAGATATCCTCTCATCCTTCTAAATTCCAGCCCAGTTGACCCATTCTTTCATCATATGTCAGTCCCGCCATCCCGGGAACTAACCCAGTGAACCTATGCTGCACTCCCTCAATAGCAAGAATGTTCTTGCTCAAATTAGGAGACCAAAACTGCACACAATACTCCAGATGTGGTCTCACCAGTGCCCTGTACAACTGCAGTAGGACCTTTCTCCTATACTCAAATCCTCTCGCTATGAAGACCAACATGCCATTTTATTTCTTCACTGCCTGCTGTACCTGCATGCTTACTTTCAGTAACTGATGCACCTCTCTTTTCCTAATCTGACACCATTCAGATAATAATCTGCCTTCTTGTTCTTGCCACCAAAGTGGATAGCCTCACATTTATCCACATTATACTGCATCTGCCAAACATCTGCCCACTCACCCAACTTATCCAAGTCATCCTGCAGCCTCTTAGCATTCTCCTCGAAGCTCACAATGCCACACAGCTTTGTGTCATCTGCAAACTTGGAGATGTTACATTTAATTCCCTCATCTAAATCATTAATATATATTGTAAATAACTGGGGTCCCAGCACTGAGCCTTGTGGCACCCCACTAGTCACTGCCTGCCATTCAGATCAGATTCAATTTTAGGATCTGAGACAACGAAATGCATAAATGCATTCTGAAAAGGATCCGTTAATTCCTACTATTTGCTTCCTGCCTGCCAATCAGTTCTCTATCCATGTCAATACCCTACCCCAAATACCATGTGCTCTAATTTTACGCACTAATCTCTCGTGTGGGACCTTGTCAAGGGCTTTTTTAAAGTCCAGATACATCACATGCACTGGCTCTCCCTTATCAATTCTACTTGTTACATCCTCAAATAATTCCAGAAGATTAATCAAGCATGATTTCCCCTTCATAAATCTATGCCGACTTTGACCGATCCGAGATCGAAATCTCCAAGAATACTTGTTCTTCTAAGTCCAATTGAATATTTGGGGTCATATAGCGCACTAGCGACAAGGTGATCATCCCCTTTTTACGTATCAGCTCTACAGTTATAACCTCACTGGACAAATCAACTGAAAGGTCATATCAGACTTTTGCCATGAGGTAATCAACAAAGCAACTCCACCTCTTCTTTTAACCCTACCTATAGTAGCTGTACCCTGGAATATTAAGATGCTAGTCCTCTCCGTCTGTACTCCCCCCCCCCCCCCCCCCCCCCCCCCCCCCCCCCCCTGCCTGTTTCCGTAAGGACTATAATATCCAGTTGCACATCCCTATCCTTCATCTGCCTTACCCGCCAGGCCTCTTGCATTAAAATAACTGCTATTTAATCCAACAGTTCTTCCTCACTCCTTTGCCGTGCTCCTGCCTATCCAGTCTGAATTTGCTTTCATTGCCTTCTGTACCGACTTCCAGCCTCTCAGCTGCCTCACTCCTGAATTGCAACTTGTCTCCCTGCCAATCTAGTTTAAATGATCCTAGGTAGCACTAGCAATCCTGCCTGCCAGAATATTGGTCCCCCCTTCAGTTCAGGTGCATCTTGTCTCTCTTGTACAGGTCACTGCCCCAGAAGCAAATTGAATTGTTCAAAAATCTGAATCCCAAATCCCTCCACCAACTCCTCAGCCACAAATTCAATCATTCTAACTTCCTGTTCTTACCCTCACTAGCACATGGCACCAGGAGTAGTACCAGAAATCACTACCCTTGAGGTCTTGCTTTTTAACCTTTCGCCTAACTTTGACCGATCCGGTCAATTCACTCTGCAGGACATCATCCTTTTTCTTACATCGGTCATTTGTGCCAATGTGCACAACGACTTTCCCTCTTCCCCTTGAGAATGTTCAGCAGCCAGTCCATTGCAACCTGGAGACTGGCACTAGGGAGGCAAAACGCCATCCTGGAGTCTTGATTGCTCATGACTGCCAGTGATTCAACCAGCCACAATGGTACCATCAGCAAATTTATAGATGGCATTGGGGCTGTGCTTAGCCATGCAGTGATTATTAAGGGTAAGAAATGCAAGGATCTGAGGGGAACTTTTCCATCCAGATTGGAAAGTACATGGAATACACTGCCTGATAGAGTGTTGCAAGCAGATTCACTGGCAGCATTTAAGAAGTGACAGGACGAGAAATTGAATCACATGGTAGCAGAAGACTGTTGGAAAATGAGATTAATTTAAATTGGTTCGTACCGCTTGGAATGGACATGGCAAGTCAAATGGACTGTTTCCATGCTGTATAACTCTATCTTTCGAAGATCCATGTCTGTGAGATAACGCAGCTGCTCTTCCATGCTGTCTCCTTTGCAGACAGTACAGTAGCACACAACCTTGTCAGCACAGTATCACACAGTATCACTTGTCAGCACAGGTAGGTGCACAGTTCTGAGCCACTAATCAGTGAACTATCAAACTATCAGGGGAAATGAAGCAATGCATGCTAAAAATATGGACAGATATATTCATATATTGTGATCGAATACATTGTCCTAACTGCACCAGTTTGAGCAGACACAAGCTAACTCAGACCAAACCAATATCAAAGGCAACTGTATCTAGAGTGCACAGACTTATAGCACTATCTCAAATACCCTGAAGCCTTTTATGGAATGTATAAATATGAACTTTGTATTTCCATTCTTGAAACTATATTTAGATTACTTTTTGCACTGTTGTTGCAAATGAACAGCATTAATATGAAAATAAACGATAAAAGTTGATTATCAACTGCATTCTGCTGAACAATAAAATCCTTTCCAGGAGCATGTCTTCTATCAAAGCATTAATTCAGACTCGCATTCATCAATAGCTTGAAGTAGAAATGATGCTGCTATCTAACTGTTTTACTATGTGTTGCTTTCTAGTTTGGATTACCTGCGTGCACATGGCCCTTCTGCCTTTCAACAATTATGTTTCTCCTGATGACTAGTAACCACAAAGCCATCTATAAATTAGCATTGCATGAAGTAACATACCCTGAGAAGAACAGAAAGATCTACCTGGAAATGAAGAAAATTGAACAAAGTAAATGAAACCAGAATGATACAAAGAAATCTTTAAAGTACAGTTGCATACGTGATGTATATGCACACAGCAAATTCTTCTTATATACACATTAATTACATAACCTGCATATAGTATAAATATCTCTCAGGCACTTTATTTTAATCAAAGTTGATATGGATCTCTTCTAAACTAATATATGAAATAACTATTCATTAATGTTGTGTATATACCAGACCATTGATATGAACTGCTGTTGCTCTCACTACTGAATTCAGAAAGTAAATTAGATATTGGACATTTGGAGTTAAACCCATTCTCAAATATGCAGGAACCAACCCAGTTGATCATCGTTAATAACATGAACCCAGTAAAAAATATACAACCAAAACTTCACACTGAACAGACAATCTCAAACGAAAGCATGCTCTGACAAGTACTGATGTGAAGAGAAAAGAAGAGATAAAAGGATGGTTAAATGAAAGCTGGTAAAGATATATTTCAAAGGGTGTCTTCAGAGGTAGAAAATGAAGAGGCAGGGAAAATGCTACTCCTATTCGAAAAATTTACTAACGCACATCAAGAATTTGAAAGAACACTAAAATAGTAACTTAGGATAGGGAAGCTGTGAAATTTGAAGCCCTGATTATTGATGTTAAGCAGGTTTTCAGATCTATTGATTTATTCTTAAACCTTGACATCAACCAGTAAAATCCGGATGCCGATCAGCTACCAAAATGAATGTCAGTACATTGCTTCAGGACAGCAGGTGCAGAAACAGGAGGAGCAACAAAATAACCTTCTCCATTAATTCTTATGAATGCAACTCGGCTATGGTAACAGTTTGCATGTGTGTGTCGGCAATATGAATATATCCCTTCCATTAAACAAAAGAGTGTTACCTTTTGTTAACAGCTGTTGTCTGGTAGTTGTAGTACCAAACTAGGGCTTCAAATATTGCAAGTTCAAAATTGTGAAATTGGTAGGTTTGGGCTAGCATCTGAAAAATCATTCTGAAAATTCCAGATTGTAGCAGAAACTCAACTAGTTTGTTAATACGCATCAAAGGAAGATTCTGCTATCCCCATCCCGTATGGAATATATGTGACAAATTCCACAATATGTAATAATAATAATATCTTTTATTGTCATTGCACGTCAGTGCAACGAGATTTAGTATGCAGCTCCAACCGATGAAAAAGAAAAGTAAAATAAATAAATAAGCTGTGTATTTATAAGTTCAAATAAGTTCACATAAACTGTGTAGCTAATCTAATGCTACTAAATAAATATCACTAGAACTGCCATCATCCCAAGTGAAATAGTTTATCTATGTATAAGCAAAGTGCTTAATAGGCTGATACATTTCTGATGGAATGTTTTCTCAGGAGAAGTTTTCGCTTAATCGGCTTTTGTAGGTCCATAAGATACAAAGAGGATATTTTTCGTAATCAGGAAATGCAGGCTCTCCCTGCTCCAGGGTCTTACTCATTTCTGAATATGTAGAAGATTCGGTTTATGCTAATCCGTTGATGGGGCTGAAAATTTTGCAGGAAATACAACCATCCCTGCAAGCCTCCGACTTTAATGCAGGGAAATGGACTGTCAATACACACATTAATCCATCAAATCATTTTGTATTACATGTTCCCTGAATACTTGATTGGACAAATTTTCCTGGATTTTCATACTGTCTACACTAATTGAAAGTAAAACGTTCAACTTTTTTTGCACACAGTTTTTCCAATCGAGTTGTGTAGTGGCTCTCCCCTTTATCCAACACCTCAATCAAGAAGCAATTATCAAGTTGCTGAAGAAGAGCAGTTCGCTGGATCATACCACAAAAGAGTTCCACATGTGACAAATGTAGATTTCAAGATCCATGAGGTAGAGGAAATACTCAAAGAAGCCAAGAATTAAAGTCCATAAACTAAATCAAAAGATAGAATAGATAAAGTGAAGTAGATAACAATATCTGAGTCACTTGTAGTTTGTTTGTGACAGCAAAACTTCCTATGAAAAGTTTGTTCTGTTCAAAGATGTATGTATATTAATTCTAAATTAAAACATTTAATTCATCAATAGTGATTAAATTCTTGACAAACAATGCCCACGCATAAAACACAAAATGCTGGAGTAACTCAGCGGGTCAGACAACACCTCTGGAGAAAAAGCATAGGTGATGTTTCAGGTCGGAACTCTCTTCAGATTGAAAGTAAAGGTGGAAGGGAAGGGAATAAACTGGGGGAGAGAAAAGATCAGAAAACATGTTGTCTAGCAATACAAAAAAATAATGAAATATGCAAATTATATGTTATTGTACCTTTCATTATCTCAGGATGTCTCAAAGAGTTCTGCAGCCAATTAAGCATTTTAGAATTATAGTCACTGTCAATAATAGGAAATTATATCATAAATGTGTTGATTGATTGAATAACCTTTAATAATCCTTTACAGGAAATTACAGTGCCACAACAGCTTCAAGACAGACATAACACCACACATTTCCACAGATAGCTTCAATACTTAATAAGTTAAAATACAATGAATGAATACTAAAAAAAAATCCAAAATTATTTTTGTGCATTATAAAACCTTATAGCAGCTGGTATACAAGACTTCCTATGTCTCTCCGTTTTGCACATTGGTGCAATCAGTCTCTGACTGAAGATGCTGCACTTGATCACCTTCAGGGCGTGGAGTGGGTGAGTGGGGTTGGTCATTATTGAACCTAGTTTGTTCAGAGTTCTGGCCTCTGCCACCTGCTGGACCGTTAGTGTGTGCAGCAGAATCCTCCATCCTACAATATTAGCAGTAATATTAAGAGATATTAAGAGTTATAGTTTCACCAGGACTCCAGGGATTATTACCATGTTCTTATTGAAACAATACAGTATAAGATCACAGATCAGACCCGATGAGTTTTTAATTAATTCCTTGTTGAAAATAATCATAATCATACTTTATTGGCTAGTATGTTTTGCAACATACGAGGGATTTCGTTTGTCATACTGTCATAACCAATAAAAAGCACTAGAACACACAAAATACATTTTAACATAAACATCCACCACAGTGATTCCTCCACATTCCTCACTGTGATGGAAGGTGAAAAAAAAAGTTCAATATCTTCCCTTTTTTGTTTTTGTTCTCGAGCCTTCCATTCATGGGGCCTTCTTGGCTCCCGTAGCAGGTGGTGTTTGGGCCCTCATGTCGGGGTGATCAAGCTCCTGCATCGGGAGGGAATCTCAGCTCCCCCCACGCCGGGTGATCTAACCCCAGGTCGGGGCAGGTCGAAACCTTCTGCGTCGTTTGGAGCTCCTGACATCGGTCTCTATCCGAGACTGAGAACTCATCAATGGTAAAATCCGCAGGCCGTGGTTGGAGCGCTGATCCCAGGCAAGGGATCGGCTCTGATGGTAAGTCCACATCCCCGCGGTGGAGCTCAAAGTCAGTCCCGAGTAAGGCCGCCAGCTCCATGACGTTAGTCCGCGGAGCGACCGGAGATACGATCCGGAAAACAATCGCATCTCCGGCAAGGTAAGAGATTGAAAAAATGTTTCCCCCAATCCCCCGCCCACCCCCCACATAAAACAAACCAAAGAACACTAACACATACTTTTAAAACACTAAAAATAACAACAAAAAAAAGACAAAAAGACAGACAGACTGTTGGCGAGGCTGCCATCACTGATGGCGCCACCCGGTGGAATCTTGATGGAAAAGGCTGTACTTCTGACAATATGGTATTCCCATAGCATTTCAAGTTGATAGGTTCATGTTGCTAGGCATCTATCACCAGCAACCTAGCCTAATGCCTTCAAGTGAGCGGAGATTAAGAAAGCATGTCAGCATATTTACTTTGGTTTCAGAGAAGGGTCAGCATGTCGATGATGATTCTCTTGAACCAGTGCACACTATGAAGTATTCTGACTGGGTGCATCTCAGCCTGGTATGGCAACAGTTCTGCTCTTGATCACCTAAATTTGCAGAACATTGCCCGATATATCAGAAGCTTGTCACTGCCTTAACAGAAAGACTACATCAGGAAGACTGAAAGTATTGTCATGGAGACCTGCAACCTGGGGTAATTCCCTTTCCAATCTGCTGCCTTCTGGAAGAAGATATAGGAGGTTGAAAGCCTAAAAGTCCAGAGTTAAGAACAGCTTCTTCCTCAGGGCTATCAGGCTCACGAACCAATCACCTTTTTCATTTTCCCTTCACAGAGATGCTGTCACGTACTGCTACTCCCAACTCTTTCTCATTTGGTTGTTTTGTTTTTTGTGCTTTACTATTTTATAGCTGTTCATATGACACCATTGAAGGAATCAGGTAGAGATGTAAAGGTTTAGGAATGTACCCAATATTCACAGCCTATCCTTTGGATAATTCAAGATCTAGTTGTAGATTATGAGTCAGATGGAACTGAAACATTTTTATTCTATTAATTTAGTAAAATGTATCAGGTAATATAGTCCTCCGTCATTTTTGCCACCTCCAATGTGACCCCACCACTCGCCACATCTTTCTATCCCCCCCGTCTGCTTTCCGCAAAGACCACACCCTCCGTAACTCCCTGGTCAATTCTTCCCTTCCCACCCGCACCACCCCCTCCCCGGGCACTTTCCCTTGCAACCGCAAGAGATGCTACACTATCTCCCCACTCGACTCAATTCAAGGACCCAAGGAGTCTTTTCAGGTGCAACAGAGGTTCACCTGCATCTCCTCCAAACTCATTTATTGCATCGGCTGCTCTAGATGTCAGCTGATCTACATCGGTGAGACCAAGTGTAGGCTTGGCGATCATTTCGCTGAACACCTACGCTCAGTCCGCATTAACCAACCTGATGTCCCGGTGGCTCAGCACTTCAATTCCCCCTCCCATTCCGAATTCGACCTTTCTGTCCTGGGCCTCCTCCAAGGCCAGAGTGAGCACCACTGGAAATTGGAGGAGCAGCACCTCATATTCCGCTGGAGCAGTTTGCACCCTAGCGGCATAAACATTGCCCTCCAATTTCCCGTAGCCCTTGCCGTCTCCTCCCCTTCTCAGCTCTCCCTCAGCCCACGGGCTCCTCTTCTTTTCTCCTTTCTTCGCCCCGCCCCGGGCTTTTGTTAAAATAAATAGAAGCTGCTCCCATTGTGGATGACTGAAAGACTAAGAGACGTAGATTTAAAGAGATGCAAAAAATAATGTCAGATTCAGAATAGTTTACTGACATATACACCAGGTTGCAATAAAATTCCTTGTTCGGATGAAGTTCATGCCTGCTGTCGATGGACTGAGTATCAACATGCATTCCTTGTCAGAGTTATTTTGCAAACACCGAGATCCCATGGTCACTCTCCTCATTAACGGAATGAATGTTATTATTAAACCACGGTTGCAGCAACCAAAAAGAACAAGGAAGAAATATGGATTTGTATCAGATTTAAACACTGTCATTAAAAGACCACACTATCTCATACGCACTGTCAGGGCTCTCGCTTAACTTTTATCCCCTGTTGCCAGCCGGGCAACCTCGGCAGCTTTTTAGGTTGCCAAATGACAGTTTAGGTGGTCATTTAAGATGGCTTGCATGACACGTGCGATAATGTGCTCGGACGAAGTGCGTAGTTACCAGTAGGAATTATGCTCAATGATGCATTCACATATTATTTCTGCTTCAAATAAAGTCACAAACGATATATCAAGACATGATATATACCACAATGACATGCAGCAAAATTATAATACAGTATCTCATCTCTTTTTACACGTTGCAATGAATGCAATTTCTATTATCTCTTTCACTTCCAAACAAAAATATGGATTATTCAGCGTATGATCAACCTCGGTGAGACCAAGCGCAGGCTTGGGGATCGCTTCGCACAACACCTCACTAAGTTCGAAATAACCAACCTGGTCTCCAGGTGGCTCAGCACTTCTACTCCCCCTCCCATTCCGAATCCGACCTTTCCGTCCTGGGCCTCCTCCATGGCCAGAGTGAGGCCCACCGTAAATTGGAGGAACAGCACCTCATATTTTGCTTGGGTAGTTTACACCCCAGCGGTATGAACATTGGCTTCTCCAATTTCAGGTAGTCCTTGCTTTCTCCCTCCTTCCCCTCCCATTCCCAGCTCTCCCACAGCCTAATGTCTCCGCCTATTCCTTTCTTTTTCCTGCCCCCCACCCCTCTCGACATCAGTCTGAAGAAGGGTCTCGACCCGAAACGTCGCCTATTTCCTTCGCTCCATAGATGCTGCCTCACCTGCTGAGTTTCTCCAGCATTTTTGTCTACCCATTCACACGTTATTATCCCACTTTCCTCACCCACTCCCTACACATTAGGGGCAATTTTACAGAGACAAGCTAACCTACAAAGCAACGCGTCTTTGGGGTGTGGGAGGAAACCACATGCTTGCAGGGAGAATGTCCAAATTTAACACAGACAGTGCCCGAGGACAGGATCGAACACAAATCTCTGGCGTGTGAGGCAGCGTCCACCAGCTGTGCCACTATATTTTATTTTCCAACACACAAAATATTATACGTTGATAACTATGTTTTAATTCAGTTCAAGGCTATTGGGGCAGAACATTGGCCATAAATTTGCAATCTAAAATTGCCATAGATCCGGAATTGATCCTGAATATGGGTGCTGTCTATATGGAGTTTTGTTTTCTTGTTTATAACATTTTTTACAGAGTACTATGTTTACATATTCTGGTGTGCTGCTGCAAGTAAGGATGTCATTGTTCTATTTGGACATAGAAACATAGAAATTAGGTGCAGGAGTAGGCCATTCGGCCCTTCGAGCCTGCACCGCTATTCAATATGATCATGGCTGATCATCCAACTCAGTATCCCGTACCTGCCTTCTCTCCATACCCTCTGATCCCCTTAGCCACAAGGGCCACATCTAACTCCCTCTTAAATATAGCCAATGAACTGGCCTCAACTACCCTCTGCGGCAGAGAGTTCCAGAGACTCACCACTCTCTGTGTGAAAAAAGTTTTTTTCATCTCGGTTTTAAAGGATTTCCCCCTTATCCTTAAGCTGTGACCCCTTGTCCTGGACTTCCCCAACATCAGGAGCAATGTTCCTGCATCTAGCATGTCCAACCCCTTAAGAATTTTGTAAGTTTCTATAAGATCCCCTCTCAATCTCCTAAATTCTAGAGAGTATAAGCCAAGTCTATCCAGTCTTTCTTCATAAGACAGTTCTGACATCCCAGGAATCAGTCTGGTGAACCTTCTCTGCACTCCCTCTATGGCAATAATGTCCTTCCTCAGATTTGGAGACCAAAACTGTACGCGATACTCCAGGTGTGGTCTCACCAAGACCCTGTACAACTGCAGTAGAACCTCTCTGCTCCTATACTTAAATCCTTTTGCTATGAAAGCTAACATACCATTCGCTTTCTTCACTGCCTGCTGCACCTGCATACCTACTGGACGTGAGAGAATAAAACACTCTTGACTTACATCGCTGATGTGTGGGATAGAACTAGAGTAGGGGTGATCGGTGGTCGGCGTGGACTCGGTGGGCCGAAGGGCCTGTTTCCACGCTGTATCTTTAAATTAAACTAAAAACACTAAAACCAGAGGAAGTGTAAAGAATGGTCTCTACCCGAAACATCACCCATTTTTTCTATCCAGAGATGCTGGCTGCTCCATGGAGTTCCCCCGCACAATTAAAACATGGAATAGTCTTCAACCTACCATAGGCTACTGCAAAGGCTACTGGGGAGACTTTAAACTAGAATGGTTGGGGCGAGGGACTCAAATAGAGAAAGCTAGTAGACAGAATGGGAGGCAGGAAGCAGAAAAGGGAAGCACTCGGACACAAGAGGAGCAAGAAGGCCCACCTACAATAATTATAGGCAGCATGAAGTAAATGAGGTGCTTGAGGAGTATAAGGAATGTAAAAAGAATCTTAAGAAAGAAATTAGAAAAGCTATAAGAAGATATGAGGTTGCTTTGGCAGGTGATAGTAAATCCAAAGGGTTTCTACAGCTATATTAATAGCAAAAGGATAACGAGGGATAAAAGTGGTCCATTGGAGAGACAGAGTGGACAGCTATCTGCAGAGCCAAAAGAGATGGGGGAGATATTGAACAATTTCTTTTCTTTGGTATTCACCAAGGAGAAGGATATTGAATTATGTGAGGTAAGGGAAACTAGTAGAGTAGCTATGGATACTATGAGTTTAAAAGTAAAAGAAGTAGTGACACGTTTGAAAAATATAAAAGTGGATAAGTCTCCAGGTCCCGACAGGATATTCCCTAGGACATTGAGGGAAGTTAGTGTAGAAATAGCCGGGGCTATGACAGAAATATTTCAAATGTCATTAGAAACGGGAATAGTCCCCGAGGATTGGCGTACTGCGCATGTTGTTCCATTGTTTAAAAAGGGTTCTAAGAGTAAACCTAGCAATTATAGACCTGTTAGTTTGACTTCAGTGGTGGGCAAATTAATGGAAAAGATACTTAGAGATAATATATATAAGCATCTGGGTAAACAGGGTCTGATTAGGAACAGTCAACATGGATTTGTGCCTGGAAGGTCATGTTTGACTAATCTTCTTGAATTTTTTGAAGAGGTTACTAGGGAAATTGACGAGGGTAAACCAGTGGATGTTGTCTATATGGACTTTAGTAAGGCCTTTGACAAGGTTCCTCATGGAAGGTTGGTTAAGGAGGTTCAACTGTTGGGTATAAATGCAGGAGTAGCAAGATGGATTCAACAGTGGCTGAATGGGAGACGCCAGAGGGTAATGGTGGATGGCTGTTTGTCGGGTTGGAGGCAGGTGACTAGGGGGTGCCTCAGGGATCTGTGTTGGGTCCTTTGTTGTTTGTCATGTACATCAAAGATCTGGATGAAGGTGTGGTAAATTGGATTAGTAAGTATGCAGATGATAGGGGGTGTTGTGGATAATGAAGAGGATTTCCAAAGTCTACAGAGTGATTTAGGCCATTTTGAAGAATGGGCTGAAAGATGGCAGATGGAATTTATTGCTGATAAATGTGAGGTGCTACACTTTGGCAGGACAAATCAAAATAGGGCGTACATGGTAAATGGTAGGGAATTGAAGAATGCAGTTGAACAGAGGGATCTGGGAATAACCGTGCATAGTTCCTTGAAGGTGGAATCTCATATAGATAGGGTGGTAAAGAAAGCTTTTGGTATGCTAGCCTTTATAAATCAAAGCATTGAGTATAGAAGCTGGGATGTAATGGTAAATGTGTGCAAGGCATTGGTGAGACCAAATCTGGAGTATGGTGTACAATTTTGGTCGCCCAATATTGGAAGGATGTCGACAAAATAGAGAGAGTACAGAGGAGATTTACTAGAATGTTGCCTGGGTTTCAACAACTAAGTTACAGAGAAAGGTTGAATAAGTTAGGTCTTTATTCTCTGGAGCGCAGAAGGTTAAGGGGGGGACTTGATAGAGGTCTTTAAAATGATGAGAGGGATAGACAGAGTTGATGTGGACAAGCTTTTCCCTTTGAGAATAGGGATGATTCAAACAAGCGGACATGACTTAGGGGTAACATGAGGGGGAACTTCTTTACTCAGAGAGTGGTAGCGGTGTGGGATGAGCTTCCAGTGGAAATGGTGGAGGCAGGTTCGTTGGTATCATTTAAAAATAAATTGGATAGGCATATGGATGAGAAGGGAATGGAGGGTTATGGTATGATTGCAGGCAGGTGGGACTAAGGGAAAATAATTGTTCGGCACGGACATGTAGGGCCGAGATGGCCTGTTTCCGTGCTGTAATTGTTATATGTTATATGGTTATAGGTACCAACCAGACGCAACTAAATTTAAGGTAGTTTTTTTTTTCCCCAAAACCCCTTTTTTGCTTAAGTCCAAGGCAAGAGTCAAGAGAGTTTTATTGTCATGTGTCCCAGATAGGACAATGAAATTCTTGCTTGCTGCAGCACAACAGAATATGTAAAAATAATACTGAACGGGAGATAAAAGTTCAGTGAGTCTATATACTATAGACCATATATATACACAATAAATAAACAAATGCTGTTATTTTTCAGAGTTTGGAGTTTGGTGGTGGTGGGTCCACCAGTTTAAACTCAATTTTGAATATTTTTGGAGGACCAGGAAACCAAGAAGCAAGAGTTACTCTTGGGAGTTACTGCATGCAGCTTCAGGCAGTGATTCTGCATTGTTTTTCAGCGGTTGCGGTGAGGCGGCAATTGGATAGCATTGGCGGACAGATCTCCCACAATGCAAAGGGAGGGAGAAAGTGGCCGACGCCGACCAGTTGCCATGGCAGTGCGCATGTGCGGGGCCGCACATGTGCATAACCACGGCCGATGATGTGCTCGGCGGCCGGCCGTGCCGAGCGGAGACCCGAGACCCGAACCGAGAACTAGCGCAGAGAGCTGAGCGGAGAACCGAGAGCTAGCGCCGAGAGCCGAGCCGAGAGCTAGCGCCGAGCGGAGACCCGAGAGCGAGCGCCGAGCGGAGAGCCGAGAACGAGCACCAAGAGCCGAGCGGAGGCCCGAGAGCTAGCGCCGAGCAGAGAGCCGAGAGCTAGCGCCGAGCGGAGGCCCGAGAGCTAGCGCCGAGAGCCGAGAGCTAGCAGCCGAGAGCCGAGACCCGAATAAGGATGGCGGGCGGGTGTCCCGGTTGCTTGCCAAGCCGGGCAAAATGTCATGGCTTTTAGGTTGCCCGGTGGGACTGTAAGTTGCCATTGGCACCCGGGCAACCGTTAATTTCAAGCCCTGACTGTGGAAGAAGTCATAGCGCAACTGGGCAAGGCAACAGTATTCACAGTTCTAGATGCAAAATTCATTCTAGCAGATTCCGTTGGATCACAACTCTTCCAAACTAACCACTTTCAGTACACCTTTTGGACACTACAAATTTCTCCGCACGCCGTTCGGCATAAACTCGGCAGGTGAAGTATTTCAGCGCACCATGGAACAACTATTTGCTGGCTACCCAAGCTCAATTATTGTTGATGATATTCTCATTGCTGGACAAAATATCCAAGAACACGACGCAAACTTAAAAAGGGTTCTAGACTGCACCAAAGAGATCAACCTCAAGTTTAACCCCCTAAAGTGCAAATTCCGGGTGAGTGAGGTCAACTATGTGGATCATGTGTTCACCAGTGACGGTCTCAAACCCAATCCATCAAAGACTATTGCAAACAACGAGTTACCAGCACCCACAGATGTGACCAGTCTGCAGAGACTCCTTAGAATGCTAAACAACTTGATGAAATTCATTCCGATTTTCAGCGAACTATCAACCCCACTGCACCAGCTAACTCACAAAGATACTGCATGGTCCTGGCATGAATAACAGCAGAGGCCATTCAACACTCTTAAACAACAGATGTCTTGTGCCCCCACCCTCACCTACTTCGATGTTAAGCTGCTTATTACACTGACTTGCAACGCCTCCCAGTATGGCTTAGGAGCAGCCTGCCTCCAAAACAACGGTGACGGCAACAATAGACAATAGACAATAAATGCAGGAGTAGGCCATTCGGCCCTTCACACCAGCAACGCCATTCAATGTGATCATTGCTAATCATCCCCAATCAGTATCCCATTTCGGCCTTCTCTCCATATCCCCTGACTCCACTATCTTTAAGAGCCCTATCTAGCTCTCTCTTGAAAGTATCCAGAGAACCTGTCTCCACGGCCCTCTGAGGCAAAGGATTCCACAGATTCACAACTCTCTGTGAGAAAAAGTGTTTCCTTGTCTCCATTCTAAATGGCTTACCCCTTATTCTTAAACTGTGGCCCCTGGTTCTGGACTCCCCCAACATCAGGAACATGTTTCCTGCCTCTGGCATGTCCAAGCCCTTAACGATCTTATATGTTTCAATGAGATACCCTCTCATCCTTCTAAACTCCAAAGTGTACAAGCCCAGCTGCTCCATTCTCTCAGCATATGACAGTCCCGCCATCCCGGGAATTAACCTTGTAAACCTACGCTGCACTCCCTCAACAGCAAGAATGGCCTTCCTCAAATTAGGGGACCAAAACTGCACACAATCCTCCAGGTGTGGTCTCACTAGGGCTCTGTATAACTGCAGGACCTCTTTGCTCCTATATTCGATCCCTCTTGTTATAAAGGCCAACATGCCATTTGCTTTCTTCACTGCCTGCTGTACCTGCATGCTTACTTTCATAGACTGATGTACAAGGACCCCCAGATCCCGTTGTACTTCCCCTTTTCCCAACTTGACGCCATTTAGATAGTAATCTGCCTTCCTGTTTTTGCTACCAAAGTGGATAGAAAATAGGTGCAGGAGTAGGCCATTCGGCCCTTCGAGCCTGCACCGCCATTCAATATGATCATGGCTGATCATATTTATCTGTATTCACAGTATTCACAGTACTAAGAAAGACTCATCCATGCCTTCATCTCCTCCCGACTGGACTATTGCAACTCACTTCTCCTTGGCATCAGCTCCACCTACATCAACCGACTCCAACTGGTCCAGAACGCAGCCGCCCGACTCATCACCCACACCAAATCCTGGCATCACATCACTCCAGTCCTCAAACAACTTCACTGGCTTCCCATCTCCCACCGGATCACCTACAAAATCCTGATCCTCACCTACAAAGCCCTCCACCATCTGGCCCCCCCATATCTCACTGACCTCCTCTCCCCCTACCAACCCTCACGGTCCCTCAGATCCACATCAGCTGGTCTCCTCTCCATCCACAAGTCCAACCTCTGCAGTTTTGGGGACAGAGCCTTCTCCAGGGCAGCTCCCAGGCTCTGGAACTCCCTCCCCCAACTGATCCGCAATTCCGTGTCCCTCACCATCTTCCAGTCCCGCCTCAAGACCCATCTCTTCACCTCTGCCTATCCTTAGCCCCACATGCCGTCCCTTTTCATCTGTGCATTAATTGCCTCATACTGTGTTTTGTATTGAATTCTGTATTTACTTTGTGTACTAGTCATGTCTCTACTATTTATTTAATTCCCCTTACATGTTTTTCCTCTACCTGCTAAATTTTTGTAAGGTGTCCTTGAGACTCTTGAAAGGCGCCCATAAATAAAATTTATTATTATTATTATTAATGCCAAGAGTTCATTCTGGCCGATTTCGCTCGAACACAACTCCTCCAAGTGAACCACTTTCAGCACACCATTCGGGCGTTACAGATTTCTTTGCATGCCTTTTGGCATAAGCTCTGCTGGTGAAGTATTTCAACAAGCTATGGAGCAGTTGTTTGCAGGTTAGCCATGCACCATTTAATGGATGACATCCTCGTTGCGGGACAAACTGTCAAAGAACACAAAGCTAATCTGACGAAGGTCCTGGATCGTGCCAAGGCCATTAACCTCAAGCTAAACCCTCAAAAATGTAAATTCAGGGTAAGTGAGGTGAAATACATAGGCCATGTGTTCACTAAAGATGGCCTAAAAACTGATGTGCCAAAACCCAGTGCTATCAATGAGCCCCCAGCACCCACAGACATGCTCGATCTGCAGAGATTCCTTAGCATGGTTAACTACTTGAGCAAATTTATTCCGAAATATCACCCGTTGTGGCAGCTTACGCACAAAGACACTGCTTGGACCTGGTACGAGCAACAGCAGAGGGCGATCAACACTCTTAAGCAGTAGATGTCTTGTACACCTGCTCTCGTTACTTTGATCCTAAACGGCCGGTCACTCTGATTTGTGACACATACTAGACGCAGCATGTCTTCAAAATGATGGTAGCGGTAATAAGCCTGTTGCCTATGCCTCGTGCACTATGACTGACACAGAACAACGATATGCCCAAATTGGGAAAGAACTATTGCCGGTTGTTTTTGCCTGCAAGAAATGTAATGACTTTATCTTCGGACAAACGGTTAAGATTGAAACTGAGCACCAACCTCTGATCAGCACCTTTAACAAACCGATTCATGCCTCTCCAGGACGCCTACAGCGGATGCTGCTGCAGTTTCAAAAATATGACACCGTTCTGACCTACAAACGTGGTAAGGATATGCACCTAGCTGACACTCTCTCGCTTGCACCCCGAAGGACATGTGAGGGTCCGTCCTCGCCGGATGATGACTTTATCTTAATGACTGTGTCTTTCATTCCTTCATCCTGTATGGAGGACATGGTTGCTCACAGTGCTGCTGACAGTACTTTACGGTCGCTTGCCATTAAGCGCAGCTGGCCAGATCAACACTATAACGTTCCGCTGCCAGTTCGGCTTTTATTTGCCGTCCGTGATGAGGTAGTGCTGCAGGGTGGCATTATTGTAAAAGGACAGATAGAAAGGGCTCTTAAAATAGAGCTATAGGGCTCTTAAAAATAGCGGAGTCATGGAATATGGGGAGAAGGCAGGAACGGGGTACTGATTGGGAATGGTCAGCCATGATCACATTGAATGGCGGTGCTAGCTCGAAGGGCCAAATGGCCTACTCCTGCACCTAATGTCTATTGTCTATTGACACAAGGCTGTGGTCCCTGCTTCGCTGCACAACAAGTATTTTGACACTGTCCACGCAGGGCACCCAGGCGCTGAAGCTACCATCCTACGGGCAAGAAACATGTTTTACTGGCCTGGCATGGCCGAATACATCACCAAGAATGTGGCATCCTGTGCAGTGTGTAACAGCAGGCACCTCATCAACAAAAGCAACCACTTCTTTCACATCCAGCTCCTGTCCTCCCGTGGTCTACAGTGGCAACTGACATATTTGAGTGGCATGGCAAGCAGTACCTGGTATTTGTCAATTCGTATTCTGAATGGTTTGACATTGATTTTCTTAGCAGCCCCACTTCTCGCGGAGTAGTTTCGAAGCTTGCTAGCCATTTTACAGACCACGGAGCTCCGTGCATACTGTTACCTGATAACAGCAGTCAATTTACCAGCCAACATTTTAAGGAGTTTGCTGCACTATGGGGTTTTCGCCACATCACCAGCAGCCCTGAATATCCACAGTCGAATGGACTAGCTGAGTGGGCTGTCAAAAGTGCCAAACAGTTCATGGAACATTCCTACAGAGCTAATTCCGATGTGTTCCTGGATCTACTCAACTTACGCAACATCTCCTGCGACCCCAATTTCGGTTCACCTGCTCAACGTTTATTGTCAAGGCAGACCCGAGCAATGGTGCATGTGGTGGATCAGGCATTGATCCCACAGGTGGTTCCACCATTGGAAGTCCAGTCCAGGTTCACACAGAGAGTGGTGAATCTCTGGAACTCTCTGCCACAGAGGGTAGTTGAAGCCAGTTCATTGGCTATATTTAAGAGGGAGTTAGATGTGGCCCTTGTGGCTAAGGGGATCAGGGGGTATGGAGAGAAGGCAGGTACGGGATACTGAGTTGGATGATCAGCCATGATCATATTTAATGGCGGTGCAGGCTCGAAGGGCCGAATGGCCTACTCCTGCACCTAATTTCTATGTTTCTATGTTACAACAAAAGCGTGACATTCAAAAACAGTGGTATGACAAAACAAGTAATCTGCTGCCACCGTTAACCAGGTTGTTTGTTTGCAGATTGACAAAGGCCATGACCGTTTTGGTGTAATTTCTGGAACTGCTTCTGAGCCACGCTCATATCTGGTCAGTGCCGATGGCGGCACCTACAGGCATAACAGACAACATATCCAGCCAGCTCCACCTCCGTATTATCCAGACCGTACAAGTGTACTTCCGTCCATATCCAGCGGCATTAATCCGCCTATACCAACACAACCCACTTCTGCAACGGCTGCGTTGCCAGTGGCGACGCCCCTCCGCGTGCGCCACAGTCCCGTTTCATCACTGGGAATGCTGGTTCAGTCTCCGTCACCTGTGAAGCCACCGGCTGTACCCAGTGGGAAAAAACGGAGATGTTTTTTATCGCACATGTGCTGGCAGAAGCTCAACACTCTTCTACCCTTATCTCTTTACCTCACACCTTTTCTGTTCATTTCTGGCTTTTATCCAACCATCTGCCAATCATACCCCCCCCCCCACGTACCTCTTACCTGTTTCCGCCTATCACTTGCCAGACTTTGTCCCACTTCCACCTCCCTTCCAACTTTCTCCCCCTCCACCACAAGCAGTCTGAAGAACAGTCCAAACCCAAAATGTTGCCTATCCATGTTCTCCAGAGATGTTGCCCGACCCACTGAATTACTCCTGCATTTTCTGTAAACCTGCATCTGCAGTCCCTTGTGACTACAGGGATTTGGTAGTGTTCTAGATACTAATGAAAGTAATGTGGACTAATCTTGGGTGGAAATAATGAATAACAGGGAATGAAGATGTAGGTGGGAGTAGTCTACGTGACCCCAAGGTGTGGTTTCACAATAGGTCAAATCATAAATGGGGAAACTGCAATTATGAGAGATTTTAATCATGTCGATTTGGCGAATTAAACTAACAAGGATACCAAGGAAGAACTTTTAGAATGTGTTAAGCTTGATTTCTTCAAGGTGTATATGTTATAAACCAACCCACGCTGTTTTTGACACAAAGTAACCCAGGAGGTTACTCCAGCACTTTGACAGAAGGTACTCAACCCAAAATATTACCAATCCATTGTGTTCAAGAAGGAACTGCAGATGCTGGAAGATCGAAGGTACACAAAATTGCTGGAGAAACTCAGCGGGTGCAGCAGCATCTATGCATCAGTCTGAAGAAGGGTTTCGGCCCGAAACGTCGCTTATTTCCTTCGCTCCATAGATGCTGCTGCACCCGCTGAGTTTCTCCAGCAATTTTGTGTACCTATTACCAATCCAATTTCTCCAGAGATGCTGCCTGACCTGCTGAGTTACTTCAGCACTTTGTGTCCTTTTGTGTAGCTACCATCCTCTGCAGTTCTTTATTTCTACACATGGTAGCAAGACCGAGTGAGATCAAGCATAGTAGATGTACGTTTCTAGGGCAGTCCTATGGTATAGAACATCACTTCTACCCGGGGCGACTATGGAAACTAGACTACTCGGATATTTAAGGAGGAAGTAGATAAATATTTAAAGATTAGATTGAAGGTATACACAAAAAGCTGGAGCAATTCAGCAGAACAGGCAGCATCTCTGGAGAGAAGGAATGGGTGACGTTTCCCTTCTTCAGACATCAAAGATTGATGACATCAAAGATTGATGTCTGTGACTGTGCTGAATACACGCAGAAGAGATGAGGTTCTGGTCCAGCTGATCGTACTGAGTGAGTGAATGCCTCTTCTTTACAGTTCAAACCAGAGCTGACCACCTCAGACCCATTGAAGACGCCACCATAAGCAATCAGCACACTCTGATGCTTCGGCTCGGTTGTTGTTCTTGCCAACACGGTTGCCACCCCTTTAAAACAATCCAGTTGAGTTGGGGCAAGTGTGCTGCTCTGAATGTGAAGTTTGGACACCAGTGACCGAGGACCAGACCGTCGTGCGCACGGGAGCCGACTCGCCTCTTGACCCGCCGCCGCCGCCTGAGCCTTTGGCCTGAGCCGCCGCCGCGTCACCGCCTCCGCGTCACCGTCTCCGCCTCCCCACGTCACCGTCTCCGCCTCCCCGCGTCACCGCCCCCGCGTCACCGTCTCCGCCTCCCCGCGTCACCGTCTCCGCCTCCTCGCGTCACCGTCTTCGCGTCACCGTCTCCGCCCTCGCGACACCGTCTCCGCCCCCGCGTCACCGTCTCCGCCTCCTCGCGTCACCGTCCCCCGCGTCACCGTCTCCGCCTCCTCGCGTCACCGTCTCCGCCTCCTCGCGTCACCGTCATCGCCCCCGGTTGCCAACCACGTGACGTGTAACCCCGTGACCCTTCCCAGCAACGCATGCATGCGCGTGCGCGGCGCGGCTCCGGGACGGGTCGAGAATGGCGGAAGTGGCTCGTCCGAAGAAGTCTCGGCAGACAGCGAAAGGCCAGGTAATACAAGAGGGATGGCGAAGCTTTCCGTGTGAGCTGGGACTCAAACTAAAGGTGTCACCCTGGGCGCGAGGTAGTTTCAGGGGCCGCAGGAAGACCGCAGGGATCTGCATTAGTGGTTTAGTGCTTGGGGAGATGTGGGGTCAGGCTGCACCAGGGTTTGTGTAGAGCCTGGGCATTAAGTGTCACTACCTGCTGAGGTTCTACCAGTCCCCGGTGATACAAGGATGGCCTGGCTCAAATGTTGCGCAATGTGCCAGTTAGCTGAACATCGCCAGGAACCCTTGACCACAAGTCCACCAGGCAGTGGTCAACACAGAAAGGGGCTGTGCAGGAAAGGGACTCGATCAATCTTGTGGCGTGGTTCAAGTGAGTTTATTGTCATGTGTCCCTGATAGGACAATGCAATTCTTGCTTTGCTTAGCTCACAGAACATAGTAGGCATTTACTACAAAACAGATCAGTGTGTCCATATACCACAAATAAATATATACACACATAAACAAATAAAATGATAAAGTGCAAATATTCAATTCATTTAAATGGGCCTCCAACAACGAAATAGTTCAGAGTTTTTGTCTGAAGAAAAGTAAAAAAATGCACCAGACCTCTCCAAGAAGTCTAACGAGTTCCAAGACCCCACTTCGTGTGACTCCTGGTCCCTGAACGTCCATGGGGGGTGTGAGGGGTCTTTGATGATCTTCCCAGCCCAGGGGATAATCAGAGTTTTGTTTGAAGAAATGTAAATACACCAGACCTCTCAAACTCCCAAGACCCCACTTCGGTGGCGGTAACGAGGGCCCTCCAAGTCAGATCCTCCCTGCACCATCTGAATCTTACTACCAGTACACGCTGCCTTCAGGATGGCTGCTAAGGAGAGGAGGCAGTTACCCACCTCTTTGCAGATTGTGGATTTGTGAAGAGAGTGTGGAGAATGATGCAAGGGTCCTGAACAGTTCCGTAACAGAAGACTCTCTGATTTACAGACTGTTCTCAGGGACACATTCAGGGACGGACATGAAGTGCTGCTGGAAGGTCATTAACTTGGTGAAAGAAGCTCTTTAGTCTGTCCGAAACTTGTTGATCTCCCAGCAGAGCGAGATATCCATCAGGGAATGTTGCCTACTGGCCCATTCCAGACTTTAAGGATTTTTATCAGACATTAATCAGTCTGAAGAAGGGTCTCGACTCGAAATGTCACCCATTCCTTCCAGATATGTTGCTGTCCCGCTGAGTTACTCCAGCATTTTATGTCTACCTATGGCCCATTCTAGACTGTAGGGAGTATGTGTTGAGGGACGCACTGAAGCTTGGTGCAGCTATCGGCAAGGCTATGTGGCAGAGAACCACAGTCTAGGTCCTTCCACTGCTATACATTGGGGGAGAGGGTCTGGTGAAGACGTTCCTCAAACAAGGGGGGGGGGGGCAGATGACTGGCAAGGGTACCTGGTATAATGTGTCGGAGGGAACTGCAGATGCTGGTTGAAACCGAAGATAGACACAAAGTCCTAGGCTGCTCAACCTATCCCTATATCTCAGGCCCTCGAGTCCTGGCAACATCATAAATCTTCTCTACCCTTTATAAGCATAATGGCATATTTCCTGTAACTGCCTTTTCATTTTCCAGGACAAGAAGAAAAAGGGTACTACAGATATCAAGAAAATAGAAAATTCTAGACCAGAACCAGAACTGAACCAGGAATTGATTTCCAGTCAACCAGCAAAAGTAGAGTTTTCTACTATAGGTCATAAATCTCAAAATGAAGCCGTTTCAAAACCAAACACAGAGGAGCAAAGTGAGGATTACCAATTGCTTCCTACTTCAGTGGTGGCTGAAGTGCCTGTGGAAATACTTCATGAGCCTGAATTGTGTACAAAAATTGCATCCATTGCAATAGTTGAATCTGAATTTGATTCAAAACAGTTGATTGCATTAGATGGCGAACAGAAACAATTTCAGTTAAATCAGACAAAATTAAACTCTAATAAAAGCTCCAACCTTAATCACCAAGTGTCTGAAAACATTAAAGTTACAGAAGCTCTTGGGCTGCCTTGTTCCAGTAAGACTGCCAGTGATGACGGTAAACAAAACTCTAGTGTTATTGAACCTACTGTTTATGGATCTTCAGTGGACCATGGAAATATTTCTTCTCAGAAAGGAGGAGTTAACAAGAAGGAAAAGGAGACAATGGTGAGAAAGGACATGAAAAATCCTGCTATTTTGATTCTGGGCGAGAGAGAAGTCATTGGCATGGATCTGCCAAAACCTGTTGCCAATCTTCCTGCACAGTTGACCTTTGAAAGATTGTACCCAGATTTACCAATTGAGGATAAGAGAGATTCTAGAACTGCATCTGTAAAGCAGGTTTCGGCCCATTTCCAGACATTGTATCCAGAGGTTCCTTGTGAATCAGAAATTGTACCATTTTCGAAAGAAGAGCTGAAAATCTTTGCATTAGGTTCGTGGATAGAAAATGTCGATACTTACACGGAAGAGTTTCTTTCTGTGGCCAATCAAGACAAAAATGACCTTTATGAACTACTTATGAACTATGGAAGATGTAGGAAACAACTTCAGTTGGCTGCAGCAGAACAACAAACAATGATATGTAATTATAACAGTATTGAGCAAAGGCTATGGACATTCAAGGAAGAGCAGCTGACCATTCAGGTCTGCCTTTATTTTAGTTTTGTTCAGTTGAACTTGCCCTCTAAACTTTTGAAATGTTATTTGTTTAATGATTTCTTCTAAGAAGCAATATATTTTATTGCAGTTGTAGTTGTATACTGTTAGAGTTGGTAATGAAAATTAGACAATGAATTGCACTTGATGCCCCATCTAAGCCAATCCCATTTGATTAGAGTGGCCCATATCCCTCTTTCTTTTTTCTGTCCATGTACCTGTCCAAGTGTCTTTTAAATGATGTTATAGTATCTGCCTCAACTACCTCTTCTAACAGCTTGATCCATATACCCACCACTCTGAGTGAAAAGGTTGCCCCTCAGGTTTGTATTAAATCCCTCCCCTCTCGCCTTAAACATATGTCCACTGTTTTTTTACTCTCCTACTTGGTTGCATTCACACTATCTACTCCCTTCATAATATTGTACACTATAAGATCACCCCTCGGCCTCCTACACTCCACGTAATAAATCTATCTCTAAAACTCAGCCTTTGAAATCCTGGCATCTTCTTCGTAAATTTTCTCCGAACTCTTTCCAGCTTAATAATAGAAACATAGAAAATAGGTGCAGGAGTAGGCCATCCGGCCCTTCGAGCCAGCACTGCCAATCAATATGAGCATGGCTGATCATCCAAAATCAGTACCCCGTTCTGGCTTTTTACCCATATTCTTTGATTCCCTTAGCCCTAATAGCGAACTCCTTTGAAAACATCCAGTGAATTGGCCTCCACTGCTTTCTGTGGCAGAGAATTCCACAGATTCACAACTCTCAGGGTGAAGAAGTTTTCCCTCATCTCAGTCCTATATGACCTACCCCTTATTCTTAAACTGTGATCCCTGGTTATGAATTACCCCAACATCGGGAAAATTTTCCTGCATCTAGCCTGTCCAATTCCTTAAGAATTTTATGTTTCCATTAGATTGCCTCTCATCCTTCTAAATTCCAGCAAATACAAGTCCAGTCGACCCATTCTTTCATCATATGTCACTCCCGCCATCACGGGAATTAACCTGGTGAACCTACACTGCACTCTCTGAATAGCAATGATGTCCTTCCTCAAATTAGGAGATCAAAATTACACACCAGGTGTGGTCTCACCAGTCCCCTGTACAACTGCATTAGGACCTCCTTGTCCCTAAACTTAAATCCACTCGCAGTGAAGGCCAACATGTCATCAGCTTTCTTCACTGCTTGCTGTAACTGCATGCTTACTTTCAGCGACTGATGTACAAGCACACCCAGGTCTTGTTGCACCTCCCCTTCACCTAATCTGACACCATTCGGTTAATTATCTGCCTTGCTATTCTTGACACCAAAGTGGTAACCTCACTTTTATCCACATTAAACTGCATCTGCCCACTCACCCAACCTATCCAAGTCACCCCGCAACCTCACACAGTGCCCTCCGTAATGTTTGGGACAAAGACACATCATGTATTTATTTGCCTCTGTACTTCACAATTTGAGATTTGTAATAGAGAAAAACCACGAATGTTAAAGTGCACATTGTCAGATTTTAATAGAGGCCATTTTTATACATTTTGGTTTTCCCATGTGGAAATTACAGGTGGGTTTATAAAAATTCCCCGCCCCCCCCCCCCCCCCCCCCCCCCCATTTCATGGCACCATAATGTTTTGGATACAGCAATATTATGTAAATGATAGCAGTCATGTTTAGTATTTTATTGCACATCATTTGCATACAATGACTGCTTGAAGTCTGTGATTCATGGACATCACTAGTCTCCTCTGGTGATGCACTGCCAGGCCTGTATTGCAGCCATCTTTAGCTTATGCTTGTTTTGGGGGCTAGTCCCTTTCAGTTTTCTCTTCAGCATATAAAATGCTCAATTGGGTTCAGATCGGGTGATTGACTTGGCCACTCAAGAATTTACAATGTTTTTAGCTTTAAAAAAACTCCTTTGTTGCTTTAGCAGTATGTTTGGGATCATTGTCTTGCCGGACAATGAGTTTTAAGGCATTTGTTTGAACACGAGTAGTTAGGATGTGTCTATAGATTTAAGAATTCATTATGCTACTACCATCAGCAGTTGTATCATCAATTAAGATAAGTGAGTCAGTACCTTCAGCAGCCATAAATGCCCAGGACATAACACCGCCACCACTGTGTTTCACAGATGAGGTGGTATGCTTTGGATCTTGGGCAGTTCCTTATCTCCTCCATGCTTTGCGCTTGCAATGTAGCCTCTGTATTTCTGTTCATGAAGTCTGCTGCGGACAGTGGTCATTGTCAAATCCACATCTGACTCTTGAAGGGTGTTTCTGATCTGTCGGACAGGTGTTTGGGCATTTTTCTTTATTATAGAGAGTATTCTTCTGTCATCAGCTGTGGCGATCTTCCTTGGTCTGCCACTCCCTTTCCTATTAGTAAGCTCACCAGTCCTCTCTTTCTTCTTAATGATATTCCAAACAGTTGATTTTGGTAAGCCTAATGTCTGATGTCTGAAGCCTTTTGGCTGATGTTTCTAACAGTTTTATTCTTGTTTCCCGCTCATAATGGCTTCCTTGACTTTCATTGGCACAACTTTGGTCCTCATGGTAAAAAACAGCTATAAATGTTTCCAAAGGTGATGGAATGATTGGAGGAAAGACTAGGTGCTGAGAGCTCTCTTATACCTGCATTAAGGAGGCAATTAAACACACATGAGCAATTACAAAGACCTGTGAAGCCATGAGTCCCAAACATTTATGGTGCCCTGAAATGGGGGGACTATGTATAAACACAGCTGTAATTTCTACATGGTGAGACCAAAATGTATAAAAATGGCCTTTATTAAAATCTGACAATGCACTTTAACCACGTAATTTTTTTACAGTACAGTACAGTACAGAAAACCTGTACTCTTAGATTCTTCTGCTCTACACACACCCCACGACCCGAACATTCATTGTGATGATCCTACCCTGGGTTGACTTCTCAAAATACAGCACCACGCACTTATCAGCATAGTGCAGTTTACATTTTTACACTTGCCGAGCAGAACAAAAGTCTGCTGTAGTTTTTGATAACCATCTTAAAACATCAAACAGTAAACCCCAAGAACAATCCCTTCTGCCCATAATCTTTGCCGAACATGATGCCAAGACCTGCCTCTTATCTACCACATAATCTATATCCTTCCATTCCGTGCATATCCATATGCCTATTCACAAGTCTCTTAAATGCCACTATCGTCTTCATCTCGACCACCACCCCCGGTAGCATTCCATTAAGACAATTCTGCATCCAGATAGCTAGCTCTCCATGGATCATGCGATCTAACCTTTCAGAGGGGCCTATCATGCAGAACCTCTTCAAAGGTCTTACTGAAGTCCACATAGACAAAGTCGATGGCCTTGCCCATGTTAGCCTTTTAAATTACCTCTTCAAAAACTCATTCAAATTTGTAAGACATGCTCTTCCATGTACA
This sequence comes from Leucoraja erinaceus, assembly GCF_028641065.1. Lineage (NCBI taxonomy): Eukaryota > Metazoa > Chordata > Chondrichthyes > Rajiformes > Rajidae > Leucoraja > Leucoraja erinaceus. The sequence goes on from NC_073377.1 coordinate 42,033,137, forward strand.
AAACCTTTTGACTAGATGTAGTGACAGTTTTTTGAAACGTCGCAAGGATTTAGTCCTCGATAATCACTTTAATTGATGACTGCGGGTCAGAAGATAATCTATACGCACCCACGAGTTCTCCACAAGACATTCAATGCCGTCGAAAGATAAATCTTCCAAAAACAGTCTCTTTTGATTAATAGTTTCTTTATTGTAGTAGTACAAACGTAAAATAATTCATAAACGCTTCTTCTTGTATAAGTACATTTCAATCATACTCGTGGTCATGTTCGTGCATGGTCAAAAACTATGTCTCTTCCCCGATCCTCTTCGAACTAAATTAAACTCCTTGGGAGTCTGCGCCAAAATCCCAGCCGCAAACATGCCACAGACTACATATAAATCCCACCCACATAATTACAGGCAGATAACATTTAAAGGTAACTATTTTTAGTTACATCACGGCTTTGCACCATGTGAATTTCAGACAGCGCTCCCCCCGCTTGCCCTGTCCCCTGCCTGCGGTGTGTGTGTGTGTGTGCATGTGTGTTCCACTCTGACAGTCGCTGTTTCAGTCGCCTGAAAAATAGCCTAATTGGGACATGCCCATAAATCAGCCCCCAGATGATTGGCTTGCTGGTCTATAGCACCCAGGTTTTTCGTTGCATCTCTTCTTAAATAAATACACAACATTAGTCACCCTCCAGTCACCTGGCACCTTACCCATGTGTCAGGATTATTCGTATATCTTAATCATGAATTCCTCAATTTCTTCACTAGCTTCCCGCATAATTCTTTATCTGATATGACCTGGGAGATTTATTTAAATATGCCCCAAGAAGTTCAACACACCTATGCCCATAATAATGACTGTCCTTGACATCTCTATTAACTGTGCCAAGTTCCCTAGCATTCATATGTTTTCTCTACAGTAAAAACAGAGGAGAAATACCCATTGAGGATCTTGCCCATGTCTTTTGGCCGCACACATAGATGTCTTGGTTTTTGCGGGGACCAATTCTCTCAGGTTACCCTGTTTCCCTAAAGTACTTATTAAAATATCTGGATTCTCTTTAATTTCATCTGCCAGAACTATCTCCTGCCCTCTTTTTGCCCTCCTGATTTCCTTGTTAAGCATGCTGCTCAGTCACCTAACCTCCTCCAGGGTTACATTTGATCCTAGCTGCCTCTGGTTTGGCCCATGCCACCCCCTTTTTCCTGACCAGAGCTTCAACTTCTTTTGACATCCAGGGTTCCTTATTCCCAGTTGCCTTGCCCTTCACTCTAGCAGGATCATGCATGCCTTGAACTCTCGCCGTCACTCTTTTAAAACCTTCCTACTTTCCAGACATTCCTTTGCCCATAAAGTCCTATTCCAATCAACTTTAGCAAGTTTCCGTCCAAACCATCAAAGTTGGCCCTGCCCCATTTCAGAACTTTAATGCTGTCCTTATCCATAACTATTTAAAAACTAATGGCAGTGTGATCGCAGGTCCCAAAAGAATTGCCCACTGACAGTTCAGCCACTTGCCCCTACAAATTTCCTAAGAGTAGATCAAGCTCTGCCCTTTCCCATGTAGGGCCCTGTACATATTGCCAAAGAAACTTTCCTGAACTAATTTCACAAATTCCACTCTGACTAAGCTCTTGGTATTATGGCTTTGACAAGTCTACATTGGGGAAGTAAAAATCCCTTACTATGACAACCCTAATAGTCTTGCAGCTACCTGCAATTTCTGTCTATGTTGGGAAAGTTAAAATCTCCTACAGGTGCACAACCTTTTATCCGAAAGCCTTGGGACCAGACACTTGTCGGATTTCGGACATTTTCGGATTTCAGAATGGAAGATTTTTAGCGTAGATTAGGTAGGTAGCGCGGGCGGCTTGAAAAGTCTGGAGCAGCTGCCTCCTCCCCGGAGACCGGGAGAATCATTGCATAAATGTCAGTTAGTTTGGAGGGATTTTATGTGGTGGTGGTGGTGTAGGGGTGAAGGGGGAAACTTTAATTCTTAGTCCCCTACCTACCTGGTCGGCGACTCCCAACCTCGCGGAGCTGGGGGCTCCATCCGGCCGCGTGCGGCGCCTGTTGTAGCTCCGACCCCGGCAACTCTACCCCTGGCTGCGAGGCGCTCCAAATCCAGCTCGGCCCGCGGCCGGACGTCCCATTGTCCCAAGAGATCCTAGAGGAGCTCCGCTATAGGATCTTTGGTCGCAGCGCTGGGATACCACTGCCTTACCGGGTCCCCGTGCGGCAAGCTCAACGCTGTGGCCGCCTTCTTCCAACATTCGCGGAGCGTCGCTGGATTGGAGCTGGGGGGGCTCTGTCCGGCCGCGGGCGGCGCCGGTTGGAGCTCCGACCCCGGCCAATCTACCCCTGGCTGCGCGGCTCCAAATCCCAAAACGACGCTCCGCGATGTTGTGTGTCGGCGGCCACAGCGCTCCGGATTGGCATTGCCCGCACCCAGCGCTGCTGCCTCCGACTCCCGAATTCGCTCTTGGTTTGGATTATGGCTTTGACACAGTCGGAGCTACATTGGGCCTCTCCGAAGTAACTAAGAATCCCTTACTTCACATAAAAGCCCTCCACAACCCATAAGCAATAGATCTCTCCCGGTCAGGGAGGAGGCAGCCGCTACCTGCAAGTTTGGCGCCAAACGCGAGCTTTGGTGCGCAGACGACATTAAGCCGGAAAAAATGGCTTTTTCGGAGCTTTTCGGTTTCTGGAACACCGGATAAAAGGTTGTGCACCTGTACTACGACAAACCTATTAATCTTGCTCACACTCACTCACTCTCACACACATTCTCACACACATTCTCACACACACTCTCACACACACACTCTCACACACACACTCTCACACACACACTCTCACACACACTCTCACACACACTCTCACACACACTCACACACACTCTCACACACACTCTCACACACACTCTCACACACACTCACACACACACACATACACACTCACTGACTCACACACCATATATATGGCAGTAAACTACCTTGAATACTAACACGGCTGAACGCGGCCTCTCCACTTTGGGGCTTCCGCAGTCAGCGGCACTTCCGCAATCAGCGTGACCTTTAAACTTACCAGAAATTACACAATCAGCGCGACCTCTGCACTCACCGGAATTTCTCAATCAGCGCGGCCTGCCGTTAAGCGCAAGTCACAAAATGAGCATGACTTTTGAATCAAACACAGTTGGACCTAATAAAGCATTTATTCCTTCCAAACACAGTCGGACCTAATAAAGCATTGAGGTTTCAAGCACAAGCAGGGCAGCAGGCCAAACAACTCATGGCATTGTCATTAAGAGCTAACAAATCATTTATTGCAAATACAATGCAGACTCACAGTTCAGTTGATTCACAGTTTAGAATGAGAGTCGTGGCCTCCCTCTCGTGATCTTGCAGAGTGACTGAGTCACATCCAGGCATCCGGGGTTTCATGGTCCTGCCCTCCCCGGAAGGGGCGTTACCTTAATTACAGTGATTGACAGGCGAGATGATCTCAATGTATTTTAGCTTTTTTCTTTTTCATCGATGGGAAAAATCCTCGGGGCCTGCTCAGCAGAGGAGGACTGTGAGTAAGATGGCCAATAAACATAGCGATATATGCTAGCGTTTTTTTCTAAAATCAATATACAGCGCAGACAGGAAGTGGTGAAGATGACACTTTTAGTTATATAGATGGATTAAACTGCTCAGGCTATTTAATGTGCTGTGGAGAACATTGTCCTTGGCTGTGAATGCATTGTAGATTCTAGTTTGGTAGGTAGCCAGAGATTTTTAGTTAGAAGCTTTGTTCAGATTAGATTGTTTTATTGCCATGTACACCAGGGTGCAATGAAATTGTGCGTTCACATGAAGCACAAACAGTGTACGTGCATACAGTAATGAAACAAAATGAGTGCAAAATGGTGTAAGATTGAAGTGCACATGCAAGTTGTGAAAAAACTATTAAAGTAAAATAACGGAATAACCAATGAGGCAACGCTCCAAGATGACGGCAGTGGAAGGTAATGAGGAAAGTTGTGGCGTGAATGGTCCACAAACTCACCTCTTGAGCCCTCGGGTAAAACACTCAAGTTCCACGATTGGCTCAGGAAGCAGAGTATGTTGGCCTCGGCACTTGGAAGCTGGGCAGGGGTGGAGGCAAATTTTCCAAGATATTCTTGCTGTTGTACTGATTTGACATGGAACACAAGGTTTACACTGCATCAATGGCTGACTGAAATAGTTCAGTTTAAAATCAGATTCAAACAGTTTCATGACAGACTTCATCAGTGCACTCTCACCACCCTCATCACCACACTACACACACACTCCGATCGAAACACACACAACACATGACAGAGTAAAATACGAATACTGACACCTCTCCACTTTGGGGCTTCCGCAGTCAGCGGCACTTCCGCAATCAGCGTGACCTTTAAATTACCAGTCAGCGCGACCTCTTTGGTCACCGGAATTTCTCAATCAGCGCGGCCTGCCGTTAGCGCAAGTCACAAAAATGAGCATGACTTTGAATCATTTTTATTCCTTCCAAACACAGTCGACTAAAGCATTGAGGTTTCAAGCACAAGCAGGGCAGTGGCATTGTCATTAAGAGCTAACAAATCATTTATTGCAAATACAATGCAGACTCACAGTTCAGTTGATTCACAGTTTAGAATGAGAGTCGTGGCCTCCCTCTCGTGATCTTGCAGAGTGACTGAGTCACATCCAGGCATCCGGGGTTTCATGGTCCTGCCCTCCCCGGAAGGGGCGTTACCTTAATTACAGTGATTGACAGGCGAGAGGATCTCAATGTATTTTAACTTTTTTATTTTTCATCGATGGGAAAAATCCTCGGGGCCTGCTCAGCGGAGGAGGACTGTGAGTAAGATGGCCAATAAACATAGCGATATATGCTAGCGTTTTTTTCTAAAATCAATATACAGCGCAGACAGGAAGTGGTGAAGATGACACTTTTAGTTATATAGATGGATTAAACTGCTCAGGCTATTTAATGTGCTGTGGAGAACATTGTCCTTGGCTGTGAATGCATTGTAGATTCTAGTTTGGTAGGTAGCCAGAGATTTTTAGTTAGAAGCTTTGTTCAGATTAGATTGTTTTATTGCCATGTACACCAGGGTGCAATGAAATTGTGCGTTCACATGAAGCACAAACAGTGTACGTGCATACAGTAATGAAACAAAATGAGTGCAAAATGGTGTAAGATTGAAGTGCACATGCAAGTTGTGAAAAAACTATTAAAGTAAAATAACGGAATAACCAATGAGGCAACGCTCCAAGATGACGGCAGTGGAAGGTAATGAGGAAAGTCGTGGCCGTGAATGGTCCACAAACTCACCTCTTGAGCCCTCGGTAAAACACTCAAGTTCCACGATTGGCTCAGGAAGCAGAGTATGTTGGCCTCGGCACTTGGAAGCTGAGGGGTGGAGGCAATGGGTGACCATTTAAAATATTCTTCGTGCTGTTGTACTCGTATGATTTGACTGGATAGCACACAAGGTTTTACACTGCATCTCATACATGTGACAATAATAAACCAAAGTTAAGAGTGTGGAAACAAGGAACTGCAGATGCAGATTTACAAAAATTGACACAGTGCTGGAGTAACTTGCAATTGTCAGACAGCATCTCTAGAGACCATTCTTCATCAGAATCCTTCTTCAGACTGATTTTCCCATCCCACAACCACCATCACAATGTCTGAAGAAGGATCCCGACCCGAAATGTCACCTATCCGTGTTCTCCAGAGATGCCTCACATTTCTCTGTATTAGATAGCATCCTAATGCTATCTGCTGAAGCTATCTCCTGCCTCATTTTTGCCCTCTGATTTCCTTTTTTAGCTTGCTCCTTAGTTCCTGAAACTCCTCCAAGCATACACTTGATCCCAGCTGCCTATTCCTGTCCCATGCCTCCTTATTACTCTTGACAAAGCCTCAATTTCCTTCATTATCCAAGCTTCCTTAGGTTTGCTAGGTTCATACATGTCCTGAAGTTGTCAGCACAGTTTTAAAAACTTCCCATTTTCCTGACGTTACTTTTCAGCAAAACAACCTCTCCAGTCAACTTGAGCGAGTTCCTGTCTCAGACTCTCAAATTTAGCCTTGCCCCAATTCAGCAGTTTAACTCGTGGGCCTGCTCTGTCCTTATCCATAGCTATCTTAAACCTAATAGAACGGTGGTGGCTGGTCCCAAAAGGCTCATCTACGAACACTTCATCCAGTCGGCCCCCTCAATTTCCCAAGACTGGATCAAGTGTTGCCCCCTCTCCTGTGGGGCTCTCTACATATTTCCGGAGGAAAGTCTCCTGAATACATTTGACAATTCCACCCCGTCTAAACTTTTTGCACTATGATATTGCCAGTCAATATTGGGAATGTTTAAAATCCCCTATTCTGACAATCTTATTAGACCTACAGCTACCTGAATATTTGCTCTTCTAAGCATTGCATTTGATGTATGATTTTCCATGCACTGGGTGACAATAAAAAGCTTTCATTTATACCACCTAGGTAAACCGTAAAGGTTAACAGTTGTATTTTGTTAGTTTTTAATTTATTCTATGAGCTATGTTGCCCAGGGCTGGGATGTTTATGTATATTTTGTTTATAGTTTCTTGATTTATTTAGTTGTTTTGCCCCTACTTATTACTTTCAATATTCAAATTTGGTTGTTTTTCATATTTTACCAGTTTGCCAAAGTAAATTCTTTTGAATGGATGTTGATGTAATCCAACACTTTATATCTATCATCAGTGGCACAATATATATAATTATGCAGTCAGTATCATTTTATTGTTCAGTTTGACATTGTGAAGTCAAGTCAAGAGAGTTTATTGTAATGTGTTCCAGATAGGACAATTAAATTCTTGCTTGCTGCAGCACAACAGAATATTGTAGGCATAAATACAGAACAGATCAGTGTGTCTATATACCATAGAACATATATTTACACACACAAATAAACAGATAAAGTGCAATAGGCTGTTATAATTCAGAGTTTGTTTGAAGTTGTGTTTAATAGTCTGATGGCTGTGGGGAAGAAACATAGAAAATAGGTACAGGAGGAGGCCATTGGCCCTTCGAGCCAACACCCTTCGATAAGCTGTTCCTGAACCTGGATGTACCAGATTTCAGGCTCCTGTACCTTCTACCTTATGGCAGCCGAGAGATGAGTGTGTGGCCAGGATGGTGTGGGTCCTTGATGATGTTGGCAGCCTTTTTGAGGCAGCGACTGCGATAGGACCCGTTGATGGTAGGGAAGCCAGAGCCGATGATGGACTGGGCAGTGTTTACAACTTTTTGCAGCCTTTTCCGCTCCTGGACGCTCAAGTTGCTGAACCAAACCACGATGATGCATGGTCATGTTACCTTCTTCAAAATGCTAACACAAGTCTTGTGCATTCTTTAAATAAACCAGGCAATGAACGAAAGTCCCCAGATTGTGAAATCAAATTGCAGAAGACTGAGGGAGTCAGCTGTTAAAATAACAGGCTTGGGGTTCAATGTGTAGTGTGTTTTAAGACATGGAGAAAAAGGTGAAAGTTAATATCGTAAAGCTCACAATTGAAAATTGTGATATTAGGCCATGAAGATATACACGTCTTAAAAACAAGTTACTAAATGAATTCCAATTTCTTTTAAGTAGCCATTTAAAAAAAACTAAAGTGGGGAAGATTCCTCCCCACTCAATTAGGCTACTTTTCCAGAACAAAAGTTTTTGGGAGAATTCTAAAAGGAATACTCCAATTTTTTTTAAAGAGAAGCAATGTTTATTTCTGTTGAATTTTTGATTATCACTAAAAACACAAGATTGGAGCTTAGAATTATTTTTTTAACATAAATTCTAATCTTTAATTGTGCAATATAGTTCTTGTCAGTTCAGTTCTTTGACACATTATTTATGACAACTGGTTTAAAGCTGTTTTCCAATCATCTTAAGAGTGTGTTGACAAAGGCACATTTGACCAGCTAAATGGTACCTTTTATGATTTCAGAGGTAATTTCTCTCCTGGATAGTAAAGCAAGATTAAATGTAAAGTTTGCATTCGCATAATGTGGGGAAGTATTGGAAAAAAAAGGCTGATGTTCAGTCAGTCCTGCACACAACAGTCTGAATATTAGCAACTTGCATGATACGGCACAAAGTGCTGGAGTAATTCAGGGCATCTCTGGGAGAATATGGATGGGTGACATTTTGGGTTGGGACCCTTCTTCAGACTGATTGTTGTGAGTGGGGGGGGTGGTGGGAGAAAAAGCTGGAATAGAGGTGTAGCAAGACAAAGGTTGATGATCTTATATGGGTATGGAACTAAGTTGCTACACAATTTTGTCACGTACTCTGTGTATGTATGTATGTGTATATATATATATATTCTTTGCAACCTTTGTACTGCTGGTAATTATGCAAATGCATTGCTTCTCTAAAGGAATTCAGACATTTATTTGGTTGTTTTCCATTGTTGATATTATTATGTATTTTTTACATTTACAGGGAGTTTGTGCTGATCAAGCAAAGGTTGCAGCATATTATCGATTTCAGACCGTGGAGATGAATAATTTAGTCCTCGGAGAGCTGAAAAGGATATTGGATATTAAGGCTGATCACTTGCATCAAACAATGGCTTTACATGCCTACACCTCAGTGGTTTCTCGCCTCCAGGTGGAATCTTACATTTATAGGTTGTTAAACAACTCGCCGACATTTAGAGCAGTGGCAGTTCTGCAAAAGCAAGGTTAATATGCTGTCAATATGTTTTATTTTGTTAATGGATCTACACCATTGGTCCAACCTTTTTTTAGACTTTATTTTCTCCTAAAACAATTATTTTATACTTGCTGTGCATTTCCTCATGTTATTTTAATCTTGACAGTACTTTATTAAAATATTCTATTTTATAAAACATAAAAGTAAAATACACAAAATGTTTATGGGACCACTTTACTGGGCTCAAAAACGTATATTCAACATGGATTGTAGCATGAAATTATCAATGTTTTGTGTAGTATCTAGTTTAGTTTAGGGGTACAGTGCAAAAACAGGCCCTCAGCCCACCGAGTCCACACCGACCAGCGATCCCCTAGCGCTATGCTATATACAAGATACAATTACAATCTTTACCAAATCCAATTAACTTACAAACCTGCATGTCTTTAGAATGTGGGAGGAAACCGGAGCACCTGGGGATAACCCACGGTCATAGGGAGAGTGTACAAACTCCGTACAGTAGCACCCATAGTCGGGATCGAACCCGGGTCTCTGGCACTGTAAGGCAGAAATGCTACCGCTGCGCCACCATGCCACTGAAATTTTGAAGCTTATCTAAATATTATAATATGAAAGTAAAAACTCCCCTAATACCTTTTCCTATCAGAATCTATCTTAGTCTTGGAAATTTCAATTGACCCAACAAGGTTCAATCTTGTATTAAATACTTTAGACCTTAACAACAGTTTTGTTAGAAAGATTAATGTGTGTTTCATCAAGATACCATAATAATTAATTTCATTCATACCTTTTTACATTGTTCGTTTTTGATCAAAATTTGTCAAAATGCAACGTTTTTATAATTGTCACTTACATTACGCAGTCTATAACTTTTTTTGTGATTTATTTGTAGTCGATCAAGAACTAGATTGCAGCTATTCAGATCTGCAACTTTTAAAAGAAAGCATCAGTGTGCTCTTCAGTTTTACCCGAAGAATAATTGAAGATAATCAATTCCACAGTGACATTCTTCTCTGGCTACAGAAATTGGTAGGAAATCATTATTGAATTGAATTGAATCCTTTATTTGTCATTCAGACCTTTCGGTCTGAACGAAATGTCGTTTGGCATTTGACATTTTGTGTAAAATGCCCATTTGATAATAATACTGTCTCCAAATGTTTAGATGTAGCTCAGTTTGTGTTTCTTTTTGTCATCAACCTTAAAATTCAAGTTTTTCCTGCCTTTGTTCCAACTCCACTAATACCTTTTCCTATCAGAATCTATCTTGGTCTTGGAAATTTCAATTGACCCAACAAGGTTCAATCTTGTACCTTTTGGGGGGGGGGGGGGGGTTTCAAATGTCTACTGACCTCTGATTTCATGCTCAAACTCTAATTGTAAGATTATACTTAATCGGGATTCCCATTCCAGAAGAAATGGTTACTTTACATGTACCCTAGCAAATCCAGATTCGATTTTGTCCTAAACTTCTAAACTTGATGAATACAACAAACGCACTAATAAGTTTAAGGGAGATTCAAAATACAGTGGTAGATGCCTGGACCGCACTAGTAGAGGCAAGGATGGAATTGGATATGTTAGCAACATTTAAGAGGCATTTAGGCAGGGAATTATAAAAACGTACAAAATTCTTAAGGGGTTGGACAGGCTAGATGCAGGAAGATTGTTCCCGATGTTGGGGAAGTCCAGGACAAGGGGTCACAGTTTAAGGATAAAGGGGAAATCCTTTAGGACCGAGATGAGAAAAACATTTTTCACACAAAGAGTGGTTAGTCTCTGGAACTCTCTGCCACAGAAGGTAGTTGAGGCCAGTTTGTTGGCTATATTTAAGAGGGAGTTAGATGTGGCCCTTGTGGCTAAAGAGATCAGGGGTATGGAGAGAAGGCAGGTACGGGATACTGAGTTGGATGATCAGCCATGATCATATTGAATGGCGGTGCAGGCTCGAAGGGCCGAATGGCCTACTCCTGCACCTATTTTCTATGAATTGAGGGATATAAACCACATGCAGGCTGATGTGCAATTTAAATTGGCAGCATGATTGGCACAGATATCGTGGGGCAAAGGGCCAGTTGTGTGCTGTGTTTTTCTGTGTTTGTAATGCATCAAAAGATTAAATTAAATAATTCAGTTGATTATACAATGCCTTCCATAAAGACCCATCATTTATTTATTTGCCTCTGTACTCCACAATTTCAAGTCAAGAGTGTTTTATTGTCATATGTCCCAGATGGGACAATGAAATTCTTACTTGCTGCAGCACAACAGAATATGTGAATATGTAAACCTAGTACATAACGAGGGAAGAGAGGAAAAAAAGTTCAATAAATAACGAATATAATGCAATAATAATATAGAGTGAAGCAAATAGGCGACGTTTCGGGTCGAGAACTATCTTCAGACTTTTTTGTCTACCTTCGATTTTTGTCTACCTTTGATTTTCCAGCATCTGCAGTTCCTTCTTAAGCAATAATAATATTGTTTTTTGCAGTTCAGAACTTATTTGTTGTTGTAGTGTTTAATAGCCTGATGGCTGTAGGGAAGAGGCTGTTCTTTAACCTGGACGTTACTGTTTTCAGGCTCCTGAACCTTCTTCTTGATGGCAATGGTGAGATGAGTGTGTGGCCAGGATGGTGTGGGTCTTTGATGATTTTGGCTGCCTTTTTGAGGCAGCGACTATGATAGATCCCTTCGACGGTGGGGACGTCAATGCGGTGATGGATTGGGCAGTGGTCACAACGTTTTGTAGTCTTTTCCGCTCCTGGATGTTCAAGTTGCCGAAACAGGCCACGATGCAACCAGTCAGAATGCTCTCTACCGTGCACCAGTAGAAGTTTAGGAGAATCCTCTTCGACATGCCGAATCTCCGTAATCTTTTCAGGAAGTAGAGTCGCTGATGTGCCTTCTTAATAATTGCACCAGTGTGCTGGGTCCAGGAAAGATCTTTGGAAACATGCACGCTGAGGAATTTGAAGTGTTTGACCCTCTCCACCATCGTCCCATTGATGTGAACAGGATTTTGGGTCCTTAATCTGCCCCAACCAAAGTCCACAATCAGTTCCTTGGTTTTACTGATGTTGAGTAACATTTAGTTCTGTAATAGAAAAAAATCACATGTGATTAAAGTGCACCTTGTCAGATTTTAATAAAGGCCACTTTATACATTTTGGTGCACCATGTAGAAATTACAGCAGTGTTTATTCATAGTTCCCCCCCCCATTTCAGGGCACCATAATCTTTGGGACACAGCATTATCATGTAAATGAAATTAGTCATGTTTAGGATTTTGTTGCATGTCGTTTGCATGCAATGACTGCTTGAAGTCTGTGATTCATGTACATCACCAGTTGCTGGGTGTCTTCTCTGGTGATGCTCTGCCAGGCACGTATTGCTACCATTTTTAGCTTATGCTTGTTTTGGGGGCTAATCCCCTTCAGTTTTCTCTTCAGCATATAAAAGGCTCAATTGGGTTCAGATCAAGTGCTTTGTTGCTTTAGCAGTTTGTTTGGGATCATTTTCATTGGCTTGCTGTAGAATGAACTGTCAGCCAATGAGTTTTAAGGCATTTGTTTGAACTTGAGCAGTTAGGATGTGTCCATACACTTCAGAATTCATGATGCCATTATCATCAGCAGTTGTATCATCAATGAAGATAAGTAAGCCAGTACCTTCATCAGCCAGACATGCCCAGGCCATAACACCCCCGCCACTGTGTTTCACAGATGAGGTGGTATGCTTTGGATCTTGGGCAGTTCCTTCTCTCCTCCATACCTTGCTCTTGCCATCACTCTGATATAAGTTAATCTTCATCTCATTTGTCCACAAGACCTTTTTCCAGAACTGTGGTTGCTCTTTTAAGTACTTCTTGGCAAACTGTAACCTGGCCATCCTATTTTTGCGTTTAACCAGTGGTTTGCATCTTGTAGTGTAACCTCTGTATTTCTGTTCATGAAGTCTTCTGCGGACAGTGGTCATTGACAAATTCACACTTGACTCCTGAAGAGCATTTCTGATCTGTCGGACAGGTGTTTGGGGATTTTTCTTTATTATAGAGAGAATTCTTCTGTCATCAGCTGTGGAGGTCTTCCTTGGCCTGCCAGTCCCTTTGCGATTAGTAAGCTCACCAGTGCTCTCTTTCTTCATGATAATGTTCCAAACAGTTGATTTTGGTAAGCCTATGGTTTGGCTGATGTCACTAATAGTTTTATTCTTGTTTCTCACTCATAATGGCCTCTTTGACTTTCATTGGCACAACTTTGGTCCTCATGTAGCAATGTTACAAAATATTGAGATTTAAAAAATCAAGTCTGTAATTCATCCCATCAGATAAAGCATAAAAAGAAGTTTAATTTGACACCTAATTCACTTTCATATCTCAAGTATTTAAAAAGTTATGGCCATTTACATACACGGAAATTAGCATCTTGTTCCCTATTGATTTTCTATGGACAAGACAAAAAAGCTGTGATCGTGTGCTGTCAAAAGGCCATAACCTTCTTAAAAATTAAGAGAACTGAATGAAATTTTCAGTTATCGTAGATTGAACCATTCTGAAACAAACATAAAATAAACTAACTTGGATGACCTGAAATTAAAGCATATAATTAGTTAGTTACCCAAGTGTAGCAAATTTCAAACTTCAATTACTAGATCTAAACATCTATCCATTTCTTAATAAATGATTAACGTTTTTAAATAGCCCAAGTGTCCAAATAATATTCATAAATAATTCACAATAAAACATGATTTTAAAATCTCATTTACATTAATTTATAGGCCAAATGGAAGGAATTTAGTGTTCAATTGCTATACATTAAAGTCCATTTTAAAATCGGCTTTCTAGTGGGATCCTGTGAACACGCTGGTTTAGAACGTTCACATTGCGCTGGATTTGTGCCCTCAAATGCCCAGAAAAATACTGCGGGATATAAAGAGCCCAAAATGAGCTACTCGCTATAGAAAACTTTATACACAGGGTTCTTAAGAAGCCCCTTTTAATGTAAAAATAAGGTACATACCTTTAATTGTTTGCTTTATAAAACCCTGGGGCTGCGAGAGGTCGCGGGTTTAGAGAGTGATTTTTAAACTACTATAACTATTATACAAGGCCATAAAAACTAATATTACCTTTTGCGACGGGGTCTTTCAGCTATTTTTCGTTAATGATTTACTAGGCTGAACATTTTCGATTGCAACAGCCTAGTAAAAATCGGGTTTTAAACCCGCCCCCTCTAAACAGCACCAAAATCACACACACGGCCTGGGACAGATTCTCAACCACGATTCAGGTACGCTTTGCAACATACCTACCTCATGTTGATAAACAACAATAAAATTTTCCAAAGGTGATGGAAAGACTGGAGGAAAGATTAGGTGCTGAGAGCTCTCTTATACCTGCATTAAGGAGGCAATTAAGCACACCTGAGCAATTACAAACACCTGTGAAGCCATGTGCCTACTGAACATGACTACTCTCATTTACATGACATTGCTGTGTCCCAAAGATTATTGTGCCCTGAAATGGGGAGACTATGTATAAACAATGATGTAATTTCTACATGGTGAAACTAAAATGTAATAAAATGGCTTTTATTAAAATCTTACAATGTGCACTTTAACCACATGTGATTTTTTTCTATTACAAATCTCAAATTGTGGAGTACAGCGGCAAATAAATAAATGATGGGTCTTTGTCCCAAAAATTATGGAGGGATCTGTATGTTTTGCCCATCCTTTGGCCAATATACCCTAATGTGTAATGGCTAGAACTGAATGCAGTATTTCTAAAGGGGGTATCATTTAAGCTTCCACAACTGAAGGTTTAATTTTACATTTCTAATTAAGGCTACCCTTTCTAGTTTTTTAGGAACACCTGCACTGTGTACATTGTTTCTCCACAGCTCCTGGTTTCATTGAAGTCCATCGTATATGGTTTACCCTATGCATGGTGAATCTATAATGCTTCTGCAAATTCTTGTCCAGCCATACAATTTACTTTGCTTCTTAACTTAGAGTCACATAAATTAAATTTGTATTTTGAATTTTTCATTTCACCCAATTTATTCATATTCAATGAAATACCTCTGAAAAGATTTTGAAAGCAAGTTTAGTCTGTTTCACAGCTGTAATTAATTTTAAAAGTTTTCTTTTCATGATAGTTGAACTCATTGGTGACTCATTGGTAGTTAAAGAAATAAGCCAACATTGTTGTTATAGTTTGGCTCCTATCTTTTTGTTAGGTTGCCGTGTTACATAGCGTTGGCTCTTCCGCTGACCTCCTCTTTTTACTGAATCATATCCTTCGATGCCCAGCTGGTGCAAGCAAATGGGCAGCTGCATTTGTACAGGTATGGTTTTATTTGCTACATCAAAACTAATATTTCTTTGCCTATGTTTTCAGTTTAATATCCAAGAAGAAAATTGTATTTAATCAGCTTGTAATGCTAATATAGATTAGAATGTGATTAAATTAATACAAAAATATAACAAGGCAAATGTTAATTATGTTGCTTTTGATATTTTGAATTTAAGAAATTGTAGGATTTTGAATTAGTTAACCATGATAAATT
Source organism: Leucoraja erinaceus (assembly GCF_028641065.1). NCBI lineage: Eukaryota > Metazoa > Chordata > Chondrichthyes > Rajiformes > Rajidae > Leucoraja > Leucoraja erinaceus. The sequence continues at coordinate 42,048,444 of NC_073377.1, forward strand.
ATAGAAGATTTATTAATATTTATTTTTCCTTGCAATCAATTGATTGGTTTAACATTTTTCTGCATTACAGATAGAAGTGTTAAACAATTCTGCAGGCATTTTTCTCTTTATGCAAGCACTAGCCTTACTTCTATCACCAATCAAGTAAGTATCTTCATAGTTATAATTATTTACAATGCCTTCTTATTTATACTTTTAAATCTTGGCCTCCCCATGTACCAATGCTATATCATTGATACATTCACCACACAATGTGATAGGGACTGACCCAGTGCAATCCTGGCAGAGAACCTGCCCTATGGTCCATGCCCAACTAAATATTGGATATAATGCAGAGATTGAACACACATCACTTGGGGATCCATTTTATGGACCGTTGGTAAGACATGTTAGTTAAGGGCTATGCACCCAGGGAGTAAATTCCACAGCCATGAATATCAATCAATATCAATCAATATTTATTACATGTCATTTGAACCTCATTGAGGCTCAAACGAAACTGCGTTTCCACAGCCATACAAACAAAGACAATATCATACAGACATGCACACAATTCAATTTACAAAAACATCCATCACAGTGAACCCACTGTGATGGAAGGCAAAGTCTTTTCTCTCCCCTGTTTTCCATTTCTCTCCCGATGTCCAAGCCCCAGGCGGGCGATGATAAGTCCCACGGCCACTTTAGGCCACGTGGGGCGATGTAGGGCCCCGCTCCGGGTCGTTCAACGGCCCCACCCCGTGACTCGGGCTAGAGAAGACGCGTTGCGGGAGCTCCGGAAAGCGGTCTCTCCACCCGGACCCACGCGCTCCCGATGTCCCGTCAGTCCACAGGACCTGCGGCTGCAGCTGGAACCTCTGGGCTACGTGGTCGAGCCGCAGCAGCGAGTCACCACCGCTCCCCACGCTCCGATACCGGCCAGCCCCACGATGGTAAGTCCGCAGCTCCGCAGGCTCCGTGACTGGAGCCTCCAGGTCGTTCAGGCTGGAGACCGCTCCACGGCGCTAGGCCCCAACGACAACGGAGACCCGACAGGAAAAAGTTTGGGTCTCACGTACAGGGAAGAGAGTTTAAAAATGTTCCCCCTTCCCTCCCCCCGTCCCCCGCATATACACAGTTAAAAAAACTATTTAAAAAACACAAACAACTACATTTAACAAGACAAAAAATAAAAAAAGACAGACAGGCTGTAGGGGCCGCTGCAACAGTGAGTCGCGCCGCCACCAATTGATATGGAATGGAATTTAACAAATAGGAGCGAAGCGCCACCGCAGAATGACTTAACACCTTCACCTGAGCTGACCAACGCATAGCACCTGTCTGGGCAGATTCAGTGGCAATGAGAATTCAACCCTCATTTTGTGTATTTCAAAAATAACAAAATGTAATAATTCCCACCATCACATTAGCAATGTCACTCTATTTGTAGAGAGCAAGTATGTTCTTCTATTCTAGTAATTTTTATATTCCATGTGCTTATTAAATGTTTAATTTCTGGTTTGATGAGACCAAGAAAGCACTAATTAATAAAGTATAAGCGAGTTTGGTATTCAGACTGTGCATGCCCAGGTCATTCGTCACTCGAGAAAAACATTCTCGGCAACTGAGCTGCTGTGTGTATACAGACCTGCGCTTCATCCGTAGTCTGGATCGAACCGGGTCTCCAGCACTACAAGCGCTGTTGAATTATTACTGGAGTTAGCTACACTATTTCTCCCTTCTGCTGTGGTCCATGCAGAAAACTCAGCAGTGACAATCTAATGAATCACAGTTCGGTCCCCCTCAGCCTGGGTGTATGGCTTCCAGTCTCACTTGGGCTGCCCTCCTGGGTTATACAGGGCTATTATACAGGGACGAACCACGCACCCCACTCATGCATAACCCCAGGAGGCAGATTTGTGAGCGGAGTCTCACTACTGTCCCCGTCCCCTCCCGAGTGTCCCATCCCTGTCCGGGGGCAGACGGAGATGTCCGGGGTGACCCTGGACTGACGGGACACCGGCCTGGAGCAGTGGTGGCCCCAGGCTTACAGCCAGCGCGAAGAAGAAGAGCTAACTCCAGCTCAACTCTACTCCAACTCAACTCTGCTCCAACTCCCGAGGAACCCGTTTCCTGATGGGCCTGTACATACGTAGCCTTATCCAATGGTTAACCCCCTTGGTGCTGGCGAAAGATACACATAAAATACTGCAGTAACTCAGTGGGTCAGGCAACATCTCTGGAGAAGGGTCTCGACCCGAAACGTCACCTATTCCTTTTCTCCAAAGATGCTGCCTGTCCCGATGAGTTACTCCAGCATTTTGTGTGTATTCCCGTTGATCACCGAGGGGATTAACCTACAGCCACTGGATAAGGCGAGAGGTGCAGCTGACGGTCCCCGGCCCGTCGGGAAACGGGTTCCTAGGGAGTTGGAGCAGAGTTGAGCTGGAGTTAGCGCTTCCTCTCCACGCTGGCTGTAAGCCTGGAGCCGCCACTGCTCCGGGCCGGTGTCCCATCAGTCCAGGGTCACCCCGGACATCTCCGTCCGGCCCCGGACAGGGATGGGACAGTTGGGAGGCGACGGGGACGGTCCAGTAGCAATTCAACAGTGCTTGCAGCTCCGGAGACCTGGGTTCGATTCTGACTACTGATGAAACGCAGGTCTGTACATACGTAGCTGCTCAGCTGCCGAGAATGTCTCTCCGCCGGTCCAGTCTCTCCCCCTGTTTCCCATTCAGTTTGCCGCCTCTCTCTCTCTCTGTTACATCCGCTCTCCAGTTACCTGGCACCCCCATTCCTCAGATTAAATATATTTTTACACATAAATTATGAATAAAGATAAGAAAATGTTTCAAACACAAGTAGTATTTTCTTATTCCAGGAACAAACACATTAAGGATTAAATGAAAATAATAAATTCTTTAACTTTTTGAATATTTCATAATTGCTGATTAATGAACTGAACTAGAACTGGGACTGTGTGAACAGCAGAACAGAGATGCAGATTGCTTTCACTTTCTAATGCTTTGAAACAATTGCATATAAAATATTTGGTTTTCAGTTTTAACTATAACTGCACATAACAATTTATATATGAAATTGTTTTCAAAATGTGGACCATTGTGTAAAATGTATTATTTTTAAATAATTGTAGGTTTCGATCAGAGTTTCTGGTGAATATGAAACCTTGTGACCAAAAATCACAATCTACACCAACAGAAAAAGATGTACAGTACTGGACCTTGGTAGATGAAGCTGGGGAAGAGGTATTATTATTCTCTATACTGTCATTCATCATTTTTTTGCAACATAAAATCTTTTGTTTAGGTTCGAATTAAGGAGAAAATTGTGGCAAAAAAAGGATTTATTTAGAGGCAATTCAATTTTTGATTTTTTTGATGAAGTAGAGAACCTTGGAGCTGGGAATAGTCAGGTTGAATTGACTATAACATTATCAGATTCAGGTTGGATAAAATTTTATGACTCGAACATACATTTAGAACAGAGGGATCTGAGTACAGGTGTGCATATATCTTTTAAAGTTGTAGAACATATTGAGAGGATGGATAGTAATGCATCATGGGAATCATAAATAGAAGTATATTACACAGGAATATGAAGATTATTTAACATCTGACACCAGTGAAGTTGAATCAAGATGAATAAATACCGTTCTGGTCACTATGCTTTAGAAATATGTGGTGCCTTCAGCAAAGATTTGCTCGCATGCAATTGAAAAAAAATATTAAGACAACTGAAATAAAAATAACAAGCGCTGGAAATAGCAGAACAGACAACAAAGATACTCAGAATTAATGTTTTAGAACATTGACTTTTCATTGCCTGAAAATGGTGATTAAAATTGTACTTTGCCACTGATCAGGTAGGTTTTGTTTTCAAGTAATAATCTACTAAAATTAAGTACATAAAATTAAAGAAGAAATTTGAACAAAAAATGCCTTATGTACAAAATAATTGACTTTTATATCCATCTAAGGGTTAAAAACTTGCTTTTTAATCAGCCCTTTTGAATATTTTTAAATTATGTCATTAGTCTGCTAATATTGCAGAATATTACATAGTGAATAACATATAACAGCATATAACAATTACAGCACGGAAACAGCCATCTCGGCCCTACAAGTCCATGCCGAACAAATTTTTTTTCCCCTTAGTCCCACCTGCCTGCACTCATACCATAACCCTCCATTCCCTTCTCATCCATATGCCTATCCAATTTATTTTTAAATGATACCAATGAACCTGCCTCCACCACTTCCACTGGGAGCTCATTCCACACCGCCACCACTCTCTGCGTAAAGAAGTTCCCCCTCATATTACCCCTAAACTTCTGTCCCTTAATTCTGAAGTCATGTCCTCTTGTTTGAATCTTCCCTATTCTGAAAGGGAAAAGCTTGTCCACATCAACTCTGTCTATCCCTCTCATCATTTTAAAGACCTCTATCAGGTCCCCCCTTAGAAGAATATTATTCATAGTGAATAAAACAGGCAACATGTAAATTATCTGTACTCTCTCTATTTTGTTGACATCAAGTGGACCATTATTACCAATGCCTTGTACAATTTTAAATTACATGGCAAGAGCTATATAGCATACATTTCTACGAGTCAGGTGGAAACAGTGAATAAACAGTGAATTATGTGCAAGTGGACCATTATTAATATAAAATGGCGAGAGGTATATTCATTTCTACGAGTCAGAGTGCAGGGAATGTTTTGATCCAATGATTGAGGTCTGCTGGTCCAGCAGCCAGTTGCAGGAGGATCCCTTAGGCCAAGGTCCAGATGCTCAGGGATGATCAGGGATTATGGTGTCGAAGGTTGCACTGTAGTCAATGAATAGCATCCTGACATAGGCATTCTTATTGTTAAGATGACCCAGAGCTAAATGTAGTGCAAGAGAGATGGCATCCTCCATAGACCTGTTTTACTAGGGTGCAAATTGCAAGATGTCTTTATTGTCCAGAAAACCTGTGCAAATGTTGGTTAGTACCGTCTTTCATAACCCTTTATTAAATCAATGTTAGAGCCACTGGACTGTAATCATTGACACCGATTATTTTATTTTTCTTGAGAACTAGAATGATGTTGGTTTCCTTGAAGCAGATGAGGATAGTAAACTTGCAGTGAGCGGTTGAAGATGTCGGTGAAAACTGGCCTGTTGATTAGTACATGATTTGGGAACCTGTCCCGGAATCCATCCGGACAAGCCACTTTCCAATCGTTTATCCTTGTGAAAGCAGATCTGACAGCAGGTCTGCAATCAAGATTTATGCGACAGAGCCAGCTGGGGATGAGTTAAGTCGCATTAGTAGAACTTTGTTTGCCTATCAAAAACTGGTGTAAAAGGCATTGAGCTCATCCAGGAGAGATGCATCAAAGTCAAAGACCTCTCCCGTCATGGTGTTCGGGCCTTGTATGGTCGCCTGGTATCTGCTTGATTGAGCCTCTAGCTTGTTATGGAATTCTCTCTTTGTATGCCTGATAGCTTTACAGAGATCATACTTGGCCTACATGTAGGCCAAGTGTAGGATTCTTGAAAACCTTCGATCTGAACTTTAGCAGACAGTGAATCTCCTTGTTCATCCAAGGTTTCTGGTTTGGATAGACTCTAATCATCCTTGTCAAAACAGAGTTGGCGATACGTTTCTTGGCGAAACTGGTGACAACTGAGGTATACGCATTCAGGCTGGATGAAGTGGCCTTGAACATGTTTCAGTCAGGTCTGGTTTGTGAGCAAGGTCACTCAGAAATAATGGCCTGAAATGGGGATTATTTCACTCCTTACATTTGGTATGGATTGTTGTGATCCAATATTTGATTCAGGGTAATCCTCTCTCACCTCTGCTCCAGTGCCTCCATCCTTTTCTTGTTCTCGGGCAGTTTATGATCTCGGTTCACATGTACATATCCCTTGCCACAATGCTGTCTCTCACGTACTCATTTCTGGACAATGTCCAGAACAGTGAATTTTAGTGTCTGAGTGAGCAGGCAACACCCGGCACAAATATCTTGGGCTAGTACGATGCAATGGAGGCTTAATATTGCAGAAATCTCAGTTCGTGCTGTATGTCAATATAGGTAGCACTTTCATAACTATTTTAATGGTTGAGAGAATTATAGGAGAATTTTATTATTTGTGTAGATCTATAGATTATTTTAGATCCTTATTTGTAGGAATACATTTTGACTTTATTCAGTAATTAGCATTGGTTGACATCTATAAAATCTGTCGAGACTAATTGTGTGTTCAGGCCCTCTCCAGGTTATGTCCTGAGAATGGAAATATTGAAATAAAAACATAGAACAATCAATGGTAGCATGTAATCAAACTGATATTTAACTCAACCATTCAGATATTGCTAATACTGAAGATGCTCGAAGCCCCGCATCAGCCAGCAAATCCATCCTGCTAGTCTTGCAAATGCTAGTTTGTATCTACGGGCTACACACGTTCCAAAACCAATGGGGAGAATATTAGAGCGCCACTTGAATTATGTATAAAGGAGCGCCACTTGATGGCATTATGAAGAAAAAGTAGAATAAGGTCTTTAGAGGATGGGGGAGAAAAAGCTGAGAGAGATTTGATGTTTAGCCTGTAAGTAAAGGGGGGGGGGGGGGGGGTTGATAGGTGGATGGTTGGACAAAAGCCTGAGATGAAAAGACAAAAAGTGGGAGATAAGGATAGAAGGGGTGCGAATGATGAAGCTGGTAGGAATATAGGTGGAAGGGGGCATGTGGAGGGGTCTTTCTGTACTGTGAATAATTTACTGTATTAAATACTAAATAATTTATTAAAATAATATAGTTACATTTTCATTTTTGATTCTGAATTTAGGATGAAGATCCTGATAGCTGGCTACTATTGTCGGAAGATGATTTAATTATACTTTTATCACAGTTTCCTTTTGATGAACTGTTTAAGCAATTGCTTGGGATAACAATCAAAGGTAATACTATCTTTTCTTTAAAAACATTTTTTAATTGTAATTCCTAGTTGATTGGATAGTTTTGTTATTACAAGAGTATTTAATACACAGCAGATTGGTCCAGGTTTTCTGGTAATAATGATGACAAAATTACTAACGCTTGCTCCCATTACTCTTTATAGCTCACAAATGTCTTGTACAACTGTCCCAACTTCAATGCTCAGTAAACCTGGCTGATGAAGGCCAATGTATCAAAAATCTTTCATCACAATCTACCTGTGATGGCACTTTCAGGGAACTGTGTACCTGTACTCCTAGATCCCTCAGCTCAACATCTCTCCCCAGGGCCCTGTGAAGGTCCTGCTTTGGGTTGACTTCCCATTAAATACATTGGTTATATCTTTTAGGAAAACAATTAGGTGGGGATGGAGGGATTATCAATTAAAAATGAGCAATTAAACAAGATAAAGAGTAACTGACTCTTGTGGGCGGCGTGACCAACGTTGCAGCGGCCTCTGTAGTCCGTCTGTCTTTTTTTTTGTCACGTTTAGTGTATAGTTTGTAGTGTTTTTTAAAAATTGTTTTTAACTGTGTATGGGGAGGGGGGGGTGCTGGAAACTTTTAAATCGTTTCCCTGTACGGGGGACCTGACCTTTTGTCTGTCAGGTCTCTGTTGTCATTGGGGCCTAGCACCGTGGAGCAGCCTCCAACCGGAATGACCTGGGGGCTCCAGTCGCAGAGCCTGCAGACTTACCATCGTGGAGCTGGCCGGCTTTGGAGCGTGGAGAGCTGTGGTGACGCGCTGCTGCGGCCCGACATCGGAACTTCGGAGGCTCCAGCCGCAGGCCGGGTGGACGGTGACATCGGGAGCTCGCGGGTCCCTGGTGGGAGACTGCTTTTCGGAGCTCCCGCAACGGCAACATCTCCCGCCCGAATTGCGGTGTTGAAAATGACCTGGAGCGGGGCCTTACATCGCCCGGCGCGGCTTTAACGGCCGCGGGACTTGCTAGCGCCCGCCGGGGGTTCCAACATCAAGACCCGGAGCGCGGTCTTGCATCGCCCGGCGCGGCCTTAATGGCCGCGGGACTTACCATCGCCCACCGGGGGCTTTGTCATCGGGAGAAGAATGGAGAGCAGGGGAGAGACAAGACTTTGCCTTCCATCACAGTGAGGAGAAGATTCACTGTGATGTATGTTTGTGTAAATTGTGTTGATGTGTGTCTTGGTTCTTTTCTTGTTGTATGACTGCAGAAACCAAATTTCGTTTGAACTTCATTTGAGGTTCAAATGACAATAAACGGTATTGTATTGTATTGACACAGACATTTGTCATTTTATGGGGAGGTTGAATAGTTTTGAAATAGAGATTAAAAAACGATGCAGTGATGGAAGACAGTAAGTGAGATTAGGTTTTGATTGGTTAAATACAAATACAAACTCAGTGGACAAGAAGTCACCCTTCTGTGTAATGATGATGAATATTTTGGCAGACCTTTGCTCCTGCTGCTATACTTCTATTTGTATTTTTCGCCCCCTAACAAAACACTTTGTCTTTGAGTCCTCAGTGTGCCTAACTAACTATTCATAGACTATGATTATCTCTGTAAAACTACACCATAGTCTACACTTTTCGGTCAAATAAAGTGAGAACTTTAACCACAGGTGACATCCCAACAGATTGGAGTATAGCCAATGTTTTTCCTTTGGCCAATAGGGATGCACTAAGAAATTATAGGTTAATGAGACTTACATCAGTGGTAGGGAAATGATTGAAAAAGATTATTGGGGATAGGATTTGCTCACATCTGGAAAAGTGTGGACCTATTAGCGATTGCCAGCCTAGCTTTATGTGGGAGAGTTCATGTCTTTCAAATTTAAATCAATTTGTTGAGGAGGTGATGATTGAGAGTAGGGCAGTGGATGTTGTCTACGTGGATTTTAATAATGCTTTCAACGAGGTCCCTCATTGTACACTGATCTGGAAGATTAAGGCACATGGGTGCATGGAGACTTGGTAGATTTGATTAAAAATTGGCTTGACCACAGAAGGCAGAAAGTGATTGGTGGAGGAGTGTTATTCTGATCTGACGTCTGAGATCAGCAGTGTTCCACAGGGATCTATGTTGGGACCTCTGTTGTTTGTGATTTTTTTAATCAAATGCCATGAACTTCAACCACAGACTAATTACCTAGTTCATCCCTTTTGCACTTCTTAAGCAAAGGAATAACATTAGCTGTACTTGAGTACTGTTTGATGTCGTCTGTAATTACATTTTTCACGTTGTTTGATTAAAAAAAGATTAGCTGATTCATAAGATTAGAGTTATGGAGAACGATGAAGGGGGTCGAAGAATAAAGCAGCATATAGATCCGTTGGAAATATGGGCAAAGAAAGGGCAGATGGAGTTTAAGCTGGGCAAGTGCAAGGTGTTGCACATTGAGGTCAAATATACTTTTGATAGAAATGTACAGTGCCCTCCATAATGTTTGGGACAAAGACCCATCATTTATTTATTTGCCTCTGTACCCAATTTGAGATTTGTAATATTAAAAAATCACACGTGGCTAAAGTGCACTTTGTCAGATTTTATTAAAGGCCATTTTTATACATTTTGATTTCATTATGTAGAAATCACAACAGTGTTTATACAGAGTCCCTCCCATTTCAGGGCACCATAATGTTTGGGATACATGGCTTCACAGGTGTTTGTAATTGCTCGGGTGTGCCTCCTTAATGCAGGTATAAGAGAGCTCTCAGCACCTAGTCTTTCCCCCAGTCTTTCTATCACCTTTGGAAACTTTTATTGCTGTTTATCAACATGAGGACCAAAGTTGTGCCAATGAAAGTCAAATAAGCCATTATGAGACTGAGAAACAAGAATAAAACTGTTAGAGACATCAGGCACACCTTAGACTTACCAAAATCAACTGTTTGGAACATCATTAAGAAGAAAGAGAGCACTGGTGAGCTTACTGATCGCAAAGGGACTGGCAGGCCAAGGAAGACCTCCACAGCTGATGACAGAAGAATTCTCTCTATAATAAAGAAAAAATCTCCAAACACCTGCCCAACAGATCAGAAACACTCTTCAGGAATCAGGTATGGATTTGTCAATGACCACTGTCAGCAGAAGACTTCATGAACAGAAATACAGAGGTTACACTGCAAGATGCAAATCACTGGTTAGCCACCAAAATAGGATGGCCAGGTTACAGGTACACAAAATTGCTGGAGAAACTCAGCGGGTGCAGCAGCATCTATGGAGTGAAGGTTACAGTTTGCCAAGAAGTACTTAAAAGAGCAATTTAAGTAATAAAAGACAAAGGTCTTGTGGACAGATGAGATGAAGATTAACTTATATCAGAGTGATGGCAAGAGCAAAGTAGAGAGGAGAGAAGGAACTGTCCAAGATCGAAAGCATACCACCTCATCTTTGAAACGTGGTGGGGGTGTTATGTCCTGGGCATGTATGGCTGCTGAATGTACTGACTTACTTATCTCCATTGATGATACAACTGCTGATGATAGTAGCATAATGAATTCTGAAGTGTATAGACACATCCTATCTGCTCTAGTTAAAACTCAAAACTCATTGACCGACAGTTCATTCTACAGCAAGACAATGATCCCTAACATACTGCTAAAGCAACAAAGGAGTTTTTCAAAGCTAAAAAATTGTCAATTCTTGAGTGGCCAAGTCAATCACCCAATCTGAACCCAATTAAGCATGCCTTTTATATGCTGAAGAGAAAACTAGAAGGGGACTAGGCCCCAAAACAAGCATAAGCTAAAGATGGCTGCAATACAGGCCTGGCAAAGCATCACCAGAGAAGACACCTAGCAATTGGTGATGTCCATGAATCGCAGACTTCAAGCAGTCATTGCATGCAAAGGAGATTTTGCTCAGTGGCACGTAATGTAAATATTAAAAGAATAAGATTGAAATGTAGGATTGATCTGACATTTGGTGTAAACGATTGTGCTTCATTGCCTTTTTACATGTTGACTAGGTGAATACTGTCCAGAGAAAAGCACATGTCATCAGATGATGAAGATCATTGGGTTTGCATCTTCATTGGTGGAGATCCTAGCTTTGGGATTGGAAACCTTTAACAGAGCACGATATAGACAACTGGTGAAAAGGATTGGCCAGATGATCAGGTAATATTTAAAAAAAAATAATAATAATATTTTCAATTGTACAAAATAAACTAAGTATTTATTATACATCTGTGACCAAGACAAAGGAGAGACTGGAAAGTGAGCACAGATAATTCTGGAAATATTGGGAAAGCTGGAACATATTAAGGCAATTATGTCATATGAGAATAAAGAGTACAAAAGAGCCATTTTTTGTATGTAGTTCTTCCAAGATTTTGGAAGCAAAAGAGGAGGAGGAATTGTGCTCATAAATCAGGGGCACTGTCACGGCAGCACTCAGAGGACATACAGGAGGGTTTGTCTGCAGAGGCGATATGGACGGAGCTTAGAAATGAGAAAGGTGCAAGCACTCTAATGATTTTGTACAATAGCATCATCCCCCCACCATAGCATGTGGGAGATTAGAGGAAATGATATGTAGACCGATTACCAAAAGATCCCAAAGCACAAGGTTAGACAGGTTGGTTCGTAAGTTTGCAGATTGCTGGGATCGTGGACTGTGAGATTGGCTGTCAAGGTATATAGTGGTTGTGGCACAGATACAAATAGCAAATGGAGTTTAACCTGAACAAGTGTGAGGTGTTGCACTTTGGGAGATCAAATACAAGGAGAAAATATACAATTAATGGCATGACCATTTACAAAAGGATCTTGGGTTCTAAGTTCATAACTCCCTGAGAGTGGCAACCACAAGTAGATAGAGTGGTAAAGAAGGCATATGGTATACTTGCTCTCATAGATCAACCTATTCAGTATAGAAGTTACGATGTCTTTATGCAGCTTAATAGGACTTTGGTTTGGCCTTAGTTGGAGTTTTGCGTGTAATTCTGATCACTCCATTATAGGAATAATGTGTAATTGTGGGCTTTGGAAGGGGTAGGATAAGGACCCACAATCTGATTGTGGACTTTGGAAGGGGTAGGATAGGGACCCACAATCCCATTTATATCAACATGGTGGAAAGGTTTAAAAACTTCAAATTCCTGGGCGTGCATATTTCTGAAGATCTTTCCTGGTCCCAGCACACTGATGCAATTATAAAGAAGGCTCATCAGCGCCCCTACTTCCTGAGAAGATTACGGAGAGCCGGTATGTCAAGGAGGACTCTCTCGAACTTCTACAGGTGCACAGTACAGAACATACTGACTGGTTTCATCATGGCCTGGTACGGCAACTTGAACGTCCAGGAGCTGAAAAAAATGCAGAACATTGTGACCACTGCCCAGTCCCATCATCGGCTCTGACTTCCCCACCATTGAAGGGATCTATCGCAGTCGCTGCCTCAAAAAGGCTGCCAACATCATCAAAGACCCACACCATCCTGGCCACACACTCATCTCTCCGTTGCCATCGGGTAGAAGGTACAGGAGCCTGAAATCTTGAACATCCAGGTTCAGGAACAGCTTTTTCCCCACAGCCATCGGGCCATTAAACACAACATCAAATAAGCTCTGAACAATAACAGTCACACTAAACTTTTATCTCCTGTTCTGTATTATGTTTACATATTCTGTTGTAAACATAACAAGGGGTCACAGTTTAAGGATAAGGGGGAAATCTTTTAGGACCGAGATGAGGAAAACATTTTTCACACAGAGAGTGGTGAATCTCTGGAATTCTCTGCCACAGAAGGTAGTTGAGGCAAGTTCATTGGCTATATTTAAGAGGGAGTTAGATGTGGCCCTTGTAGCTAAAGGGATCAGGGGGTATGGAGAGAAGGCAGGTACAGGATACTGAGTTGGATGATCAGCCATGATCATATTGAATGGCGGTGCAGGCTCGAAGGGCCGAATGGCCTACTCCTGCACCTATTTTCTATGTTTCTATGTGCTGCAGCAAGCAAGAATTTCACATTTAAAGTATTTGTTTTATTTTCAACATAATCACTAGGAGAACAATTTGTTACGTAAGTGATCACTGGGCTCAGTTTTCAACTTTCCACAAAGAACATGGAATCGAGATGGACCAGTTTTATTCTCTAGAAAAGTTGCAAGTGGAATTTGATGAGCTTTTTCTTCGGGCAGTGCTACATGTATTAAAAGCAAAAAGGTAGGTGGATGTTAAAATAGATATGTGCTGAGAATCCATTTTAATTTCAGAATTTTTAATTTTTCCTATTTTTCAATGTTCTTATGTGGTCTAATTGTAGAGATAAATTGGTTGAGTCTTAATGTGGGTGTGCATACAGGTAGTTCTGCTATAACATGGTCGTTGCTTTCTTTAGAAACCTCATGATATGGAAAATCTAATTATAAAACGATTGTCACACGAGTTCTCCAACTAGTTTCACTCTCCTGATTAATTTTACTGACAGTAAACCTCGTTGTCACCTTCCCCTCAGCTAACAATGAACCATTCTATATTTTTTTAGCATCGTCTGCTTTGTTCTGTCATTTTCACACCTTATCCTTCCATATCTCGTCTCCCTTGCCCCTGACTCTGTCTGAAGAAGGGTCCCGACCCAAAATGTAACTCATTCCATTTCTTGCAGAGATGCCTATCCCGCAGACTTACCCCAGCACTCTGTGAAGCGTCCTCTGTCCATGTTCTCCAGAGATGCTGCCAGACCCGCTGAATTACTCCAGCATTTTGTGCCTATCTTCGTTGTAAAACAGCATCTGCAGTTCCTTCCTACTCAAATATTGATCTCTCTAACTTCAAGTAACCTTTGCATCCTCTCTCTCTCTCTCTCTCTCTCTCTCTCTCTCTCTCTCTCTGTTCCTCCCCCACCCTAGTCGTCGTCCTGAGTTTCGCTTTCTGTATAACTCGTTATCATGTGTACGAAGGAACTGTGGACTTTACTGGACTTTACCTTGCACTAAACTTTATTCCCTTTATCCTGTATCTGTACACTGTGGACAGCTCACTTGTAATCATGTATAGTCTTTCCGCTGACTGGTTAGCGAGCAACAAAAGCTTTTCACTGTACCTCGGTACACGTGACCACTGATGTTGGGGAAGTCCAGAACAAGGGGACACAGTTTAAGAATATGGGGTTGGCCATTTAGGACTGAGATGAGGAAAAACGTTTTCACCCAGAGAGTTGTGAATCTGTGGAATTCTCTGCCACAGAATGTAATGGAGGCCAATTTACTGGATGTGTTTGAGAGAGTTAGATTTAGCTCTTAAGGATAACGGAATCAAGGGATATGGGGGGGAAAAGCAGGAACGGGGTACTGATTTTAGATGATCAGCCATGATCATATTGAATGGCGGTGCTGGCTCGAAGAGCTGAATGGCCTACTCGTGCACCTATTTTCTATGTTTATATGCATGTGATGCTGCTCCAAGCACGATTTTTCAATGTACCTCACTGTATTCGTGCAAATAACAATAAACAAACACGGTTGGAGTGTCAATAGAAGTGATTCTTTTCAATTTCAATAGCCAACTGCAGTGTAGTTGACATACTGGATTGTTAAGAGACAATAGTGGCTGATTATTGCGCGGGGTCAAGAGCTTTAGAAAGAGTGTTTTTCTTTTCAAGGCAGCTTTCTTTTCTGCTTGTCAATTTCCGCAGTTACTTTTAAGTGGTTCACTAATTCTCGATAGAAATCACATTATAACCAATTTGGCCCATGTAATACTAAAAATGTTCCCTAATTCATCACGTTTGCATTATCAAAATATGTGTTGTAACAGAACTACCTGCATGTATCCACATTATGATTCTGGGAGTGGTTCATAATGGGAAGGACAAGTGAACCGCTGCAAGTGTCTTCCCTCATGCAAATGTCCCTGGTTGTTGAACTTCTAGTTACTATCAGTTGGCTGTGATGGACAGGTTATGCCTTTTGCATGCTCAACACCAAACACTTGAAATAGATGCTCATGGGAAGAATATTTGTTTTAAACTGCAATGTTGGAAATAAGAAATAGAAATAGAAAACGCTGGATAGCTTGTTAGATAGTATTTGTCGAAAGAAAAGCAGGTACCATTTCACGTCCAGGCTCCATCCTCTGAGCCCTGAGGTCTCAGAAATGAAATGTTAACTGTTTCCCTTTCCACAAATGCTGCCTGACCTGCAGAGATTTTCCTGTATTTTTTATCATAGGAAGAGATTACCAGGCAAACAATTAAAAAATATTCAAGAACATACTTAGTCTCCTTGGAAAATTGTAACATCCCCACAGGCTAATAATATATCTCCATGACTGCTCAAAGTGGAGATAAATTTTCATGATATAATTCAGCATTTTGAAACTCTGCACTGAGAGCACACAGTGGCCCTGTGTATAAAGGTGTAGGAATGTATCACGCCACAAACACCTGCTGTAGATGCATTTCCCACATTAGCCATTGGACACCACAGAACCCACCATAAAGTGGTTTATGTTTATTATTGCTATGCAGTGAGGTACAAAAGCTTTGTTTTGCATGCTATTGAAACAGGTCAGATGTACCATAAAGAGATATAATCAGTTCAAACTCAAGTACAATAGATAGAACAATGGGGAAGATACGGAGTATAAAATGTATTTCGCAGCATGAGGCTGAAGAAATCCGAAACATCACCCATTCCTTTTCTCAAGAGATGCTGCCTGTCCTGCTGAGTTACTCCAGCATTTTGTGTCTATCTTTGATTTAGACCAGCATCTGCAGTTCTTTACTATTGATAGTTCTCAGTATTGTTGCACATCAGTTCCTTAGATAAAATCAAATGTCCAAAATGGAGTAGAGTAGAGGTGAATCGGACAGTGCCCTATCCCATATGAGCGTTCAGAAGCCTGATGCAGAAGGGAAGAAACAGTTCCTGAGCCTGATTGTGTGTGCTTACAAGCTTCTGCACCTTCTGCCGGACGGGAGCAGGAAGAACATCTGGTCATTGTGATGGACCAAGGTACATCTACAACTCCATGCAATTTCTTACAGTCTTGGGCAGAGCTGTTCCCAGACAAAGCTGTGATGCAACTTGACAGAATGCTTTCTCTGGTGCATCTATAGAGGTCTGTGAGAGCACTGGAGACATTTTGAAATTCCCAAGTCTCCTCGGGATGTGAAGGTGTCGGGTCATAAGGTCATAAGCGATAGGAGCAGAATTAGGCCATTTGACCCATTAAGTCTACTCTGCCATTCAATCAAGGCTGATCTATATCTTGCTCTTAACCCCATTCTCCTGCCTTCTCCACATTAGTGTGCCTCCTTGGCTGATGCATCAATGTGGTTGGTCCACGACAGATCATATTGACGTCATATTAACGTCAAGGAACCTAAAGTTCTCAACCATTTCCACATCTGCACCATAGATACTGAACAGCCCGTGTACTCCTTCATGCTTCCTGAAGAGGAAGACGAGCTCCTTCAACTTGCTGAAAATGAGGAAGAGATTATTGTCCTGACATCATGTTACTGTGATCTGTCTCCTTCGTCTTGTGATTCGTGATTCGGCTCACCGCGGTGGTGTCACTCACTGCAAACTTGTAGATGGAAGTAGAGCCAAATTTAGCCTTGCACTCTGGAGTATAAAGGGAGTATAGTAGAGGGCTGAAAAAGGCATTCATGCAGGGCACTGCTGTTGAGAGTTATTGTGGAGGAAATGTTGTCACCTATCCTCACTGAGGTCTGTGGGTCAGCAAAGTCGGGGATCCACTGGCAGAGAGGGGAGCTGATTCCTAGGTCCCTAAATTTGGAGATGAGTTCAGGAAGCATGGTGGAGTTCAGGGCCTAATTAGCATCAATGGTGCAGATGTGGAAATGGTTGAGAGCGTCAATTTCCTCGGCAATGGGATTATAGTATTAAAGGCAGAGCTATAGTCAATTCAATGAAAGTCTAACATAGGTCCTTGTTGCCTGGGTGTTCCAGAAATTAGTTTAGGAGTTCAGAAATGAGCCAGGGAGATGGCGACTGCTGTGGATGTGTTGCAACAGTAACCACACTGCAGTGGATCAAGGCTGGCTGGGAAGCTGGAGTTAATGTGCATCATCACCAGTCTCTCGAAGCATTTCATGTTGGTGGATGTCAGAGCCACTGGACGATAGTCATTAAGGCACGCTATCCCACTTTTCTTCAGCACAGGGATGACAGTGGTCTTTTTGAAGCAATTGGGGACCTCAGAATGGAGTAGCGAGAGGTTAAATATGCCTGTTAATACTTCTGCCAGCTGATCCACACAGGTCCTGAAGACGCAGTTGCTTTCCATAGATTCTCAAGAAATCCACCTCACTATCTGTTGGTAGGGGGCACACACAGGACCGGCGGGGTAAGTAGCATTCCACCGCCGACCTTCTGTTCAAAGATGGCATAGAATGAATTGAGTTCGTTGGGAGGGACCTATTGTTGCCAGCGACCCTGCCTGCCTTCACTTTGTAGCCTATTATATCGAGCAAACCCTGCCACAATCTACAGGTATCCAGGTCATTACCTCGAGACCAGCTTAGTCTGGAATTCCCTCTTGGCATTCTTATTTGGCTCTGCAAAAGTTGTAGATAGATTTATTGTACCGCTCGGGATTGCTTGATTTGAATGTTGCAGACTTGGACTTCACCTGGGAGTGGACCTCACAGTTCATCCATGGTTTCCGCTTAAGAAATACACGTATCAATGTATTTGGTACACAGTGCTCTACACATTGGCTGATAAAGTCTGTGACAACAGTGGCATATTCACCTAGGTTAGCCTGCAGATTCCTTGAATACGGACCAGTCCATTGCCTCTTAAAGCAGTATAGAAGCAAATGATATTCTATACCAAAGGACTGCCCTAGAAACGTATATCTACTATGCTTGATCTCATTCTGTCTTGCTGCCATGTGTAGATATAAAGAACTGTAGATGCTGGTTAATACACAAAAGGACACAAAATGCTGGAGTACCTCAGCAGGTCAGGCAGCATCTCTGAAGAACATGGATAGCGACGTACACCTATTAAAATGTACCAGGGCGTGTGTACAAGATTGACACAGCCCAAAGCTTAATTAGTGCTTGGAGGGTTGGAATGCTAGTAACTGGGCACAAAAGCGAGTACAGGCAGTTGATGCTTTGAGGGTTGATGGCTGGCACTTGGTCTTTGGTCAAGAAGCAGAACATAATACTGTCAGAACTGTTTGGGAATTAAATTAACCTTCTAGTATACATTCTAATCCAATATTTATTAGATCTACATTACTCTAGGATGCCAAAAGTCAGAGAATAACATTTTTATTTTGCGATTTCTTGGCACTTTAGATAGATAGATAGATAGATAGATAGATAGATAGATAGATAGATAGATAGATAGATAGATAGATAGATAGATCCTTTATTGTCATTCAGACCTTACGGTCTGAACGAAATTATGTTGCCTGCAGTCATACACAGAATCAATAATAACAAAACAGGTTGGGAATTTTGGCTTTTCACCACAGTGATGCCACCAAGAAACCTCCTCAAAGCAGATGAGGCTGGAAACTCTTCTACATTCTGCATTGTGTAGAATGTGAGAATATCGAGGGATTATGCGCGAAACTACATTCTGAGAGTGCAAGCTCAAGCTTAAAGGTAACCTCCGTTGGTGATCTCTAATGCCGAGCAAAGCCAGAAAGCAGTGTTCTCCGATTTCCGAGTTACATTTAAAGCAGTATAGCAGATAGGGGAACGGTCCGCCGCCCCAGCTCCATTTGTCCCGCAGTCTTTCGCACCGGGCCGCTAGATATGGTTTCTACTGCAATTATCAATGTCCATTTGCATACAAATTATTTTTAGAGACAACAGTAAATATTTACCACTACAAACACACCTTGGTGATTTAGATAAACAATCAGGAGTTTGGTGACTGTCGCAAATCTTTTAAGTATAAGACACAAAAATTCTCAAAGCAGGTAGAAATTTGGCTTTTCATGTCTTCCATCCATTTTTTAAAATCTCGTATCAAAGCCAATGATGGATGGAAAAATTCTACATTCTGCATTGTTGTACAGGGCCCTGTGAGAATACACCTGGATTATGCGCTGAACTACATTCTGATGAGTGCAAGATCAAGCTTAAAGGTAATGCAAAAATTTGGCATCTCTAATGCATTTGAGCAGACCTTTTCTGAGCAGTGTTTATGAAAATTTGATTTCATTTCTATGTTGTTACATTTAAAGCAGTTTAGTAGATAGAGGAACAGTGTCATTATTGTTTGCTTTATCTACATTTGCTTTCTTTCCACTAATATAATGGTTTCTACTGCAATTATCAATGTCCATTTGCATACAAATTATTTTTAGAGACAACAGTAAATATTTACCACTACAAACGCACCTTGGTGATTTAGATAAACAATTAGGAGTTTGTGACTGTCACAAATAGTATTCCAAAAATTCTCAAAGCAAGTAGAAATTTGTTGAACATCAATGATTCCATCCATTTTTTAAATCTCGTATACCTAAGAACCACATCTAACTTACCTTAATGTATAGCCAATGAATGGATAGACTAGGTCTTCTGCAGTTGTAGAGGGCCCAGTGAGATTCACCTGGAGTATTGTGTGCAAAAAGGGTCTCTCCTCATCTTGGTTTTAAACATTTCCCTATTGAAGGAGTGCAGCTTAAAGGTAATTCCCGGGATGGTGGGACTGTCCCCAACATCGGAAGCAATGGAGCTGCTGGGCTTGAATACTCTGCAATTCAGAAGGATGAGAGGGAATCTTATTTAGACATATAAGATTATTAAAGACACTAGGATGTCACTTGACTTGTGGTCTTAGTTATAGGGGGTGGCTGGGACATTTTTCTTTGGATCGTAGGAATCATTGAGGAGTGACCTTATTGAGGTGTATAAGATCGTGAGGGCCATGAATAAAGCGAGCGCTCACTCTCTTTCTCCCAGGGTAGAGGATTCTAAAACCAGAGGACGCAGAATTAATGTGAGAGGGGAGAGATTTATGAGAGACCACGGGTCCTACTTTTTCATTAGGAGGGTAGTCCATAACTGGATTGAGCTATCTGAGGAAGTTATAGAAGCATATACAATTACAACTTTCAAAAGACTTTTGGACGGATATACGAATAGGAAGTCTATAGCAGAATATGGGCATATGGGACTACCCTCGAATGCCAATTTGATTAGCTTGGACAAGGTGGGCTGGATAGACTATTTCCATGTTGGACAGCTCTATTGCTCTGTGACTCTTAACAGCAGGTTAGAAAGATGATGTATTACTGGTGTAAAATCTGCAACAGTCTAACCAAGTTTGTGTCTTTACATACAGAATTTCCACTCAAATGTTCATGTTCGTGCCTTCATCTATCAGATTAATACGACAATAATCGGTGCAATATTGTAGGCGAGCTAGCCTCAATTATTGCTACTGAACTAGTAGTTCAGACATTTGAGCATAAATCGTACATTGTGAAATTAAATTTAATACATCTCTTCATTTGTGACGTAGCACCAGAATAAATTAAAATCAAAACTATTCTGCATACATCTCGTATCAACCAAGGTCTCTCACAAAAATGACTTTTTTTTGGCCTCAACTTGTTCTGGCTTCAGGTGGTTGAAACCCCAAACAAACGTATCCCTAGCCCAAGTGGACCGGCATTGTCCCCACATCCCGAGAATAAATAAAATCTGTATAGAAGGTAAAACTATTACTTCGATTAACACTAGGCTTTCCTGGAGTACTCATTTAAGAAAAAAAAAAATTTCCAGCCCTTCCTGAGAAATTTAGTTTTAAGTGAATAGAAGTTTAAATACACATCATGTCTTGTAAGAGGTTTGACATATAATTTTAGGAAGAGCCATTGATCTTTCATTTTACTGGCATTTTACTAATCCCATGTTGTGATAGCATGCAAGTTCTGCTTTCTGAAAATTACATTTTGTGTTCCTGCTTCAAGAAAATAAAATATAGAACAGTATAGCACAAGAAAATGCCCTTCAGCCCACCATGTCTATGACGAACATGATGCCAAGACAAACTCATAACTATCTGCACATAACCCATAACCATCCATTCCACCATCCCTGACAGCATGCTCCGGCCACTCGCACCCTCTGTATAAAAAAAATTTGCCACACACATTTTCTCACCTCAAAGCTCTGCACTCTAGTACTTCATTTTTCCATGCTGGGTAAATGGTTCTGACCGTCTACCCTGTTGATGCCTCTCATAATATGAGATACTTTTATTTTAACACAGATCCAGAGCACAAAGAAAAGTTTGAACAGTGCCTGTCCAACATTACAAGCTCAGACGGAATATGTCTTCTCACCACATTTGCACACATGACCCACTCAACAAAAGAAAATGTGGATCAAGAATTTGTGAAGATAGTTGCTTTAGAAATATATGAGGTATGTACATTGTTTATAAATTGAAGATTCTGTTAAAAAGCATTAAGATTTGTTTTACAATTTTAAGGAAAAATAATTAACTTGTGTAAGAGCAGTGCTCTATGACTAAAATATGTAATCAGAAAGATGTAATAATTAATGAGCCATTTTAATGTTTATAGTTAGTTTCGTTGAGGGATAATCAGAAAGATGATATTGTTCATGTGTTTATATCTGCGATCCCAAATTATAACATAACTAATATACTATCTTTGAGAAGGATCAAGAATGCTGTAGTGCATTTTTACTTGTTAACTTGTATTAAGTCTTTGTCAGAATGTATGCCAAAGGTAATATTTGGTAAATTCATTGGCCTTGCTTCACCTGATGGTATACTGGACAAATGTGTCAGATTGTTTAATATTATTTTGAACAGACCACAAGTTACATTTGTAACTTCTGAGTAGTGTTCAAGGGAGGTTTCTTCTTCACCGTATTGTCAGATCAATTGGGAAGAATTGCTAAATTAAATGGTGGGAACAGGCGTCAGTAGGAGAATGCATGAGGTAAAATTATTCACTGGTAATGGCACAGAATGATGTCAGTGCCCTCCAAAAGTACCAATACCACCAGGGGCGCCGCCGGTGCGATGGCTGCTCCGCCGGCAGTCTGGTCGTTTTTTCATTCTTTATGTTATTTTTAGTGTTTGTTAAAAGTTTGTTTTAATGTTCTTCGGTTTGTCTTATGTGGGGAGAGGGGGAGGAGATCAGGGGAAACTTTTTTTCGAGTCCTTGCCTTGCAGGAGATGTGATTAATTTTTGGATCACATTCTCCGGCGCGCTCTGCGGCCTTCCATCGATGGAGCTGGAAGCCTCCTTGGAGTGACTTTAAGCCCTATCGCGGGGCACGAACTTAACATCGGACCTGATCCCTTGCCTGAGATCGCTCCCACCGTGGCCATCTCGGACTTTACCATCAAATGCTCGCAGCCTCGGGAGAGGCTAGTCGGGAGCTCCAACGTCGCGGAAGGTTCGACCAGCCCCGACACGAGGTTCAATTGCCGGCGCGGGGGAGCTGACATCCTCCCGATGCAGGAGCTGATCGTCTCGACGAGGAGGGCCAAAACGCCTCCGGCTTCAGGAGTCAAGATCATCCCATCAACGGGGGCTCGAGGCCCACGACCGAGGACGAACTAAGGGAAGAGACTTGAATTTTATTTCGCCTTCCATCACAGTGAGGAATGTGTAGGAGTCACTGTGGTGGATGTTCATGTTAAAATGTGTTTTTGAGTGATCTGTTGCTTTTAATTGCATGACTGACCCGGCAAATGAAATTCCTCGTATGTTGCAAAACATACTTGGCGAATAAAATGCGATTCTGATTCTGATAATGTTTGGAACAAAGACCCATCATTTATTTATAAACCTCTGTACTCCACAATTTGAGATTTGTAATAGAAAAAAATCACATGTGGTTAAAGTGCTCATTGTCAGATTTTATTAAAGGCCATTATTATGCATTTTGGTTTCACCATGTAGAAATTACAGCTGTGTTTATACATGGTCCGCCAATTTCAGGGCACCATAATGTCCGGGGCACATGGCTTCACAGATGTTTGTAATTGCTCAGGTGTGTTTAATTGCCTCCTTAATGCGGGTATAAGAGAGCTCTCAGCACCTAGTCTTTCCTCCAGTCTTTCCATCACCTTTGGAAACATTTATTGCTGTTTAGCAACATGAGGACCAAAGTTGTGCCAAAGAAGCCATTATGAGACTGAGAAACAAGAATAAAACCGTTAGAGTCATCAGCCAAACCTTAGGCTTACCAAAATCAACTCTTTGGAACATCATTAAGAAGAAAGAGAGCACTGGTGAGCTTACTAATGGCAAAGGGCCTGCAGGCCAAGGAAGACCTCCACAACTGATGACAGAAGAATTCTCTCTATAATAAAGAAAAATACCCAAATGCCTGTCTGACAGATCAGAAACACTCTTCAAGAGTCAGGTGTGAATTTGACAATGACCACTGTCTGCAGAAGACTTCATGAACAGAAATACAGAGGCCACGCTGCAAGATGCAAACCACTGGTTAGCCGCAAAAATAGATGGCCAGGTTACAGTTTGTCAAGAAGTACTTAAAAGAGCAACCGCAGTTCTGGAAAAAGGTCTTGTGGACAGATGAGACGAAGATGAACATATCAGAAATGGCAAGAGCAAAGTATGGAGGAGAGAAGGAACTGCCCAAGATCAAAAGCACACCACCTCATCTGTGAAACACTGTGGTGGGGGTGTTATGGCCTGGGGATGTATGGCTGCTGAAGGTACTGGTTCACGTATCTTCATTAATGATACAACTGCTGATGGTTGTAGCATAATGAATTCTGAAGTGTATAGTAGTAGGCCCCCTCGGTCATGACTGACCATGGGTGATGCACCCTATTTATTGGCTGCTTGCTCCAAACCTTGGCTAGAGCAGCATCGTTTGTGGCTGAAGAGACCAATGCGGGAGTGACAGTCTCTGTGGCAAAGGTCACATTTGTGTGTGGTCTCTGGTTTGTTGAAGTTGCTGCGCCCCTTTCTGCGTGCCCGCTTGTCTGCCGCTGCGTTCATCATTTTCTCTTCCCTCGTTTTGAGATGTTGGTTCAGGGTACCTCTCCACCTCATGCGGTCAGCCGCAACGCTCTCCCAGGACTCCACATCGATGTCGAGTTCCTTCATATCTCCCTTGCAGACATCCTTGTAACGTAGCTGGGGGCGGCCGATAGCTTTCCTCCCAGTTGTCAGCTCTCCATAGAGGATGTCTTTTGGAATACGGCCATCCTCCATGTGATGGACATGGCCCAGCCACCGCAGTCTGCGCTGCCTGAGTAGAGTGTACATATTGGGAAGGCCAGGGCGAGACAGGATCTCGGCGTTTGACACTCTGTCTTGCCAGGATATGCCCAGGATATGGCGGATGTTTCACAGGTGGAAGGTATTGAGTCTTCTTTCCTGCCTGGCATATGTAGTCCATATCTCACTGCCATATGGCAGTGTGCTGTTGATATAGGCGTTGTAGACCGCGATCTTTGTCTTCACCGTCAGCTATGGGTTGGTCCACACTCAAGTTGTGAGGCGTGCGAGAGTTGTGGCTGCCTTCCCGATTTCTGCATCCAAAGATGGACAGTATAGACACATCCTAACTGCTCAAGTTCAAACAAATGCCTCAAAACTCATTGGTCGGCGGTTCATTTTACAGCAAGACAATGATCAGAAACATACTGCTAAAGCAACAAAGTTTTTCAAAGCTACAAAATGGTCAATTCTTGAGTGGCCAAGTCAATCACCTGATCTGAAACCAATTGAGCATGCCTTTTATATGCTGAAGAGAAAACTAGAAGGGGACTAGCCCCCAAAACAAGCACAAGCTAAAGATGGCTGCAATACAGGCTTGGCAGAGCATCACCAGAGAAGACGCCCAGCAAATGGTGATGTCCATGAATTGCAGATTTCAAGCAGTCATTGCATGCAAAGGATATGCAACAAAATACTAAACATTTAAGGAAGAACTGCAGATGCTGGAAAAATCGAAGGTAGACTAAAATGTTGGAGAAACTCAGCGAGTGAGGCAGCATCTATGGAGCGAAAGAAAAGGTGAAATTTCGGGTTGAGACCCTTCTTCAGACTGATGTGGAGGTGGGGGGGCGGGAAGAAGAAAGGAAGAGGCGGAAACAGTAGGCTGTGGGAGAGCTGGGGAGGGGAAGGAGGGAGAAAGCAAGAACTACCTGAAATTCGAGGTCAATGTTCATACCACCGGGTGTAAACTGCCCAAACAAAATATGAGGTGCTGCTCCTCCAATTTGCGGTGGGATTCACTCTGACCATGGAGGAGGCCCTGGACAGAAAGATTGGATTCGGAATAGGAGGGGGAATTGGGCCACTGGGAGATCAGGTTGGTTAGTGCAAACCGAGCGGAGGTGTTGGGTGAACGATCGCCAAGCGTACGCTTGGTCTCACCGATGTAGAGCAGCGGATGCAATAGATGAGGTTGGAGGAGGTGCAGGTGAACCTCTGCTACACTTATCGCAGGTAAAACGACAAGTGTAGCATTTCCTGTGGTTGCAAGGGAATGTATCAGGGAAAGGGATGGTTTGGGTGGGATGGGGGCGAATTGACCAGGGAGTTACGGAGGGAGCCGTCTCTGCGGTCGCTGCGGAAAATACTAAACATGACTACTTTCATTTACGTGTACCCGAAACATTATGGTACCCTGAAATGGGGGGGCTATGTATAAACACTGCTGTCATTTCCACATGGTGAAACCAAAATGTATATAAATGGCCTTATTAAAATCTGACAATGTGCACTTTAACCACATGTGATCTTTTTCTATTACAAATCTCAAATTGTGGAGTACAGAGGCAAATCTCAAATTGTGGAGTACAGAGGCACATTATGGAGGGTACTGTGGATGTCATCAGCTAAAAGATGGACAGAAAGATTGTAGAACGATCATGCAATTTCTTGTATATGTAAAATATTCCTTTTTTTCCCCCATTTAGGTAGCTTATGTAAGTCCTTCCACTCGAGAATCATTTTCCAAAGTTGGCCGTGAACTTCTGGCCACAATTTCAACAGCACATCCTCATGTAATTTCTATACTTCTGGATCGTGTACAAGAAAGCATTGATAAAGTTGGTATGGTATGTTGAATAATCTGCCAATGTACATAAACTGCTGATTCTATTTCAAGAGGCAAGAGTGTTTAACTGCATATGTACCAACAATGGAATAATGAAATTCTTATTTGCAGCAGCATAACATGCCTGTAAACACAATGCTCATTGATACCATAAAATAAACAAAAAAATCAATAATTTAATACTTTAGTGCAAAAAAGCCTAAAGTCCTTAGTGCAACTGCAACAGTTCATAGTTTAATTACTGTTTTGTCATGTTCAAGAGCCTGATGGTTGTTGGGAAGAAGCTACTCTTGAACCTGGTGGTCATGGTATTCAGACTTTTATACCACCTTCCCGATGGTAGGAGCGAAATGAGAACGTTACGTGGGTGGTGTGGGTCTTTGATACTGTTTGCCATTTTACGCGTCCTACAGATCAGTTAGCAGATACAGCTTGGAAACAGGTTGTTCAGTTTACCGAATCCACGGCGAGCATCAATCACCAGTTCACACTGTTCTATGTTATCCCACTTTCTCATCCACTCCCTATTTATTAAGGCCAATTTTACACAGGCATTTAACCTGTGATGCAGCCTGTTAATATGCTCTCTACTGTACACCTGTAGAAATTCAAGAGAGTATTCATCGACATGCAAAATCTTTTCAATCTTCTAAGGAAGTAAAAGCGTTGATGGGTTTTCTTTATGATTGCATTAATGTGCTAAGTCCAGGGCAGATTTTCAGAGATATGCACACCCTGGAAATTAGATGTTGTTTATTCTCTCCAACGCCAACCTGTTGATGAGGATACTGGATCCTCAACTTCCCTCTTCTATAGTCAACAATCAGTTCCTTGGGCTTACTAACATTGAGAGCAAGGTTGTTGTTCCGGCGCCATTCAATCAGATTACCAATCTCTCTCGTATACTCCGACACATCATGACCCATTATTGGTCCAACAATGATGGTACACCATTGTTTTATGAACCTGACCAGGCACGCCATCAGCAGACAATGTCCAAGGGTTAACCCACATAATGGATCTTCTGACATCGACCTTGATATGACTGAGATTGCCATGTCTTAGGAAGTTATGGGGACCCAAGAAGGCACATTAGTGTTCGACCTTTTGAAATGTGCATGGAATTTGTGATTCTAAGCCGTTAAACAAAAACTTGGAGAAGTCATAAAAGAGGAGAGTTGTGGTGGTGGAACATTGTTTTTTCAGACTGTGGTGTGCCTCGACGATGGTGCTGTGCTCATTGTGGTCTGTTGTATATATCAACAATTTGGATGAAAATGTACAAGCAGGCACGACAAGGTTCCACATGGTAGGCTGCTATGGAAGGTTAGATCACTTGGGATCCAAGGAGAGATAGCTGATTAGATAGAAAAGTGGCTTCAAGGAAGGAAGCGGAGGGGATGGTGGAAGGTTGCTTCTCTGACTGGAGGCCTGTGACTAGTGGTGTGCCTCAAGGTTTGCTGTTGGGCCCGTTAATGTTTGTCATCTATATCAATGATTCGGATGAGAACATACACGGCAAGATTAGCAAGTTTCCAGATGATACAAAAGTGGGTGGCTATGCAGATAGTTGTGAAAAATTGCAACAGGATTTTAATCGATTGGCAAGGTGGGCTGAGGAATGGTTGATGGAATTTAATACAGAGAAATGTGAGGTGTTGTATTTTGGTACGTCGAACCTTGGCAGAACCTTTACGGAGAATGGTAGGGCCCTGGGGGATGTTGTAGAGCAGAGGGGTCCAAGCGAACAAGGGCATAATTTCCTGAAAGTTGCATCAGAGGCGTTCCAACCTTGCTAGTAATGAAGGATTGAAAAATGTTTCAGCACGAGTTGGGTCAATTAAAGCCTTGGAAGTGGTTCAAGTAGATATTGAATGAAGAAGATCTTCATTTTAAACATTCAATATAAATATATATTTTAAACGTTTTATATAAAAGTGAGAGATGATGAGTGACATCATAATTATAACCTATCTTGTTAACTGTTATGCAGTCCATTATGATAAATGTCTGCTTTGCTAGTAAATGTTCCACATGAGGTGACTGAGGAATTGATCATAATTGCTAGTTCATGGAGGGAGATCTCACAATTTTTCAAGAGCCTAACTTTGGAAGTCAAGGAAAACAGCAAAATAAATTACCCTTAACTGAGCCTAAATTAATACAGCTTTGATTCTGCATCTCATTTGACTTGATATCGGGGAGAAAAAAAAGCTCTTTGTTTACAAGGAATGCAATAAGAGAGAACTGAAAATGCATGACACTAATCATCTTCTGAAAGTAAAAAACCATCACAAATATGCACTTCTATTACTTTTGCTTTACAACTAGAGTAAAGATAGAATGGAATGTCCTGCCGCTTTGTAATTTGTTCTGCCTCTAAATTGTACTTCCAATTCAAATATTTGGACAGCAGATTACGGTTGCAAAATGTTCATGAAGTATTTCCAGAATACATTCAATAATTTACCGAAACAAAATAGCAGGTCCTGGAATCAAAATCAGCTGGCACTTGCTATTGATGCCATTGTTATTGATGTATTTCAGGTGATATTGCAAACATTGTTGTCTTACCAAGCAGCATTGTTATTTCTTTTGAAACTTTCTGAGAGCAGTGGAGACCAAATCACTGGATGGATTTAAGAGAGAGTTAGATAGAGCTCTAGGGGCTAGTGGAGTCAAGGGATATGGGGAAAAGGCAGGCATGGGTTATTGATAGGGGACGATCAGCCATGATCAGTGGGGCGACAGATGGCGCAATGGGCTAAGTGTTCGGCTGGCGACCGGAAGGTAGCCGGTTCGAATCACGCTTGGAGTGCATACTGTCGTTGTGTCCTTGGGGCAAGACACTTCACCCACCTTTGCCTGTGTGTAAATGTAATGTAATTATGTGAAGCACTTTGGGGTCAATGCAAGTTGACTAAAAATGTGCTATATAAATAAGATTATTATTATTATTATTATGATCACAATGAAAGGCGGTGCTGGCTCGAAGGGCCGAATGGCCTCCTCCTGCACCTATTTTCTATGTTTCTGGTGTAATGACCTGATTACACCAGTGTTCTTATTTTCTCCCACATTCCAAAGACATGCAGGCCTACGAGTTAATTGGCCTCTGTAAAGTTGCCTCTTCTGTGTAGGAAGTGGATGAGAAAGTGGGATAACATAGATGCTCATAAATTTCAAGATGGCAGTGGATGAAGGATGGGATCCGTACTGGTGAACGGGCTGTGTGCTCACAGAGGTCAAGCGAGTGCAGGGAACAGACATGGCCTGTGGCGGTATGGAGCGATGGAGGACACCAACAAATTGCTAGGCAGGGTCAACCCCTGCAATACAATCAAGTCGAACTATGAATATTTCTGCTATAGAATTACTTTTGATGCCACTTATACACTTGAGTAATAAATGGAAAATCCAACATTGAGAAGATAAAAGAGCAGTACAGGTGCACAACCTTTTATCCGAAAGCCTTGGGACCAGACACTTTTCGTAATTCAGAATTTGTCGGTCTTCGGAATGGAAATTTTTTAGCGTAGATTTTAATGGCTGGCTCAGTGGTAGAGTGCTCGGCTCATATCCGCTAGGTCGCAAGTTTGCGCCTTGATCCTGGCAGTTACTCGGTCGCGAGTTTGAGTCTTCAATGTAGTTTTTTCTTGCAGAATAAATGTTTGTATGAAATGCAGTTTAGGAGAGGTGTACTGACTGTGTGGGCAGAACTTTGGAAGTGATTGCCCACCACTCTTAAAAGCCGCTGTGTCTCCCTGTCCCTGGGATAGCAGGGGGCGATCAAACAGCACAATACCGCCCCCCCCCCCCCCCCAACGCCAGAGGAATCGGTTCCCGGATGGGCCGCTACGGCGACGTGGCAGTTTGCCCACAGCCCGAGCTGCGCCACCCCAAGAACAAGACGTACCTTGCACACCATCAGCTTCTGCCCCTACGTGTTCCTCTGGAGTTGGAGCGGGGCTGGGCTGGAGTTGCTGCTGGCTGTGGGTCTCTGGGATCTCCGTGCTTGCAGTGGGCCTGGGGGTCGCTGTCCCGTTGGTCCTGACGTCTCCGGCCACCCCCTGGACTGGAGCTGAGACTGGTAACTGTACCGCCCTTGCCCCCTCCCTCTGCAACTGCAAACAACCACACTCTCCTGCAAGGGCGGTACAGTTCCCGGAGGATAGCAGGTGGCCGGAGACATCAGGACCAATAGGAACCCGCTCCCCGATACGATGCCCCGAGCTGCGCCCCGTCATCCGCAACCCAGGTTCCTCTGTAGTTGGAGCGGGGCTGGGCTGGGCTGCTGTTGGATGTGGGTCTCTGGGTTCTCCGTGCTTGCAGTGGGCCTGGTGGTCGACGTCCAATTGGTCCTGACGTCTCCGGTGACTGCACTGACCTGTTGCCATCGCCGACGTGAAGACAGTACAAAGCCCCCGCCGCAATATACCCTCACCTTCTCTTTTATGAATGGGGATTTAGTTCCCCTTTCTTCGAGGACCGACCGGAGGTTCCGCTGTCACCTCTGCGGGCCGCCCTCGGTGAAGGTTTTCAAGGACCGAAAAAAATGTCCGCTATTCGGAGGTTTTCGTTATTTCGATCTTCGGATAAAAGGTTGTGCACCTGTATAATAGTTTCACTTTTAATAGCTTGCAAATTTGCAATATTAGTTGAAGAAGGGTCTCGACCCGAGACGTCACCCATTCCTTCTCTCCAGAGATGATGCTTGTCCCACCGAGTTTCTCCTGCTTTTTGTGTGTATCATTAAAAGGAAGGTAAGGGAGGTGTAAAATACATTTCATGATTTCCACTGTCTATGACATTATGCATTGATAGTGCACAATGGTAATTCAGATATAGTTGGGATATAGATTGTTAATATCAGCACATTTTGTAGAAAGAGAAGTACTTCTTAAATTTTGAATTTTGAAAATTTCTTAAATGAAGAAGGGTTTCGGCCCGATACGTTGCCTATTTCCTTCGCTCCATAGATGCTGCTGCAACCGCTGATTTTCTCCAGCTTTTTTGTGTATCTTACTTCTTAAATTTGTCGTTTTCTGATATTGGGATGGACTTTAAGTAATAGAGTTTTATTGTTGTAGGTTTCCTTGTACCTATTTAAAGAACTTCCGCTGCACCTGTGGAAAATAACCTCAGCTGAAATTGGTGTCATCCGTAGCTGGCTTCTGAACCACAATTTATCTACTGCAGAGAACAAACTGGCTTGCATTATTCTTGAAGGACTGAACTGGGGTTTTGATGAACAGGTATGCGAGGGAGGTAAAAGCCTTGTTTTGTTAACGGCTTGACCAAGCTTTGTTATTGATTCTCCAGAGGGCTGAGTGTTTAATAAACTAGGATTGCACAGTTTCCTTAAAGACTCTAGTATTATACCACGCATAGGGTGCAAAGGATGAGTTTTGTTTAAGCTGATCTACACCTCAAAGCCACAACAAATAATTGCCACATCTGAATGCAGGCTTAAATCATTGAGTTCCTTTGCTGACTGGGAATTTTGCATGTTAGGATACGCATGTTAGAATGTTATGTTAGCATGTTAGAATAAGTTCAGATAGTTCCTCGAATACATCAAATTTTTCATGTAGTGCAAACTTTGTTGTTAAATACTGAGAGTCATAGAATAGTACAGTATGCAAACAAGGCACTGGGCCAACGCGTCCATGTCAGCCAGTTGGTACCCTTCTGTACTGAGCTACTCGGGATGTGCCACGTGGCGGCAAAGGCTCCCGGGTTGTGCTGCAGAGCTGGGCGAAGAAATGCCCTGTGGGCCACAGCCACAGTTGGGAATCTCGGAAGCCACCAAGCTCAGCCCGGAAGACCGGATTCGAGGAGGAGGGAGCCACTGGCAATGATGGACGCAAGGAGTGGGCCAGTGGGAGAGGGACTGGGGTATTGCCTCCAGCGCTTTCAATGTCAGGCCCTGGGATACAAAAACGGTCGGGTGAGGAGAGGGCCGTCGGTTCGCAAGCTGAGCCAGTCGAGGGCAATGGAGGAGGCCCTGTAGCAGCATGGGGTTAACTGGATCAGGAGCTGCTCCAATAAAGCACCCACTCCAAGTGACAATAAAGCACCATTGAACCATCTCCATTCCCTGGTATTTGGTTACACAATTTCAGCGTCTCATGTCTGACCACTGGCACTTGTGGAGAGCATCATTGTTCTTATTAACAGAGACCTAAGCAATGTATTTATAAAAAAAATAATTGTGGACCATTCTTTATAAAACATAGGCTCTATCCTTTAATACATTAAAAAGGTATAAAAAATTGTTCCAATTTAACCAAGAAAACAAAATGGAGTTAAAGAATAGCAAATAAAAGATAAAATGATTCTGCAGATCTGCTGGACAGATCAAAGTAGTTCATGCATATAATTGTGTGTCCTGTCTTAACACTTTGATTTATTTTCCAGCAAACAAAACTTGCTCTTGATCCTTCCCTTCACACAGAAGTGGCATTGATGGTTCTAGAAGCATATCAAAAATACCTCACTGACAAACCGTACAGTGGATTTATTTCTGAAAGCTTAAAGCAGGTAATGTGGAAAATTATGTGTTGGGTAATGTTCTAAAATAGACAATTTCTTCTCCTGTTATTATTTTATTGGCAAGGTACTTAGTATGAAAATCTAAATAAATATAGCAAAAATATATAGTACACATATACATTTATAATGTATTCATCCACTCTGGACAATCTTCCAAAAAATTATTTAAAAAGCATCCTTGAGATGTGATGATATCTAACCGTGTCAATGTTGCATTCTTTCAATTTAATGTAGTAAATTGCATTTCTATTTTTGTGAAAGGATATATGATTATTAAACGTTCAAAATTTCCAAACTAATAATTATTTATATTTGCTTTTTTTGTTAAACTTTTTTAGGTATCCTACTTAGCTAATGTTGTCCGTCTAACCCAGACCCCCGAAGCCTTGTTTAATCACTGGGCATGGGAATTGGTTGTCAGATTAAAGCTGCGCAGTAATCATCCATGCAGTGACCATGGTTGGCCACCTAGCAACAACTCTTTTACTGCACCTGAAATGAATGAGTCACCAGCTCTCCATCCTCTTTTTAAAGCTGTAAAATCTGGCATTCCCATTGGTTGTTATCTTGCACTTTCAATGACATCAATAGGTCACAGGTAAGTCATGTTAGACTATTACAAACTTTATATATTCAAAAGAATTATGACAAAGATTTGTTATTCTTTATTAACAGTGGTGCAGCAGATAGTGCTGCTGCCACACAGCTTTTATTGTATTGTACTGGAATTAATTTATTAGCCAAGTATGTAAACATACAAGGAATTTGATTTGCCAACGGTCATACAAAAAAGCAACAAGATTTATAACCACATAAAAATTAAACACAGAATTAAACAGCCACCACAATGGTATGTGAGAATCCAAAGGGTACACAGCATAAGCGGAGACCCACAGCCATCAGTTCATTGTTTGGGTCCACACACACGCTCCTTCACCGTGATGTGACCAGAGTTATACCGACCGCTGTTACTCTCTCTGCAGTCCCTGTCCGCACGAACAATCAGAAAGCCGACCACACTTGCACCAGACTCCAGGATGTCCTCATGGAGCCATGTCCCCGTTTGGTATTGGTATTAGTTATTATTGCCACGTGTTTGGCAATACAGTGAATACTGTGAAAAGCTTTTGTTTGTGCGCTATCCAGTCAAAATAACTCATACTATGCATGAGTACACTCAAGCAACGCACAAGTCTAACAGGGAGTGCAAAGAGACAAATACCTAACTTCAGAATATAATGTTACAGCATTGTAGCATTGAAATTACAGAGAAAAGGTCCAAGGTCCACAATGAGATGGATTGATAGATTGAGACTACACCCTAGGTTATGGGAGGAACATTTAGTAGACTGATAATAGAAACTGACCCTGAATCCGATAGTACATGCTTTCAAGTTTTTGCATCCTGCCCAACAGTAACCATATAACCATATAACAATTACAGCACGGAAACAGGCCATCTCGGCCCTACAAGTCCGTGCCGAACAAATTTTTTTTTTCCCCTTAGTCCCACCTGCCTGCACTCATACCATAACCCTCCATTCACCTTCTCATCCATATGCCTATCCAATTTATTTTTAAATGATACCAATGAACCTGCCGACACCACTTCCACTGGAAGCTCATTCCACACTGCTACCACTCTCTGAGTTAAGAAGTTCCCCCTCATATTACCCCTAAACTCTGTCCCTTAATTCTGAAGTCATGTCCTCTTGTTTGAATCTTCCCTATTCTCAAAGGGAAAAGCTTGTCCACATCAACTCTGTCTATCCCTCTCATCATTTTAAAGACCTCTATCAGGTCCCCCCTTAACCTTCTGCACTCCAGAGAATAAAGACCTAACTTATTCAACCTATCTCTGTAACTTAGTTGTTGAAACCCAGGCGACATTCTAGTAAATCTCCTCTGTACTCTCTCTATTTTGTTGACATCTTTCCTATAATTGGGCGACCAAAATTGTACACCATACTCCAGATTTGGTCTCACCAATGCCTTGTACAATTTTAACATTACATCCCAGCTTCTATACTCAATGCTCTGATTTATAAAGGCTAGCATACCAAAAGCTTTCTTTACCACCCTATCTATATGAGATTCCACCTTTAAGGAACTATGCACGGTTATACCCAGATCCCTCTGTTCAACTGTATTCTTCAATTCCATACCATTTACCATGTACGTCCTATTTTGATTTGTCCTGCCAAGGTGTAGCACCTCACATTTATCAGCATTAAACTCCATCTGCCATCTTTCAGCCCATTTTTTTCCAAATGGCCTAAATCACTCTGTAGACTTTGGAAATCCTCTTCATTATCCACAACACCCCCTATCTTGGTATCATCTGCATACTTACTAATCCAATTTACCACACCTTCATCCAGATCATTGATGTACATGACAAACAACAAAGGACCCAACACAGATCCCTGAGGCACCCCACTAGTCACCTGCCTCCAACCCGATAAACAGCCATCCACCATTACCCTCTGGCTTCTCCCATTCAGCCACTGTTGAATCCATCTTGCTATTCCTGCATTTATACCCAACAGTTGAACCTTCTTAACCAACCTTCCATGAGGAACCTTGTCAAAGGCCTTGCTAAAGTCCATATAGACAACATCCACTGCTTTACCCTCGTCAATTTCCCTAGTAACCTCTTCAAAAAATTCAAGAAGATTAGTCAAACATGACCTTCCAGGCACAAATCCATGTTGACTGTTCCTAATCAGACCCTGTTTATCTAGATGCTTATATATATTATCTCTAAGTATCTTTTCCATTAATTTGCCCACCACTGAAGTCAAACTAACAGGTCTATAATTGCTAGGTTTATTCTTAGAACCCTTTTTAAACAATGGAACAACATGCGCAGTACGCCAATCCTCGGGGACTATTCCCGTTTCTAATGACATTTGAAATATTTCTGTCATAGCCCCGGCTATTTCTACACTAACTTCCCTCAATGTCCTAGGGAATATCCTGTCAGGACCTGGAGACTTATCCACTTTTATATTTTTCAAAAGTGTCAGTACTTCTTTTACTTTGAACCTCATAGTATCCATAGCTACTCTACTAGTTTCCCTTACCTCACATAATTCAATATCCTTCTCCTTGGTGAATACCGAAGAAAAAAAAATGTTCAATATCTCCCCCATCTCTTTTGGCTCTGCAGATAGCTGTCCACTCTGTCTCTCCAATGGACCAATTTTATCCCTCGTTATCCTTTTGCTATTAATATAGCTGTAGAAACCCTTTGGATTTACTTTCACCTTACTTGCCAAAGCAACCTCATATCTTCTTTTAGCTTTTCTAATTTCTTTCTTAAGATTATTTTTACATTCCTTATACTCCTCAAGCACCTCATTTACTTCATGCTGCCTATAATTATTGTAGATCTCCCTCTTTTTCCGAACAAGATGTCCAATTTCCCTTGAAAACCAGGGCTCTTTCCAATTTTTACTGTTTCCTTTCAACCGAACAGGAACATAAAGATTCTGTACTCTTAAAATTTCCCCTTTAAATGTCCTCCATTTCTCTTCTACATCTTTCCCATTAAACAAAATGTCCCAGTTCACTCCTTTTAAATCATCTCGCATCGCATCAAAGTTAGCCTTTCTCCAATCAAAAATCTCAACCCTAGGTCCAGTTCTGACCCTCTCCATAATTATATTGAAACTAATGGTATTGTGATCACTGGACCCGAAGTGCTCCCCAACGCATACCTCCGCCACCTGTCCCGTCTCATTTCCTAACAGGAGGTCCAGCACTGCCCCTCCTCTAGTAGGTACCTCTATGTATTGCTGCAAAAAACTATCCTGCACACATTTTACAAACTCCAACCCATCCAGCCCATTTACAGAATGTGTTTCCCAGTCTATGTGTGGAAAGTTGAAATCTCCCACAATCACTACCTTGTGCTTACTACTAATATCTGCTATCTCCTTACATATTTTCTCTTCCAATTCTCGTTCCCCGTTTGGCGGTCTATAATACACCCCTATAAGAGTTGCTACACCTTTCCCACTTCTCAATTCCACCCAAATAGCCTCCCTAGATGAGCCCTCCAATCTATCCTGCCAAAGCACTGCTGTAATATCTTCCCTGACTAGCAATGCAACACCTCCACCTCTTGCCCCTCCAATTCTATCACACCTGAAGAGGAACAAGACTGAATGATTAGGGTGATAAAGATCCTTAATTATGTTGGCTACTCTCCCAAGTCAAGATGAAGTGTAAATGGAGTCGTCGGTGGGGAGGCTGATCTCTGTGATGAACAGGACTGCATCCATAACATAGAAAATAGGTGCAGGAGGAGGCCATTCGGCCCTTCGAGCCAGCACCGGCATTCATTGTGATCATGGCTGATCGTCCCCAATTAATAACCCGTGCCTGCCTTCTCCCCATATCCCCTGATTCCACTAGCCTCTAGAGCTCTATCTAATTCTCTCTTAAATCCATCCAGTGATTTGGCCTCCACTGCCCTCTGTGGCAGGGAATTCCACAAATTCACAACTCTGGGTGAAAAAGTTTTTCTCGCCTCAGTCTTAAATGGCCTCCCCTTTATTCTAAGACTGTGTCCACTGGTTCTGGGCTCGCCCAACATTGGGAACATTTTTTCCTGCATCTAGCTTGTCCAGTCAATAGACAATAAGTGCAGGAGTAGGCCATTCGGTCCTTCGAGCCAGCACCGCCATTCAATGTGAGCATGGCTGATCATCCCCAATCAGTACCCCGTTCCTGCCTTCTCTCCATATTCCCTGACTCCGCTATCTTTAAGAGCCCTATCTAGTTCTCTCTTGAAAGTATCCAGAGAACCGGCCTCCACCGCCCTCTTGAGTACTATCAGTCCTTTTATAGTTTTATATGTTTCCATAAGATACCCCCTCATCCTTCTAAACTCCAGTGAATACAAGCCTAGTCTTTTCAATCTCTCCTCATATGACAGTCCCGCCATCCCAAGGATCAATCTCGTGAACCTACGCTGCACGGCCTCAATCACAAGGATGTCCTTCCTCAAATTAGGGAACTCTCTTGCAATTTCTGGCAATCTTGGGCAAAACCTTTGCCAAACAAAGTTGTGATACATTTTGATAGTTTGCTTTCTACATTGTATCTGCAGAAGTTGGTAAGAGTCATCCTCTGAGGGAGTAGAGGTGTTGGTTTGCTTTTTTAACCATAGATTCAATGCAGTTGGTCCAGGACACGTTGTTGTTGATATTTACATCTAGGAGCTTAAAGGTCTTGACCATTGATCCATTGATGTTGGTTGGCGCATATACCAATCAGCATCAATGGATCATTGGTCATATACCAATGGCGCATATAATCCATTGATGCTGGTTGGCCTTGTTCCTGAAGTCAATAACTAGCTCCTTTGTCTTGCTGACATTAAGGGATATGTTGTTGCCTTGGCGCCATGCAACTGAGCTCTCTATTTCTTTCCTGTATTCTGCCTTGCCATTGTTCGAGATCCATCCACTACCGTGGTGTGATCAGCAAATTTGTAGATGGAATTAGAGCAGACTTTGGCCATACATTCGCGAGCATAAGGTTAGTATAGCAAGGAGATGAGAATGCATCCTTGTGGGGCACTGGTGTTCACAATCATCATGGAGGATGTTTTGTTGCCTATCCACACTGATTATGGTCTATGGGTCTGAAAGGCAAGACTCCAGTGAGGGGGGGGGGGGGGGGGGGTTGCTGACTCCTGGGTACTGTTTTTTGGAGATGAGTTTGGTTGGGATCATTGTTTTGAAGGCGGAACTATAGTTAATAAATTATAGTCTGATATAGGTGGTCTTGTTATCTAGATTTTCCAACAATGTGTGTAGGGCCAGGGAGATAGCGCCTGTCATGGACCTGTTGTGAAGGCAGGCAGACTGCAGTGGATCCATTTTGGTGTATTGTAAATGTTAGAAATTAATATATTGTTGTGATGACAACACGAATTTAACTCGTCTTTCCCGATAACAAACTTATACAGTGTCCTTGGCAGCTGGACCAATATTAAAACGCCAATCTAAAATAACTCTTAAGAGCATAATTATATACTGTAACGTATGAACAGATTTTCATAACAGCTTTATATACTGGCATGTTTTACTTAAACATGTGAAGTTAGTATTACAATCTTCTGAAAAAATGATTTTCTTTTTTCTAGCGTTGACAAGTTTTGTTCTGAAGGCATATCTCTTCTAGAAGTACTTGTACAGTCAAAGTATCTTAAAGCAGTAGTCCATGTGTTAGATGAGATCTTGCCAATCTTCTACTCGTGCCAGTACTATCTTCTGAAAAATGAACAGTTAAGTAAAAGTTATTTTATATCCCACTGAACATAAACATGTAATAAATATGTTGGGTTTTTTTTTAATATATTTGTTCAAGATCATAGTCCTTGGCACTACGGTTTATAGAATGCTTTAAAGCCTTCTTTGCATTGTTAGAAAACATGAGAGCCAATTGGGAACTTCAAAAGGAAATGGCTGAAGCGAGAAACATAGAAAATAGGTGTAGGAGTAGGCCATTCGGCCCTTCGAGCCTGCACCGCCATTCAATATGATCATGGCTGATCATCCAACTCAGTATCCCGTACCTGCCTTCTCTCCATATCCCCTGATCTCTTTAGCCACAAGGGCCACATCTAACTCCCTCTTAAATATAGCCAACAAACTGGCCTCAACTACCTTCTGTGGCAGAGAGTTCCAGAGACTCACCACTCTCTGTGTGAAAAATGTTTTTCTCATCTCGGTCCTAAAGGATTTCCCCCTTATCCTTAAACTGTGACCCCTTGTCCTGGACTTCCCCAACATCGAGAACAATCTTCCTGCATCTAGCCTGTCCAACCCCTTAAGAATTTTGTAAGTATCTATAAGATCCCCCCTCAATCTTCTAAATTCTAGCGAGTACAAGCCGAGTCTATCCAGTCTTTCTTCATATGAAAGTCCTGACATCCCAGGAATCATATATTCATACATACATATTGTATGTATCTTGGGCGTAATAATTTCTACAAAATACGATTGTCACAGAGACATTTAGGCCATCTTATTTTCTCTTTTTTTTAGCAAAAATCACAGAATTACATAAAATTGTAATAATTTTCAAAGATAGAATTAAATTTGTTTTAATTATTCTAAGGTTGCAATGACAAATTGTGTAGACCAATATTCCTACAATGTTTGTTGAAATCTTGAATTGTTGATGCCGCAGTAAATACTTAATGACACAAACTAATACAACAATTCTATCATAAATATTGGTTATTTTTTTCTTTTAATTCTGTTTATTCTAATAAATCAAGTCACTAGCATGATTGGACTCATGGAAAACAAGCATATTTTAATAAATTTACTAGACATGTTCACACGGGAGGGCTGGTCCCCCAACGCAATAATCCACCTCTTCACTAATTCCAATATTGCTGGCCAGTGGGGGGGGGGACTTTCTGGAGCGCTAGTATGGATGTTGTGGGCCGAGGGGACTATTTCCAGCGACATTTTAGACATTTTTCATCTTTTTCTGAAGATCACAGCAATGAAGGAGGAAACTCTATCCTGGCCTGGATTTCACAGGGAGCAAATGAAGGGAGGAAGAAAAATACTGGGGTGAGGTTTAATACTTGCAGGGGGAATACTTACTGATGGGCCGAAGGGACTCCAGGACTAGTACAGGCCAGATGGGCCGAGGGGGCTCTTTTTAAAAAAAAAATTCTGAGTGAAATCTCAGTGAAGGCACTTTTTCTGGACGTTTCCTGGCCTGGCATGGGCTTTTTGGGCCAAAATGTTCCTCCTGGGCTAATATGGGCATTTGGGCCAAAACAGACTGGTTTCTTGGCTAATGGGGGGCCTTGTGGGCTGAAATTAGTTGTTTTAGGCAGGCCAAAC
Source organism: Leucoraja erinaceus (assembly GCF_028641065.1). NCBI lineage: Eukaryota > Metazoa > Chordata > Chondrichthyes > Rajiformes > Rajidae > Leucoraja > Leucoraja erinaceus. Next base: position 42,088,890 of record NC_073377.1, read on the forward strand.
AACTCATTTCATTTCATTTCCAATTGCATTGCAGTTTCAAGCACAGGGCAGGCCGAATAGCTCTATGCATTTTCATTTCACTTCCATTGCCATTGCAGTTTCAAGCACAGGGCAGACCAAGCCAAACAGCTGGTTGCATTTTCATTTCATTTCCATTACCTTTGTACTTTCAAACACAGGGCAGGCCAAAGCCAAACAGCTGATTGCATTTTCACTTAATTTCCATTGCCACTGCACTTTCAAGCACAGGGCAGGCTCAAGCCAAACAGCTGATTGCATGTTCATTTAATTTCCATTGGCATTGCACTTTCAGGCACAGGGCAGGCTCAAGCCAAACAGCTGAGTGCATTTTCATTTCATTTCCATTGCTATTGCAGGTTCAAGCACAGGGCAGGCCCAAGCCAAACAGCTGATTGCATTTTCATTTCATTCCCATTGCCATTGCAGTTTCAAGCACAGGGCAGGCCAAACAACTCATTTCATTTTCATTAAGGGCTAACAAATCATTTATTCAAGTACATTGCATACACACAGTGTTCTGTAGTTACCCAGCTCAGACAGAGAGTCGTGACCTCTCCCTCGCCATCTTGCAGACAGGCTGAGCCACGCCCACACTTCCTGGTTTTATAGTCTCCCCTCCCACCGGAAGGGGCATGGCCTTCATGGCAGTGATTGACAGGAGAGAGAATCTCAAGATTTTTTATACGCTAATGTCTTTTATTTTTCATCGATGGGAAAAATCCTCGGGGCCTGCGCAGCGAGGGAGGACTCTGAGTAAGATGGACAAAAAATCACAGCCATATGTGGTCGCGTTTTTTCTAAAATCAAAGCACAGTGCAAACAGGAAGTGGTCAAGATGAGACTTTTAATTATATAGATTTACAAAGCCACATATTATAGACTCCATCATCAGGAATAATATAATATTTTTAATGAAGTAGACTAGCTGGACATATCATTCATGTTAGGTTACATATGAACATTTGAAGGTAAGAGGCAGAAAAGCCTACTTCTTCCATCTCTACCTTCTTGTTACAAAGCAAAGTGTCCTCACTGCGATTAGTAGTCTTCACGATATTGCAATACATTTTTTGTTTAAAAATATGTGGTTGTCAATCATGATTAAGTTGGTATCTTGAGTGTTAAACAAATGGGAGTCATCACTAATTTGTTTCTTCATCCAACAGGTTTTTATCATCTTTGCAGCTTTTTCTTCAGACTGACAGTGTTGTACCTCAGGGGATGGCTCAGCAGATGACCCAGAGAGTAGCACAGCATTTAATTGGCATCAGTTATGGTGAAAACATTAAATTGTTAAACAGTATGATGCAGGTAAAATGAAACATAACAATCGCGCAATAGAGAAACGGGTGCATTTATGTGGTGTCTTTCATTACCTCTGAGTGTCCCATATTTTGGCCTCCACTTAATATTCCAAAGTTATGTAGGCAAATGTTGCTTAGAGTCATAGTGTAAATGGCCCTTCAATGCAGAAACTGGCCTTGGTGCTACAGTTAAGGCTTGTTTCTACAGCTGTTGCCTATGCTTCTGGTAAACTCGAAGCATGTGATATCAAACAATTGTTATACTTCAATTGACATTACTCTAGATACCCATATATGTCCATCTTCAACAAAAGGACTCTAAAGGTTCCTCATTAAATTTCTCTCGGGCAGCAAGTAAAATTATGGTTCTGCAAAAAGGAATTTTTAGACCACTTTCTGAACTATTTAACATTAAGAAGGAAGAATTCCTCAAGGTGGCTTGAAGCACAGTATTTCTCTCATTTCCAATGAATGTTTGGTTTTATATTTTTGTACGGTTGAATTAAGATCATATTTTTAAGAATACACAAGGCATTTAGTATGTAAAAAAAACTTTATTCTACGTTCAATTAATCATAATTAGTCATTGAACTGATATTATATTCTGAAAAATAATGCTGCTTATCTTTATAGACTCATCTTGTTGAAAGCAGTAAACCTGGCAGAGTGGGAATTGCTGATGTTTTGGAATTCTGGATTCAAGTCTTTACGAATCAGCAGCTGTGGCACCGAGATAAAACTGTTTTGTTTCTAATGGATAGTCTTTGTAAGACAGCATTTCTGCATCAACAGGAAGACTGTTTACAAAAGTCACTTTACCAACAGCACAAGGTATCTCAGAAATTAAATTTTCAAGTACACCCAAATCTAAATTAGTTAATTGAGTCAAAAATGAAACTTGCATTTGCTTTCATGTAAAATATATTAACGTCAGTATTTACAATGTAAAAGTATGTCCGTTAAAAGTGAATCATTGATTGGGGAATGTTAATTTAATAAATTCCAATATATTTCGCCCATTTAAAACTGTGTGGCGGCACCCAATGGTAGGCCACGGGCGGAGCGAGCCCTCGGCTCTGGAAGGAGGAGTTAGGTGTCTCGGTGTGGGAGCCAGAGGTGATGGGGTTGATCCTTTGGGGTATTTAAGGTCGGGCAACGCCCATGCCCGTTGTTGGAGTGGGAGCAGCACTGTAATAGTAATAAACACGTTTCATTCACACAACTTTGTGTTCCGACTAATTCTTGGCTGGACTCCTGCGAGTCCCCGCTATAACTGCATCATTTTAGTAGTCTATGAGGCTAAGTGGGAGCCGTAGGGTCCCAGTCACACGGGAGGCCTGGGTGGAAGGTGGGGGGGGGGGGGGGGGGGGGGGGGGGGGGGGGGGGAAGGGGTGTGTGGCGGAGAGGGGGTGTGGAGGAGGGGTGTTTGGGGAAAGGGAGGTGTGGGGAAAGGGGGGTGGGGTTGATGAGGGGGGGTGCTCACCCTGCACCTTCAGCTGTCGGCCTCACGCAGTAGATCCCGGTCCCTCTCCGGCTTCACTCAGAGGCTTCCGGTTCAACTCAGCAGTTTCCGGCTAGTCGTGCTGGTCGCCGCAGGAGCAGCACGCGAGCTGCTCAACACACTGCGCCCCTTCAGCTTTTTATTCTCCTCGCCACGTTATTGACAGCGGGTTCCAGAAGGGGCAGTTTTTACAATTTTTAAACCTTCATGTACTATTGTACTTTTGTGCTATTTCACCGATCGGAACAAAACCTATTTGACTTGCAGCAGGGGAGAATGGTGAGTAAGGTGGCGAAAAATCATAGCGTTATGTGGGATCGTCTTTGTGCAAATTTAATTACAACGCAGACACAGTGGTCAAGATGAGAGTTTTAGTAATAGGATAGATAGATAGGCAGGCAGACAGACAGACAGGCAGACAGACAGACAGACAGACAGACAGACAGACAACTAACAAGTTATCCAAAACTCTAGTATAATGTTTATTGAAAGCCCCCTAATAGCGATTTTCCTTTTGCCAAATGTTTAGAATGCTCTTGGATACCATAGTGATCGTGGATTATTGACTTCATTCATGAGCTGGATGATAGCTGGCAACATAACACCCTCATTCATCGAAGGCAATGCTACTGCAACTGAGGTATATATTTAGCTAATTTTTTGCAAAGATAAGACATTTGTAAACCAATAAGCAAGTCTGACTATTTCCTTAGTGGTGCAATGTTTGTCTGATTATTTGTTTTCCTTTAAGGAAGTATTTATGTTACAGACACAAAAATTTGGAGTAACACAGCGGGAGAGGCAGCATCTCTGGAGATGGGTGACATTTCGAGTCGAGACCCTTCTTCAGACCCTTATTCACCCATGCCTTCTCTCCAGAGATGCTGCCTGTCCCGCTGTGTTACTCCAGCTTTTTGTGCTATCTTCGGATGAAACCAGCATCTGCAGTTCCTACTTACACATATTTATATTACAGGTCTGGTTTTCCTGGATCGTATTCAATATGGAGGCAATTTTTGAAGAGGATTCTCAACTTCGTCGGTCTATGGAACTTGAATTAATAAGCAATTCTTCAGTTACTCCAGAACAAGCCTTAAAGGTATATACGACATAGCAATGTTAGCTACTTATACGTAGTTTAACTAACATCTTCCACACTCGAGGTGATCATAAAATATAATTTATATAATTGCTTGTAGAGTATTATCGTTTGTTTGTTAGCTATAAAGTAATTTGTTACTTAACTTTATTAGGATATTCCTATCTATATTAGGTGACAAATGTAGTGAAACCTGTAAATTGTGTTTTCTTATAGATACTATTTTTGAAATTGTCATTATATGTTTTTTAATGTTATGACCCCTTTTGTCTCCTTTATCTCTAGCCTTTATCACTTACTTTACCCATCTGCCAATCAGCACCCCTCACCTGTATTCACATATCACTTGCCAGGTTTTGTCCCACCACAAACATTTTCTCCAGCTATTACAATCAATCTTAAGAAGAGCCCTGACCAAAAACATCACCTATCCATTCCCTCCACTGATGCTGCCCGAGTCACTGAGTTACTCCAGCACTTAGTTTTTTACCAGTCAGACTTGATGGCTTTCCATTTCTATCGACAAATATTCCTTTTAAAAGGCTTCCCTTTTAACAGGGATATTTTCTTCCCTTAGTATGCCAGGTGAATTACATTGTATATTTTGATAAGAAGCTCCTGTGTTATCAGAGGAAGTGTAAAAAGCCACGTACTTGTTAACTAGCTATCTTCCTTTCATTTATTTGAAAGGGAAAAGTAAGAACTTTATGAAAATGCATGACAGATATTAACATTTGGAAACTGATTTGTGCAAACAAACTGTTAACCTAGTTATTTTATAGGTTTAAAAAATATATTTTTATACATTTTAAAGGTTTTATAAGGTGACAATTTAGAAAACTGATTGTAGTGCAAAACCAATATAACCGTTCTTTATGAATTCACTTGCCCATCAAAAACACAAGATCTTGTCTTGTTTCAAAAGTCTGTGGAGAATGCTTTGGAAAAATGTAGCATATGTTTATATAACATTTTCCCATTAGTAGTATATTTTATTCTCTTTTGTTTTACTACTTAATTTAATAATCTACTTCCCGATATAATTATATTATCTGTATAACAAAGTTCTGCTGTTCCTATCCTAGATCACGCCCATTCCCTAATAACTCATCTTGATTTCACATTCGTCACTAACTTCCCCCCCCAATGTAATCTCCTTCTGCCCACAATCCAGTAACTGACCCACTAATATTGGCTTCATGTTGGGATTTTATATATATTTTAATCACTGACTGAAAGATCTTCACGTTTTGTGTTTCCCCACTAAAACCCCACTGCCTCTCCAGCTGGCTTTCATCCTTTACAATACTCCTTAAACAGTACTTTGGTCATCTGCCCTCTTTTGCCTTTGTGACTTGGAGTGAATTTTTTGTTTTTTATGCTTCTACAGATTGTGAAGCAGCTTGACATGGTTTACTATCCCAAAGTTTTCCACAAATGTACCATTTTATATTACTCTGTGTTTGACAGATTTTCATTTATTTTGCACAGAAGAAAAATATTTTTATTTTTAAATCTTAGAACTAAGTGCAGGATTGAGGTATGGCTCCTTGTTTTTTTTTATTTGCAGAAAGCCCAAAGCCATTTAAAACTTCCTGTGGTGCCTTCCATCCAGAGATTAATGATCTATCGCTGGGCTCATCAAGCTTTAGTTACTCCTTCAGATCATCCGCTTCTGCCACTAATCTGGCAGAAATTCTTTGTCCTGTACCTTCGCCGACCTGGACCAGAGTATGGGTAACTCTCAACATTTTTTACATTATTTTTCTTAGATTCTATTGATTTTGAGAATTTTATTATTTATCATGGATTATTAAATATCAAATTAAATAACAAATCTTTCAAAACTCTTTAGATTCTGGAGTAGTTCCTGAAGATTGGCGGGTAGTAAACGTAACCCCACTTTTTAAGAAGGGAGGGAGAGAGAAAACGGGGAATTACAGACCAGTTAGTCTAACATCGGTAGTGGGGAAACTGTTAGAGTCAGTTATTAAAGATGGGATAGCAGCACATTTGGAAAGTGGTGAAATCATTGGACAAAGTCAGCATGGATTTACGAAAGGTAAATCATGTCTGACGAATCTTATAGAATTTTTCGAGGATGTAACTAGTAGCGTGGATAGTGGAGAACCAGTGGATGTGGTGTATCTGGACTTCCAGAAGGCTTTCGACAAGGTCCCACATAAGATTCAAGATACAAGATTCAATTTAATTGTCATTTGGACCCCTTGAGGTCCAAACGAAATGTCGTTTCTGCAGCCATACATTACAAACAAATAGACCCAAGACACAACATAATTTACATAAACATCCATCACATCGCTGTGATGGAAGGCCAAAAAAACTTATCTCTCCACTGCACTCTCCCCCCCCCCCCCTCCGATATCAGAGTCAAAGTCAAAGCCCCCGGCTGGCGATGGCGATTGTCCCGTGGCCATTAAAGCCACGCCGGGTGATGCGAGGTCGCACATCGGGTCTTGGTGTTAGAGCCCCAGGCGTGCGCTCGCATAGTCCCGCGGCCATTCCAAGCCGCGCGGGGCGGTGATGTCAGGCCCCGCTCCAGGAGGTTTTCGACCCCGCAATACGGGCGGGAGAAGTCGCCGTTGCGAGAGCCCAGAAAAGCGGTTTCCCTCCAGGGACCCGCGGGCTCCCGGTGCCGCCGTCCACCAGACCTGCAGTTGCAGCCTCCGAATCTCCGGAGGTCGGGCCGCAGCAGCAGCAGCAGCGCTCCTCCACCGCTCCACCCGCTCTGGACTCGGCCAGCCCCGCGACGGTGACGGTGAGTCGTTGGCACCAGAGTCCCCGGTCTTCTCCTGTTGGAGGCCGCACCTCGTTGCAGCCCCAACGATAACGGAGACCTGACAAGAAAAGGTCGGGTCTCCCGTGCAGGGAGAGATTTAAAAGTTTCCCCCTCCCTCTCACCCCACCCCCACCCACACACCCCAACACAAAATAACAAAAACTACATAAAAACATAGACAAAATTAATAAAAACGCGGACGGGCTGCAGAGGCCGCTGCTGACGAGAGTCGCGCTGCCTACCGGATTGGTATACAAACTTAAAGCACAAGGCATTGGGGGTTCAGTATTGATGTGGATAGAGAACTGGCTGGCAAACAGGAAGCAAAGAGTAGGAGTAAACGGGTACTTTTCACAATGGCAGGCAGTGACTAGTGGGGTACCGCAAGGCTCAGTGCTGGGACCCCAGCTATTTACAATATATATTAATGATCTGGATGAGGGAATTGAAGGCAATATCTCCAAGTTTGCGGATGACACTAAGCTGGGGGGGGCAGTGTTAGCTGTGAGGAGGATGCTAGGAGACTGCAAGGTGACTTGGATAGGCTGGGTGAGTGGGCAAATGTTTGGCAGATGCAGTATAATGTGGATAAATGTGAGGTTATCCATTTTGGTGGCAAAAACGGGAAAGCAAACTATTATCTAAATGGTGGCCGATTGGGAAAGGGGGAGATGCAGCGAGACCTGGGTGTCATGGTACACCAGTCATTGAAGGTAGGCATGCAGCAGGCAGTAAAGAAAGCGAATGGTATGTTAGCTTTCATTGCAAAAGGATTTGAGTATAGGAGCAGGGAGGTTCTACTGCAGTTGTACAGGGTCTTGGTGAGACCACACCTGGAGTATTGCGTACAGATTTGGTCTCCAAATCTGAGGAAGGACATTATTGCCATAGAGGGAGTGCAGAGACAGTTCACCAGACTGATTCCTGGGATGTCAGGACTGTCTTATGAAGAAAGACTGGATAGACTTGGTTATACTCTCTAGAATTTAGGAGATTGAGAGGGGATCTTATAGAAACTTACAAAATTCTTAAGCCGTTGGACAGGCTAGATGCAGGAAGATTGCTCCCGATGTTGGGGAAGTCCAGGACAAGGGGGTCACAGCTTAAGGATAAGGGGGAAATCCTTTAAAACCGAGATGAGAAGAACTTTTTTCACACAGAGAGTGGTGAATCTCTGGAACTCTCTGCCACAGAGGGTAGTTGAGGCCAGTTCATTGGCTATATTTAAGAGGGAGTTAGATGTGGCCCTTGTGGCTAAGGGGATCAGGGGGTATGGAGAGAAGGCAGGTACGGGATACTGAGTTGGATGATCAGCCATGATCATATTGAATGGCGGTGCAGACTCGAAGGGCCGAATGGCCTACTCCTGCACCTAATTTCTATGTTTCTAAATGTAAAGTTTGCATATAGCTTGCATTTTTATTCATATTTCATATTCCTGCTGTCAGCATTTTTCATATTTTGTCAGCATTCCTTTTGCATTTTAAATACTGATATTTCAAATTTAATGGCTCCAAAGACGCTATCCAAACTTGATTTGCTTTATTTCTTACATTTTTCATTTTACTATTTAACATTATTTTTTAACTTTTAAAATCCAGGTACAAATATGTTTAACATGTATATGTTGCCTGCCATACCTTTTTCCTATTTTAGTATTGTACTCTTTATTCGCCCTCTCTTTGAAAATAAATTCTGCGGTTGTGTCCTGGCTTTAAAAAGATGACCACTCCTCACTACCCCACACACCCCTCCCTAATGGCTTCTGATCCTGACTTTAATTGCTTTTTTTTCAGTTTTAGAACTCTGTTCATACTCGGGTAATTCTGTTTTTGACTCCTTGTAAGGTGTCCTTGAATGCAATTGCTTCTTACTTATAATCCAAAATCACACCTGTGATAATTACATTATTATCTTCCCTTTCATTTGTGCCACCTTCAAAGTGGGAGGCTTTTAGAGATGAGATTGGGAAAGTTCAGGGGCAGCATGTTCCTGTTAATATGAATGGAAAGGCTGGCAGGATTATAGAATCCTAGTTGACAAGGGACATTAAGTCCCCTAGTCTGGCAAAAGGAGGCGTATGTTTGATATAGGCAGCTGGAATCAAGCACATTGCTTGTGGGATGTAAGACTATGGTTAAGAGACTATGACCATGGTCAGGAGGGCAAAAGGAGGACATGATTAGCTCTGGCAGACAATATAAAGGAAAATCCTAATTTCCATGAACAAAAGGATGACAATGGCGCAAGGACCAGCATAGTTGTCAATGTTTTGATCGAAAAGAGAAGGGCCAGATGTTAAATGAATACTTTTCATCATTATTTACTGAGGAGAAGGTCATGGAAGCAAAGGAATTGAGGATGATGAGTAGTGATATTTTGGACCATATCCGAATTATGAAATGTTAGCAATTTCAAGAATATCAAGGTGGAAAAATCCCTAGTGCCTGACTAAGTGTATCGTTAGACATTCTGGGAAATTAGGAAAGACATTGCATGGGTGGACATGGCATGAGTGGAGATATTTACCACATAAAAATAAAATTAATTATGAAAAAGAATTTTGTACAAAAAGAAAATCGTGTTTAATTTGTTTTTTAGTTTGCCAGTGAGTGGCTGTATTGGAAAACGCTATTTCCACAGTACTTCGCATTCTACTTTGCTGAAAGAAATGAAAAAGCGTCTTGTTGAAATAGCAGATTTTCATCATGAAGCTGGTAAAGCTTTAAGGATTTGGAAGAAGGCGCACTCTTCAGAAGATGCTTCATCACCTGATGAGAATCTTGTAATTCTGCGTCCAGAATCAATGACTTCACCAGAATTGCACAGGGAATTGCTCAGGTATAACATTATTTTACTATTAAAATTCTTTAACTATTATTCATTCATCTCAGTAGATGCTGCTGGTGAGGCCAGCACTCGTTGGCTTTACTAATTGCCTTTGATCTGCCACTTAAGATACATTCACATTGCTGTGTGTTTGGAATCACACCCAGGCTAGGTCTGGTCTAAAGGACATTAGTGAACAATATGTCCTACATTCATGTTGTCAGCATGTTTGACATAAGCTTTTTAATTCCAAATGTAATTAAGTAATTGAATCCATTAGCTGCTGGGATGTAGACAGAAGGAACTGCAGATACTGGGTTCCAAAAAAAGTACCCTAGCTGCATATGACAATAAAGTATCATTCATAAGTGGTCCCAGCACTAATCTTAGTGGTGCATCACTCATCATATTGCTTCCAATCACCAAAGTAACCTTTGATCACCACCTTCTGCATCCTATTACCAATATGTACTGTAATACCTACTTTTATCCAATTTACCAACATGCCTTGGATACTATGGGCTCTAATCTTTTTTGACAAGCTTTCCACAAAGGCCTTATTGTTCTTGTACACCAATCTCAAGAAGCTAGAAAACAGATGAAGTGAGGCAAATTATGTGTTGTCTTTCATTGCAAGAAGGTTGGAGTTTAGAGTAGTTAAGTATTGTTACAATTGTGCAGGGCACCAGTACGACTACATCCGACGTACTATGCGCAATGGTCTATTTTTAAAAGTGGCTCTAGATTGGAGGCAATCTAAAAGAGGTTTAATCAGCTACTTCACAGGATGAGATGATTTTCCTATTCAGAATGACCAATGAAAGTAGATTTTACTCTTTGGTGCTTAGAAGAATAATGAGTAATATTGAAACAAAAATGATTGTTAGGGACGACAACAGTGTAGATGTTGAGATGTTTCCACAAATGGGATAATCTTAAATGAAGTTACAAGGGGTGCTTATTAAAACTGAGGTGAATAGGAACGTCTCACAGTGGATAGTGAATCTTTTAATTTCTCGTCACCAGAGGGCTATGGAAGATGGACCAGTGGGTATATTTACAGAGGGAAGTGGTTAAATATTTATAATTGAAAGCTATGAGGAAATGGCATGGATGAGGAGATGAGGTCAGGGGCAATTAGTCATGTTCATTATTGAATGGTATGCCAGACTTGAAGGACTGCTTGGCCTGCTTTTTCTCTTATCATATATATTTTTAAGTTGATTTCAAGCCAATGAAAACACCAGGAGATTTATCTCTCTGTTGAATATGGGATGATGCAAATGCAAAGATACATCCTGTTTACTTATTCATTAACATCTATTGCAGTTTACAATAAATTATTTGTACTTTGTTATGAGACATTAGATGCTTCATGTCTGCATGTGTCTTCATTTTAAAGGCTTTTCCACGTTTTTACATTTTGGCTGGAGGATATCAATCTACAAAAAACTGATCTTTACCTACCCTCTCTACCTGTACAATATGATGCACACAGATTGGCAAAAGTCATGCAAAACCAACAGGTAAAATAGTCCCTATTACCAGATTTTAATTTGTTGAAATTATGAAATAAAAATACGTAATTAATGCATAATTACTTTATTGTATGCAACTACAGTTTTATTTTAGCCTGATGTTGTCTTCTGTTTAATCTAGGATCTTTGGACCGAATATGTTGACAGTGAGCGTATAAAGCATGAGCTCCACGAGACAATGAATCTTTGGATTCAGCTCCACTCTGCATTATCTGTAACTTATAGAACATCCAGTCTTAATAACTCTAATCCACTTTCAGGCATGTGTTTCATACACTTTATATTTAGATGGTGATGGCAATTTAAATTCCTTGCCTAGTAAGGGGAAAATATACAGTTACTTGCAAGACCCTTAACAGCAATATGTATAGAGGGATCTTGGGGTCCAAGTTCTTAGTTCCCTTTGGATAGATTGATAAGGAATATGTATGGCATGCTTGCTTTCATTGGTCAGGGCATTAAGTATAAGAGTCAGGATGTCACGATGCAGGACTTACGTTAGGCACCATTTGTAGTATTGCGTACAGTTTGGTTGCTCCATTATAGGAAGGATATGGTGGCTTTGGAGATGGTGCAGAAAAAGGTTTACCAGAATACAGCCTGGATTTAAAGGTATTAGCTATAAGAAGAGACTAAACCATCTTGGTTTGTTTTCTCGGGAGTGTTGGAGGCAGAGGAGAGGCCCACTTACTTCATAGAAACATAGAAAATAGGTGCAGGAGTAGGCCATTCGGCCCTTCGAGCCTGCACCGCCATTCGGTATGATCATGGCTGATCATCCAACTCAGTATCCCATCCCTGCCTTCTCTCCATACCCCCTGATCCCTTTAGTCACAAGGGCCACATCTAATTCCCTAAATATAGCCAATGAACTGGCCTCAACTACCTCCTGTGGCAGAGAATTCCACAGATTCACCACTCTCTGTGTAAAAATCGATTTTCTCATCTCGGTCCTAAAAGACTTCCCTCTTATCCTTCAACCGTGACCCCTAGTTCTGGACTTCCCCAACATCGGGAATAATCTTCCTGCATCTAGCCTGTCCAACCCCTTAAGAATTTTGTAAGTTTCTATAAGATCCGCCCTCAATCTTCTGAATTCTAGCGTATACAAGCCGAGTCTTCATATGAAAGTCCTGACATCCCAGGAATCAGTCTGGTGAACCTTCTCTGTACTCCCTCTATGGCAAGAATGTCTTTCTTCAGATTAGGAGCCCAAAACTGTACACAGCACTCCAGGTGTGGTCTCACCAAGACCCTGTACAACTGCAGTAGAACCTCCCTGCTCTTATACTCAAATCCTTTTGCTATGAATGCTAACATACCATTTGCTTTCTTCATTGCCTGCTGCACCTGCATTCCTACTTTCAATGACTGGTGTACCATGACATCCAGGTCTCGTTGCATCTCCCCTTTACCTAATCGGCCACCATTCCGATAATAGTCTACTTTCCTGTTTTTGCCACCAAAGTGGATAACCTCACATTTATCCACATTATACTGCATCTGCCATGCATTTGCCCACTCACCCAACCTATCCAAGTCACCTTGCAGCCTCCTAGCATCCTCCTCACAGCTAACACTGCCCCCCAGCTTTGTGTCATCCGCAAACTTGGAGATGTTGCATTCAATTCCCTCATCCAGATTATTAATATATATTGTAAATAGCTGGGGTCCCAGCACTGAGCCTTGCGGTACCCCACAAGTCACTGCCTGCCATTCTGAAAAGGACCCGTTTACTATCAATCTTTGCTTCCTGTCTGCCAGCCAATTCTCTATCCACATCAATACTGAACCCCCAATACCATGTGCTTTAAGTTTCTATACTAATCTCTTATGTGGGACCTTGTCGAAAGCCTTCTGAAAGTCCAGATATAACACATCCACTGGTTCTCCCTTATCCACTCTACTAGTTACATCCTCGAAAAATTCTATAAGTTTCATCAGTCATGATTTACCTTTCATAAATCCATGCTGACTTTGTCCAATGAATTCACCACTTTCCAAATGTGCTGCTATCCCATCTTTAATAACTGACTCCAGAATTTTCCCCACCACCGATGTTAGACTAACTGGTCTGTAATTCCCTGTTTTCTCTCTCCCTCCCTTTTTAAAAAGTGGGGTTACATTAGCCTCCCTCCAGTCCTCAGGAACTACTCCAGAATCCAAAGAGTTTTGAAAAATTATCACTAATGCATCCACTATTTCTGCGGCTACTTCCTTAAGTACTCTGGGATGCAATTTTCTGGCCCTGGGGATTTATCGGCCTTTAAACCATTCAATTTACCTAACACCACTTCCTGGCTAACCTGGATTTCACTTAGTTCCTCCATCTCATTTAACCCCCGGTGCCTTGCTATTTCCGGCAGATTGTTTATGTCTTCCTTAGTGAAGACAGAACCAAAGTAGTTATTTGATTGGTCTGCCATGTCCTTGTTCCCCATGATCAATTCGCCTGTTTCTGACTGCAAGGGACCTACATTTGTTTTAACTAATCTTTTCCTCTTCACATATCTATAAAAACTTTTGCAGTCAGTTTTTTTGTTCCCTGACAGTTTTCTTTCATAATCTATTTTCCCTTTCCTAATTAAGCCTTTTGTCCTCCTCTGCTGGACTCTGAATTTCTCCCAGTCCTCTGGTAGGCTGCTTGTTCTGGCTAATTTGTACGCTTCATCTTTTGTTTTGATACTATCCCTGATTTCCCTTGTTATCCACGGATACACTACCTTCCCTGATTTATTCTTTTGCCAAACTGGGATGAAAACTTGTTGTAGTTCATCCATGCAGTTTTTAAATGCCTTCCATTGAATATCCACCGTCAACCCTTTAAGAATCATTTGCCAGTCTATCTTGGCCAGTTCATGTCTCATACCCTCAAAGTCACCTTTCTTTATGTTCAGGACCCTTGTTTCTGAATTAACAATGTCACTCTCCATCCTAATGAGGAACTCAACCATATTATGGTCACTCTTGCCCAAGGGGCCACGCACAACAAGACTGCTAACTAACCCTTCCTCATTACTCAATACCCAGTCTAGAATAGCCTGCTCTCTCGTTGGTTCTTCTACATGGTGGTTTAGAAAACTATCCCGCATACATTCCAAGAAATCCTCTTCCTCAGCACCCCTGCCAATTTGATTCACCCAATCTATATGTAGATTGAAGTCACCCATTATAATTGTTTTACCTTTGTTGCACGCGTTTCTAATTTTCTGTTTGATGCCATCCCCAAATCCACTACTACTGTTAGGTGGCCGGTACACCACTCCCACTAGCGTTTTCTGCCCCCTAGTATTTCGCAGCTCTACCCATATTGATTCAACATCATCAAAGCTAATGTCTTCCTTTTTATTGCGTTAATCTAACCAGCAATGCAACCCCGCCTCCTTTTCTTTTCTGTCCATCCCTCCTGAATATTGAATATCCCTGGATGTTCAGCTCCCAGCCTTGGTCACCCTGGAGCCATGTCTCCGTGATCCCAACTATATCATATTCATTAATAACTATCTGCACATTCAACTCATCCACCTTATTACGAATGCTCCTTGCATTAAGATACAAAGCCTTCAGGCTTGTTTTTACAACATTCTTACCCCTTATACAATTATGTTGAAAAGTGGCCCTGTTTGATTTTTGCCCTGGATTTGTCTGCCTGCCACTTTTACTTTTCACCTTGCTACCTATTGCTTCTACCCTCATTTTACACCCCTCTGCCTCTCTGCTCTTGCACCCATCCCCCTGCCACATTAGTTTAAATCCTCCCCGACAGCACTAGCAAACACTCCCCCAAGGACATTGGTTCCATTCCAGCCCAGGTGCAGACCGTCCTGTTTGTACTGGTCCCACCTCCCCCAGAACTGGTTCCAATGCCCTAAAAATTTGAATCCCTCCCCCTTGCACCATTTTTCAAGCCACGTATTCATCTGCAATATCCTCCTATTTCTACTCTGACTAGCCCGTGGCACTGGTAGTAATCCAGAGATTATTACCTTTGAGGTCCTACTTTTAAGTTTATCTCCTAGCTCCCTAAATTCACCTTGTAGGACCTCATCCCTTTTTTTACCTATATCGTTGGTGCCAATATGCACCACGACAACTGGCTGTTCACCCTCCCCCTCCAGAATGTTCTGCAGCCGTTCAGTGACATCCCTGACCCTTGCACCAGGGAGGCAACATACCATCCTGGAGTCTCGTTTGCGGCCGCAGAAACGCCTATCTATTCCCCTTACAATTGAATCCCCTATTACTATTGCCCTTCCACTCTCTTTTCTCCCCTCATGTGCCGCAAAGCCCACCCCCCCCCCCCATGGTGCCATGAACTTGGCTGCTGCTGCCTTCCCCTGATGAGCCATCTCCCCCAACAGTATCCAAAATGGTATACCTGTTTAGGAGGGAGATGACCGCAGGGGACTCCTGCACTACCTGCCTACTGCTTCGCTGGCTAGTGGCCACCCGTTCCCTTTCTGTCCTCTTTCCTTTTACCTGCGGTGTGACCAACTCGCTGTACGTGCTATTCACGACTTTCTCAGCATCGTGGATGCTCCAGTATGAATCCAACCGCAGCTCCAACCGTTCAGTACGGTCTGCCAGGAGCTGCAGCTGGACACACTTCCTGCAAACGTAGTCACCAGGGACACCGACCATATCCCTGATCTCCCACATGTTGCAGGATGAGCAAACCACGGGGCCAATCTCCACTGACATAGCTTACTCCTAAATTAACTCAACTCCCTCACACTATAAAAATCTTTATCCTTTAAACTATAATATGTCTTGCCCTTGTTTAATTTAACAAAATGCTTATCAGGATTATCAGGATCTTACTTATCAGGATAAATTCTAGCTGACAATCCTCGGCCCAATTTTCAATCTAATCTATATCCTTTGTAGCCTTTGTCAAAATTCCCGGCTATCCACAAAACCACCAATGTTTATGTCATTCACAAACTTGCCAATGACATTCATAGATATCTATCACAAGTAACAAAGGTCCTTGCACCATCCAATCTTCCAATCACTTCCAATCAGAAAAGCATCCTTCCACCACCAACCATCCTATGCCCCCTATCAAGACAATTTTGGATCCATTTAGCCAGCTTGCCTTGGATCTCGTGTACCTTAATCTTCTGAAGCAACCTATCAAGCTGAACCTTATAAATAGCTTACCAAAATCCATAGACTGTGTCTACCCCCCCGCCCCCATTTCTTTCTTCTTCTTCTTAGTTACCTCCTCAAAAAACTCAACTTAAATAAAGTTAACAATATTTGCCAAAAATGATAATGTTGCATTTCTGTATTGCTCTTCCTGAAAGCAGATCATTTTCATTTGTCGGTTTAACAGTCAGTAGGATTATATAATTCAAAAATTAGCTTGATTAAAGGAATTAAATGTCTCCAAATAGATTTTGAGAAACTATTACTAGGACCTATATTTATGAGACAATGCCAGAATGCATAAAATGCTGGAAAATGTAAACACCAGTTCCCTCGATGTTCATGCAGTTATTATAATTGATAATTTTAGATTTTATGCTCAAAACCAATGACAATGATGTTTTTTTCTTTCCATTTTAGCTAAAGACCAAATCTATAATGATCTGAAAACCCGCAATGCCCCTGTACCTGCTGTGACACTGCAGCGTGTGAAAGCTCCTGTTCCAGATATTGTCTGCAGTAGTCTAACAGACAAAAAAGCAGCAATTGAGCTTGTTTGGCATTATCTAAACATCTTGCAACAACAAGCAAAGTAAGTTGCCAGCAGTAAGCTATTCCTTGCTTGATAAATCAGATGTTTTTATGCACTCTCTGAGCCATTTTGTCCGAGAGATTTATCTTTATTCTCAATAAACTGTTGAGAATTTTCCTGGTTCCGTGTGAGCGCCCTTGTTAATATTTCTCAAGTACCATCTCCTAATTTGATTTCTTCAGCCCTTTTTCATGAAACCACCCCTTGCCCTATTTTCAACCGACCATTTTGTTCTAGGTATGTATCTATTTCTGAAACTCTTATTATTATTTCCTTTATATTATAAAGCTAAATACCAACTCTTCCAACTGATTACCATACTTTCCAACAGCAGAGGCATTTTTTTTCTTATTCAAGCACACGTTTTTAAAGGTAACATTTCTGTACATAAAGTAAGTTTCACTTCTCTAATGCAACTCCTCAAATGTTGCTAATATTAGCACAAAGTTTCATCCTTATTTGTGAATTGTGGAGAAAAATGGAATAATTGTATTTTTCAGAATTGCTGCCCAATGGGAATCCCAGCAAGTAGCTCTCGACAGTGAGCTTTTGGAAACATTACCTAAATTATATAGCAATCGAGAGGAACAGATCACAAAGAAATTGGAGTGCCGAGGTAGTTCTTCAAATCGTACTTGCCAAGGAGCAACAAATGTCCATGTGAAGGTCGGCAATTGTTTACCCATCTGCCTGCTGTGTATAGTTTAAACAATGAAAATGTAAAGATTTTAGGGAGGGAAGGATGACTATCTTGGGTATACCAACAATTATCTCAGCCAGAAATTAAATACCTTGTCAGATTAATTTCAAATTAACTTGTAGATAATACAATATAAAGAGTGCCATGATTTTATGGTGAACACAGTAAATGAGTAGAAAAAGAAGAAATAATTTATTTTGTGTATTTATCCTATAATAATTCATGAGCGAACACTTGCCCTCTATAGTCATTTTCAAACGATTAATTTTATAGTTGATGGGGCAATTAAATGAGGGAGAAAGGAATGGAAAGATAAAATGACCAAACTGCGTGAGCTGTGTTCATGGTGTCTCATATTGAGCATGAGCACGAAGAGCTAGCTGGACTAATTCAGTTCTGTAAATTATGTGTAATTTGTAACTGTTGCATATTAATGGCAATAGTTACACTGAAGTACTGAAGTATACTAATGTATGCAAGTTAGATAATGAAAGGTTTATGTAAGCCATCTTGAAAAAAGAATTAAAATGACATCAATTAATTTCTGTTCAAATTTTAGTGCAAACAATTGTATGAGGATAATGCTGTAAAACAACAGATTGGTGCTTTAGTCAAAGATACTAGCCAATTGCAAACCAATGTTGCCCATCCTCCTCCTCAACATATTGCTGAAGCTGCTGTATATGTGGAGAACTTAATAACGTAAGTGTATACTGATATTCTTTCTTGTCAGAAGTGTGTTTTGTATATTTGCAAGAATGTTAAATTTACTTGAATTCAACCATTTTTGAATGTCTTAACATTAGGATATTACAAAGTAGGAGCAGAGTAAACTATTAACGATTCCAATGAAAATTCAGCTAACATTGTTAGTAAGTTTATAGATGACACCAACATTGGTGAGAAAGGACATCTAAATTTACAACAGGACAAGCAATTTTCCCATTGTGGATTTAATTTTAATTAAATTTGCAAAAACTCATTCTAATTAACTCTCAGGTTTTCAATGGGTGGATAAAATGTGTGCTTTTTCGAATTATGTTTTATACAAATGTACATTAACAACTGGCCAATCATAAAAAACGTTTGACATTTTAAAGTTTTTATTTCTAGTTATTTGCTTAGCGACTTTCAAATGCCACATATCATTGTTTCCAGGGCCTTAGTGAATGCCTTCAAACTCCATCATACTGAAAGTTATCAGAAAGTTGGCATTGCCTTGTTCTATGAGATTGTCTCCTTTGTGTGTGATGAAACACAGCGGCATCCACCAACAAGACAGTTCTTTACATCATGCATTGAAATCCTTGGACAGGTATGAATATTATTTCTTTGGATGTTACATGTATCTAATACAAGCAAATATAAATCATATTTTGATTAACATTTTGTTATTGTTTGAAAATTAAGCAAAATACAGAGGCTGGAAATCTGAAATCGAAACAAACTGCTGGAAAAAAACTCAGCAAGTCATACAGTATCTGTTGGGAGAGAAATAGTTAACATTTTAGATCTGGGACCTTTTCTCCATTCTGATGAACTTCCCTACCCTACCACTAGACATGAAATATTCACCTCTTCTCTTTCTGCAGATGTTACCTGGCCTGTTCAGCTTTTCCAGCTTTTTCTGTATTAAGATTCGCTCTCCTTCTGATATCTTGACAAAACAGTTCTTTACTGATATTTCTGTCACTCCAAGTTTCTTCATTTCACTGGTCATAATTCCTCTTTCTGTCTCATATCTCCAACATGCAATTAGGGCATGCTGAACTGTTTCCGGCTGATGGCATTCCTCACACAGCCCAGTAGGGTGTTTTCCCAATATTTTTAATGTGCTGTTCAGGTGAGTGTGTCCTATCCTCAATCTTGCTAATACTACCTGTTCCCTCCTGTTCCCCCCTCTTCTTGCTGTAATGCCCACTCTGTTTTGTAGCGAATAGAGGTGTCTCCCCTTTGTCTCCTGTTCCCAGTATTGTTGCCATTCCTGATTTATTTTCTTCCACACAATGTGTTTTCCTTCAGATTTGGATAATTGTAAGTTTACCTCTATGTTTCTTTTTTTTTAAAGCCTCCTTTGCTAATTTATCCACCTTTTCATTTCCTAGAACACCAATGTGTGCTGGGACCCACAACAAAGTCACGTCACTGCCCCTCCTTGTCACTTGGCTTAATAGTAGCAGGATTTCATACACTAGGTCAGGCCGCCTATGGGATGCACCAGACCTAATACTCTGGATTGCAGATAATGAGTCGCTACATATTAATACTTTGCATGGTTGCACCTGTTCCATCCACCGAACTGCCATCAAAATAGCGTACAGTTCCACTGTATATACTGTCAAATAGTTATTTGTTCTTTTGCAAAGCTCAACATTCATCCCCTGGACTACCACAGCCGCCCCTGTTGTTTCAGCTACTGGGTCCTTTGATCCATCTGTGAAAATTAAGAGGTGTTCCCTGTATCTATTATCTATATGGCTATTATATTCTGTCTTTAGGTCTGAATTTTTGTTCCTCCTTTTTGCCTCCCATATCTCCAGATCAACTTTTGGGATGTTCAGTAACCATATTGGCACAGATGGCCACAATACTGCAGGGCAGAACTCTTTGTCCTCTACTCCCATGTCCCTTGCCACAACTCCTCCAACCCAGCCGAAGATTCCAGACTGAGCCACCCCTCTCTCCCAGCACTCCTATACTACCTGTTTTGTTGGGTGGTTCTCTCCATGACCCTTAAGGCTTAACCAGTAATTAGCCATTAGTTGTCTGCGGCGCAGTCTCAACGGCATCTCCCCAGTTTCCACCTGAAGTGCACATACAGGTGACGTCCGCACACCTCCTATACAGACTCTTAGAGCTTCTGCTTGGACTTTGTCCAACTCGGACAACACTGACTTAGATGCTGACCCATAAGCTATACTGCCATACTCTAGTCTGGATCTGATCAGTGATACATAAATATGTTTAAGAGATAGTACATCTGCTCCCCACTCTAAACCTGCCAAGCATCTCATTACATTGATGGCTTTTTTGCATTTTTCAATTATTTTTGTAATGTGGACCCTCCATGTTAATCTGGAGTCAAAATGAACTCCCAGGAAACGGAAATCTTTTACTCTTTCCAAATTGTTGCCGTATAGTTTTAACTGGACATCCTCTTTAATTTTTTTTCTTTGTGAAAACCATTATCTTTGTCTTCTCTATAGAGAATTTAAAACCCCATTTCCATCCCCACTCTTCCACCTGGGCTATCTATCCCTTGCTGTACTTTTTCCACGATAAAATCTATATTCCTCCCCCTTCTCCATAAGCTGCCATCATGTGCAAAGAGCGATCGCCCCATCTCTGGTTGAATGTTTGTAAATATATCATTGATCATGATTGAGAATAGGATCGGGCTTATCGCACTTCCCTGGGGAGTTCCATTCTCGATTACACATTTACTAGAGATGTCTGACCCTATTTTAACTTGTATACTTCTACCGTTGAGAAAATCCATTATCCAGTTAAAAATATTTCCTCCTACTCCCATTAAATGCAGCTTTATTAGAAGACCTTCTCTCCACAACATATCGTAAGCCTTCTCTACATCAAAAAATATGGTAACTACAGATTATTTTTTGACGTGCTTTCCTTATATCATCTTCCAAGCACAGAACTGGATCATTAGTACCTCTTCCTTTTCTAAATCCACTCTGATAATTAGCCACTATACCTTTTTCTTCCATTAGATGCATTAATCTTTAATTTACCATTCTTTCCATCAGTTTACACATGTGTGCTGTTAAGGCTATAGGTCTATAATTTACTGGATTACTTGCATCTTTCCCTGGTTTTCTAATAGGCACAATGATTGCTTCCTTCCACCTCTCCGGTATTCGCCCTTCTTCCCACACCTTGTTATATAGTGCAAGTATCTTTTGGAGTCCCTCCTCACTTAGATGCTTTATCATTATGTAACAAATATCATCCTTCCCTGGGGCTGAGTTCTTACACTTGGCCAGAGCTCTCTTTAGCTCCCCCAAATTAAATGGAATATTGTACTTGTCCTCTGTGATACCTTTCCTTTGTAAGGCCTCAACATTTTCCTCTCTTGTTCTTTCCCTACCTCTTCTTCCTTCATCTGATAAGTTGTGGGAGCTGTGAACCCTACTAAAAGTGTTAACCATTAGTTCTGCTTTGTCTTTATTTGAGACTACAGTTTGATCTCCATTTGTTAGAATAGGATAACTCCACTCCCTTTTATCACCTTCCATTTTTTTAATCATCCCCCATATCTCCCCTACCTGTGTTGTGTTTCCAATTGAATCACAATACTTCCTCCAGTATGCTCTTTGTTTGTTTGTCTTATAGTCCTCCTTACAATTGCCTGAGCCTGTTTGTAATTAATCATGTGTTGGTAGTTATGAGTTCTTTTTAATAATCTGAATGCTCTGTTTCTATTCACCACCGCCTCTTTACACTTATTGTCCCACCATGGCACAGCTTTCCTTTTTGATCTTCCTTTACTTTTTGGTATGGAAACTAATGCTGCTCTTTTGATACCTTCTGACACTTTATTCTCAAAGTTTTCTATATCTGTCTCTTCTTGTATCGGTTTTACATATTTATCACTTTCCTCCTTAGATTTCTCCCAATTAGCCTTTCCAAAAACCCATCGTCCACTTCTGTTTTCTTTACTCATAATTAAATTAATATTTATTTTGTATAGCACAGGATGATGATCACTTCCTATGGTACCCTTTTCATATACTTCCCAGTTACATTTAGCAGCAATCCTATTAGAAACAAGTGTAAGGTCCAACACAGACACCTTCCCTGTCCTAACATCTACCCTGGTCTTCTTTCCATCATTTAGCCATACTAGATTACCATCATTTAATAATTCCTCAATTACCTGTCCATTATTATCTGATTTTCCACTGCCCCATAATGTATTATGTGCGTTAAAGTCCCCACACCAAATAACATTAGATTTGCTCTGGCCTTCTACTTCCTGTAACTTATTGACCTCTAATCGCTTACATGGATTATAGTAATTTATTACCACTATTTTCCTCCTCTCAGACCACACTTCTATTACCACATATTCCTGTTCCTGCCCAATTCCTAATACCCTGTATGGTATCCCTTTTTTAATGAAAGTGGCGCAACCCCCTCCTCCCCCATTTCCCCTATCACATCTCACTGCAACATAATCATATAGAACAAAATCTAAACTTGGTTTCAACCAGGTTTCCTGGATACATACGACATCTGGTTTTTCCTTCCTACTGTCTATGAATTGCTTAAAGTCTTGCCCATTGGCTAACAAGCTTCTTGCATTCCATTGTAGGATTAACATTAATATTATTAACCCACACATGTTGACTCTTGGCTCGCCTGGATACTGAGACCATCATGTATTTCCTCCCACTTCAATCCTGCCATGCCCAAGTGGTGGACTGCAGCCTTTACAATGATTTGGATCCTTTCTGTTTTGGATTTTACTTCTGCTGTCGCATTTATTACTCCTGCTATAAATATAACCAGGTTTTTCTTTTCTTTCCATATACTCTTTTCTTTTTCTTTTATTGTCTCCATTATGCCCATATCTTGTTCCCTCCTGATCCTTCTTTCATTCATCTGTTTTGTAGGGTCAGCCCTTTTTGCTGCCTCTGCATAGGAGACCTTTTCCTTCACTCTTATGTTTTGTACTTCAGCTTCGCGTTTCATCACCTCACATCCCCAGTAAGCCACACTATGCTCTCCTCCACAATTACAGC
This sequence comes from Leucoraja erinaceus, assembly GCF_028641065.1. Classification (NCBI taxonomy): domain Eukaryota; kingdom Metazoa; phylum Chordata; class Chondrichthyes; order Rajiformes; family Rajidae; genus Leucoraja; species Leucoraja erinaceus. The sequence goes on from NC_073377.1 coordinate 42,112,190, forward strand.
ACTTTGGTCTGACCCCCTCTCCACACTGACCATATTCATGGTCCCCACTACACCTTGCGCATTTCCTCGCCCCCTTGCACATTTTAGCTATATGCCCAAATTTCTGACATTTGAAGCACCTCATTGGTTTGGGTATGTACTCTCTTACGCTATATCGCATGAATCCAAAATGGACCACTTTTGGAAGGGATTCTGTCTTGAATTCGACCAGAACTGACTCAGTTTCCTCTTTCTTTGCTCCTTTGGTCATTCTTTTGGCATTCATAATTAATTCACATCTCTTCCTGAGTTCCTGAACCAGTTCACTCATATTAACTTTGAGAGAGATTCCATAGATAACCCCTTTACACCCTGCCCTCCTCCGTTCTCCCACTCTCACTACTTTGATTATTTTTGTTTTGTCAATCTTGTTCATTTTCATTGCCTTTTCAACTTGAGCCTCACTGTTGCACCCTATTAGCATGTTTCCATCTTCCAGCACTCTTGCATACTTTACTTCCCCAACCTGGGCTCTGATTATTTTTGTCAGCTTCAATGGCTCTATCTTCTTTACTCCTCCTTCTCCTTCAAACCTCACCACTACATTTAACGAAATTTCCTTTTCTGGTTCCTTGTCTTCACTCTCCGATCCACCAGTATTGTTTTTCCTTCTTTTACGGCTGCTCTTCCTGGGACTACCCCGTGCTCCCACAGTTTCCCACTCCTTCTCAACACTTTCTTCGTTATCCTCTCTTCCACTGGCCTCCATACCACTAGACCCACTCTCTCCTATCATTTTGTAACAGCAGGGAATAGTGCCAGAGCACCGTTTACCGGACCTATACAGGCCGTCGGCCGATACCCCGATACAATATCTCCCTACTACTCCAACTGCTGTTCTGTCTGCTTCTAACAGCTCTGTCTTTTTTCCCTCCGGCGGCTCCCCGCCTCTCCGGCGCCCGTCAACCCAAAATCAAACTGATGATCTCGAGGTAAGATTCTGCTGATATAGCAGGACACTTCCCTTAACTCATGACGTCACGTGCCTCTCAAAGCCTGTCACGTGACAGTCCCCATTCAGCTGACGAGGGTTCAACAACAAGTGGTCTGACCACCAGGTGGAACCACAAGAGAACTGAATCTGGTATGAGAGTGAGTAATTATCATTCAACTCAACTCAACAGAAAATAATTGTTGACTGCTATGTAACATCGTATTTGGTCAAGCCGCACATGTTGAAGTCCATGTACTTAGTAGTTTCAAGAGTACTTTTGTTTCTTTTAGATCTTTTTTAAAGTTTTAAAAATAATTCTTAATTAGTCATTGTCCATAATTGTCCATAATTAATGCAAAAGAGGTTGACCAGCATTAGAGCATTAGAGCATTAGCTATAAGAAGTCTGAAAAAGGGTCTCGACACGAAATGTCACCCATTCCTTCTCTTCGGATATGCTGCCTGTCCCGCTGAGTTACTCCAGCATTTTGTATCTACCTTTAGCTATAAGAAGAGGTCGTTCAATCTTAGATTGTTTTCTCTGCAGCATCAGAGATTGAGGGGCACCCTGGCAGATGTTTATAAAATTATGAGAAGCATAAATAGGGTGACAAACACACATCTTTTTCCAGGGTGCAAATGTGAAATACGAGAGGGAATAGATTTAAAGTGAGAGTCGGAAATTTAAAATAAATTTGTGAGGCAAGTTTATTTTGCACAGACTTGTATTAGGTCCCAGGAATGTGCTGCCAGATGAGGTGGTGGAAGCAGATAAGATAGCAACATCTCAGAGCTCCCGTGGATTTGGAAGCAACAGCAACAAAGAGAAGCAGGAGAAAACACTGATTGGCTCTAGCCCGAGTGGGAGGAGAGTTAGAAGCGAGTCAGAGGGGGAAAACAGTTTAAAACTGAGGAATTTGGTTTGTAAATTGGTAAATTAAGCAATTTATCAGTCAATATAAGCAAGGCAGCTCTTAGGGAACGGCAGTGAGGGAGCGGCCTTGTGAGGAAGTGCCCTGTGAAAAAAGTGTGAGTCTTTGGCTCAAGGGTCTTCGGCGAGGAGGCTACGCAAAACGCTGGAGAGGGAGAGACGAAAGAAGGAGATGTCAGGAAAGCTGATTCAGTGTGATACTTGCAGTATGTTGGAGGCTAAGGACTCTGCTGGTGCCTCTGGCTGCTACAAATGTGAGAAGTGCATCCAGGTACAGCACCTGAAGGACCGTGTTGGGGAAATGGAGAAGCAAGTGGATGACCTCAGGTTCATCCGAGAAACGGTGAGAAAGGGAGGGAAGCATGGAATGCAAACGTCCCCGGGTGTTGTACCTCTTGTGAACAGGTTCACCCACTTAGAAGCTGTCGGGACAGAAGACGGTATTTCACTGAGCGGCTGACTGGCTTGCAAAGCAAAAAGGGCTGTTGAGCCAAAACCAAAGAGGCCAACGTCAGGCAACGCCGTTGTAGTTTGAGACTACATTGTGAGAGGTACGGACAGGGGTTTCTGCGGCAACAGACGGAATTCGAGGATGGTGTGCTGCCTTCCCGGTGCCAGGATCCAGGATGTCACGGACAGAGTGCAGAAAATCCTCAAGGGCGAAGGTGAACAGTGGGCGAAGGTGAACATCCGGAAGTGGTAGTGCATGTCGGCACAAATGATGTCGGAAAGAAGGGGATGAATATTCTGCAGCGTCTCTTTAGAGAGCTCGGAAAAATGCTGAAAAGCAGGACCTCTAGGGTTGTTACCTCCGGTTTGCTTCCAGTTCCTCGTGCTGGCGAGAGCAGGAACAGGGAGATATGGGACCTGAATGTGTGGCTGTGGAACTGGTGCACGGGGCAGGGATTTAGATTCTTAGATCACTGGGCTCTGTTTTCGAGTAAGGGGGAACTGTACAAAAGGGATGGATTGCATCTTAACAGGTGGGGGACCAGCATTCTGGCAGGCAGGTTGCCACTGCTACACGGGTGGCTTTAAACTGAATAAGGAGGGTGGGGTGTCAAATGGGATAGTCGAGGATGGAGTTAAAGGGAAAGGGTTTCTTAAATGTGTGAGCAGAGAGACAGAGGGGTGTAAAATGAGGGTCAAAGCAATAGGTAGCAAGGTGAAAAGTAAAAGGGGCAAGCAGACACATCCAGGGCAAAGATTCGTAAGCATTCGTAATAAGGTGGATGAGTTGAATGTGCAGATAGCTATTAATGACTTTGATATAGTTGGGATCACAGAGACATGGCTCCAGGGTGACCAAGGCTGGGAGCTGAACATCCAGGGATATTCAATATTCAGGTGGGATAGACAGAAAGGAAAAGGAGGTGGGGTAGCGTTGCTGGTTAGAGAGGAGATTAATGCAATAGAAAGGAAGGACATTAGCTTGGAGGATGTGGAATCGATATGGGTAGAGCTGCGAAACACTAAGGGGCAGAAAACGCTAGTGGGAGTTGTGTACAGACCACCTAACAGTGGTAATGGACTTGGGGATGGCATCAAACAGGAAATTAGAAATGCGTGCAGCAGAGGTAAAACAGTTATAATGGGTAACTTCAATCTACATATAGATTGGATGAATCAAATTGGTAGGGGTGCTGAGGAAGAGAATTTCTTGGAATGTATGCGGGATAGTTTTCTAAACCAACATGTAGAGGAACCAACGAGAGAGCAGGCTATTCTAGACTGGGTATTGAGTAATGAGGAAGGGTTAGTTTGCAGTCTTGTTGTGCATGGCCCCTTGGGCAAGTGACCATAATATGGTTGAGTTCTTCATTAGGATGGAGAGTGACATAATTCAGAAACAAGGGTTCTGAACTTAAAGAAAGGTAACTTTGAGGGTATGAGGGGGGTATGAATTGGCCAAGATAGACTGGCAATTGATTCTTAAAGGGTTGACGGTGGATATGCAATGGAAGGCATTTAAAGACTGCATGGATGAACTACAACAATTGTTCATCCCAGTTTGGCAAAAGAATAAATCTGGGAAGGTAGTGCATCTGTGGATAACAAGGGTGACCCAGATACCTGACATTGTGAATAATACGTATTACTCTTTTTTGAAGAATAGTTAATGAATGTAGCGAACTTTTATAGTTATTGCCCCAGACTTCTGCACAGTAATTTACATAGGGTAAGATTAGTGAACAGTAGAGAATGCGGAGTGATTTGTGATCCAGAACCTGCTTAACTTTCTGTAATACAGAAATGCTTTTTGACAGTTTGGATTGTACATGTTTAATGTGTGATTTCCAGCTGATTCTATCATCCATTATAACCCCAAGAAATTTATTTTCATGAACTCGTTCAATTTCAACCCCATTTATCTTTATATTTGCTTGTGTAATTGCTCTGCAATTACCAAATAACATTATTTTGGTTTTGCTCAAGTTTAATGATATTTTGTTCCTGTCAAATCATGTTTTCAGTTTGCCCATTTCTTTTGTTATTTTGTCCAGTAATTGTTTTACATTCTCCCCAGAACAAAAAATATTTGTGCCGTCTGCAAACAAGACCAGCCTCAAGGCATTGGACACATTACAAATGTTGTTTACATACACGATGAATAGTTTTGGGCCCAACACTGACCCCTGGGGGACACCACAAGCAATGTCCAAACATGTAGAACTGTAGCTACCCAGCCTCACAAACTGTTGCCTGTTACTTAAATAGCTTTTTATCCAATCTAGTACTAGACCTCTGATGCCATACCTTTCTAATTTTTTTAATAAAATATCATGATTGATCGTATCAAATGCTTTCTTTATGTCAATAAATATCCCAGCTGCATATAGTTTATTGTCAATAGCGTTTGTGATATCTTCAATTGATTCTATTATTGCAGGTGATGTTGATCTGTTTGATCTGAATCCATATTGACTTTCAGTGATTAATTTATGCTTTTCTACAAATATGTTTAGTCTATTGTTGAACATTTTTTCTAGTATTTTGGAGAATTGAGGGAGTAAAGAAACAGGTCTATAGTTTGTGAAATGATGCTTGTTCCCAGTTTTGTATATTGGTATGACTTTTGCTATTTTCATTTTGATTGGAAAAGTACTGGTTTGGAAAGATGAATGTTAAAGGTTTGGAAATCCCCTCAATGACCATCTTAACTAACGACATGTCAATGTCGATGAAATCAGTAGACATTTTGTTTTTATATGTTTTAACAATGTCCAACAGTTCTTTTTCATCTACTGCCATAAGAAACATAGAGCAAGGATTTCTCTCCAATAAATTCTCAGGAGTTTCTCCATCCAGATGTCCCTGGATCAGGGATTTGTTTAGCTATTTGATTAAATCAATACAATAAAATATCTGACTTTTGAACTAAGAACTAACGTTACCATTGAATATTTTTTAATTATCAGGTTTTTCTTGGCTGTGCTAAAACAGAAAGCAAAACTATATTGAAAAAGGTTCTTGAGAATAGAAGACTGTGCAATCTTTTGTCACCGTACTTCAATCCAAATATCTCTCCAGATGAATATGTCATTCTTTATAGCAAAGTTGTCAAAGTACTCCACACAGAAAATGGTGACATCATCTTTATGTTATTAACAAAGGTAATTAATTTTTCTATTACGTGCTACTGAAATTGAACCAGTTATACATTTTCCATTAATAATTCAGCTGTGTGTCTTTATTGAGTCAAAACGTGTAATAAGTTGAGAAACGCAAATTCAGTTATGTTGCAGCTTTCAATGTTCTCTTGTATGTTCTCTTTTACCCAATTTCATCATTTTTTACTGTATGGAATTCAAGAATTGCATTTCACACCCAACCAAATTATACATCCACAAAAGAATGGTGTGTTTTTGCACCATCAGAGAGTTGTGGTGATCTTTCACAGTCATAGAAATCAGAGAAAACGTAGATGTTATTAAAGTAACCTTATGGATGATGTATACCGCAGGTCAGGCATCATCTCTGAAAGGGGGAACATTTCAGCAATGAGAAATAATGTCAGATGGTAACTCTGCTTTTCTGTACAGATGCTGTAAACATCCATTTATCCACTTTCTTGCCCTTTCACCATAAACATTGATTACCTCACTGAGTAGAAATCTGAATAAACAAAATCTTGCGAATTACTGTGGCAAAAGTTCCAATGGTTCGCAACCTTTTTTCATTCTTAAATGAGCAACCTTTTTTTCTGAGACCATTCACTGTAGTTCTGGATTCCGCCATGAGAGGGCGTATCCTCTCAGTATTTACCCTGTCCAGCTCTTTAAGAATCGTATATCTTACAATGAGGCACCATTCTACTCCAATGAGTAGAGTTCCAGCCTATTTAATCTTTCCTTGTAGGACAACCTCTCCATACCTGGCGTCATTCTGGTGACCTATACCAAAACCACCTCTGATAAATAAATATATTGGCTTAAATAGGGAACAAATTATTCACAGTACATCCATAGGTCAATCACATCCTTGTACAGTTGTAAGAAGACCATACTACTTTTATTTTTCAACCTTCTTGAAATAAATCCCAAACTGCTATTTGCCTTCCCAATTACCTACTGCACTTGTGTGCTAAGTTTTTGTGCTTTGTGCACAAGGATCCCCAGTTTACTGTGCAATATTTCAGTTTGAATAATCTGTTCTTTTCGTCTTCCTTTCAAAATGAACTTCACATTTTCCTGCATTATACTTTATTTGCTCATTTGTTGGCTTCTCACTTAACCTATTTATGTCTCTCTAAACCATTGTATCCACTTTGCAACTTACAACAAGTCCTTTCCACTTATTTTTGTGTTGTTTGCAAAAGGTCTGTCTCACATTTGCTTCTTTCCTCCATTTAATATGTATTGTAAACAATGCAGTCTTGGTACTGATCCCTGTGGTACTCCACTGGTTACAGGTCCTCAACCTGAAAGTGATCCCCTTACCCTTGTTTGCTGCTTCATGCATGTCAACGAAGTCTGAGAAATAGAAACTCATCTTCTATCTGGGCGTTCTGCACCTTTGAGGTCCAAATGTTGAAGTTAACACGATAGGCAAACACCCAGTTTTTCATTCAGCAGATAGTCATAGAGTGATACAGTGTGGAAACAGGCCCTTCGGACCAATTCGCCCACACTGGCAAACAATGTCCCAGCTACACTAGTCCCACTTGCTTGCGCTTGGTCCATATCCCTCCAAACCTGTCCTATCCACGTACTTGTCTAACTATTTCTTAAACGATGGGATTGTCTCAGCGTCAACTACCTCCTCAGGCAGCTCGTTCCATAAACCCACCACCCATTGTGTGATGTGGCAGTAGCTTTGTTTTAATTTTCTCTCCTATATTGGACTGCCAGTTTTTTAAAGTGTTAGCTACCGCGATCTAAACCTCATTACAGAGGTACCTGCTGTTCTCTCCAGCCTTGTTTTTATGTAGTGCTTCATCATAAACAAAATGCTAAGATGGTTGTTAGTTCCCACCAAATGGCAGTCTATTACAATGTGTTTTAGTTTCTTTGATGGGAAAGCAACTGTTCTTGTTTGATTTATGTCACAATGTGCCAACTTTCCATTCCATCTGTTATCCTCATTAAGCTTCTGCTTCACATTGATGATGCGAAAAAGGAAATGATTGGATTTTGACCCCGTAAAAATGGTTATATCCAAATCATTTTATGCATAATACAATAAATAGTTTGGAAAAGTTGGCCTTCCCATGATGTGTAATGCCAACTCTAGGTAATATACCATTTCCATGACCAATAGTTGTTTTCCCCTAAAAAGATATTGACTGGAATTATAGTCGTATACAACCAAATGCGGGTGTATATATTCATAGTCACAGAGCTATACAGCATTGACATCGGCTCTCTGTTCATGCTGAACAAGTTGGCATACTGGGCTGGTCCCATTTGCCTGCATTTGACCCATAGCCCTCTAAAACCTTCCTTTCCTTTTATATGTCTAATTGTCTTTTAAAAATTGTAATTGTATTCACTTCTATAGCTTCCTAGAGGATTCACTTTATCCATGTCCCTCGTGATCTTGTTCCTCCCATTAAGATCACCCCCTCAGCCGCCTGTGCTCCAAAGAAGAAAAAAGTCCCAGCCTATCCAATTTCTCCCCATAACTCAATCTCACAAGCCCAGATAACAACCTGGTGAATCTCTTCTGCACGCTTTCTAACTTAATGACATCTTTCCAATAGCTGGGTGACCAGAACTGCATACAATACTCCAAGTGAACTTTCACCGACGACTTGTACAACTGCATGGTGATGTCCCAACTTTTATACTCAATACCCTTCTCAATGAAGGCAAGCATGCCAAATGCCTTCTTCACCGAATTGTTGACGTGAGTCACCACTTTTAGGGAACTATGCTCGTGTATTCCAGGACGTCTGTGTTCTGCAACAATCTGCGGTGCTCTGTTATTTACTGTGCAAATTCTGCCCTGGTTTGACATAGCAAAATGCAACACCAAATTCAATCAAGAATTATGATATCTATAGGATTGGTCAAGAAAAATGTTGGTTTTACTTTTTATATTGCAGTTTGATCTAATATTATGGTTGAATTCCAACAAGCCAACTATGAATGAACGAACACAATTATTAGAATTGATTCATTTAGGCCTTACGTTGTGTGGCCTTCAACCTGAGGAAGAAATCCAGATGGCTTTTAATGTTCTTTGTAAACACTGGATGCACATTCTGCAATATCAGTTCCCAGATCACTACAGTGACTTTCTCAGACTTCTGATGCAAAGTAAGATGTCATACAAATTTCAATTTTAGTCATGTTTTTGTAAAATGTTAATGATATATACTTACCCAGTTTACATGTCAAAATCAAAATATATTTGTTGATTGACTTAATTGTACATCTTCATGGTATTGCTGCCAAAATAAGCTTTTTTGGAATGTGACTAAGATTTTGTTGCTATGTGGAATGCTATTATTCGGGTGGTTTTAGTTGGATATTGCTGGACTTGGATCACCAAACTGAATCACTGCATGCCATCCCCACGGGCTTGTAAATACATGGGCTGGAAGCAGAGCAGAGATTTCCTTGGAAAACACGTAAAAAAACTTTAAAATAAATAGAACTCTAAATTATAGGAAAAAAATGAAATGAAAAATACATTTCCCTTTGCCTTAATTCTCAGGCTTGGAGCTTCCATTGCATTCAGTGATGTCACTGATTCGTCTTGTGTCTGACTGATTGTTTCCTTAGTGTTGTCCTGAGCCTCCTCATTGGACTCCATGGATCACTGTTATACACTCGCCACTAATTATCTTAATAGGTTTTGCACACACTGGATTCTGCTTCAGTTTGAGACTTCAAATGGCTGAACGTTGATGGTTTTCATTTCAACAATCACATAACGCCAGTGAAATTCAATTGATTGCTAAAGGAAAGAATGGAATATTGTGCACATATTAATGTTGTTTTTGAGGGATATCCACTGTATTGTTATGCCTCAGCCCTATCCAAGTTTTAGATAGCCAGGAATTCTTCTTAGCATGTCCTAATAGTTAATTTCCCCTCTCTTCTCCCCTACTGCCTGAAGGAAACTTCAACAACCACCATCCAAGCACACGTATTTGTTTGTTTTTTAATAGATTTTTCTCAAGGTGAACAATAAACTTGACTATAATAAGATAAACTCCTGGTATTTGTGAAATCTATTTGGAAATCTATTTAGATGAGATGAGATTGATAAAAGATGAGATAGCCGCACATTTGGATAACAGTAACAGGATCGGTCCGAGTCAGCATGGATTTATGAAGGGGAAATCATGCTTGACTAATCTTCTGGAATTGTTTGAAGATGTAACAAGGAAAATGAACAAGGAAGAGCCAGTGGATGTAGTGTACCTGGACTTTCAGATAGCATTTGATAAGGTCCCACATAGAAGATTAGTGGGCAAAATTAGGGCACATGGTATTGGGGGTAGAGTGCTGACATGGATAGAGAAGTGATTGGCAGATAGGAAACAAAGAGTAGGGATTAACGGGTTCCTTTCAGAATGGCAGGCAATGACTAGTGGGGTACCGCAAGGCTTGGTGCTGGGACCGCAGCTATTTACAATATACATCAATGATTTGGATGAAGTAACATTAGCAAATTTGCAGATGACACAAAGCTGGGTGGCAGTGTGAACTGTGAGGAGGATGCTATGAGAATGCAGGGTGACTTGGACAGGTTGGGGGAGTGGGCAGATGCATGGCAGATGAAGTTTAATGCGGATAAATGTGAGGTTATCCACTTTGATAGCAAAAACAGGAAGGCAGATTACTATCTAAATGGCGTCAAATTGGGAAAAGGGGAAGTACAACGGAATCTGGGGGTCCTTGTACATCAGTCTTTGAAAGTAAGCATGCAGGTACAGCAGGCAGTGAAGAAAGCGAATGGCATGTTGGCCTTTATAACAAGAGGAATCAAATATAGGAGCAAAGAGGTCATTCTGCAGTTGTACGGGGCCCTTGGGAGACCACACCTGTAGTATTGTGTGCAGATTTGGTCCCCTAAATTGAGGAAGGACATTCTTGCTATTGAGGGAGTGCAGCACAGGTTTACAAGGTTAATTCCCTGGATGGCGGGACTGTCATATGCTGAGAGACTGGAGCAGCTGGGCATGTAAACATAGAAACTTAGAAAATATGTGCAGGAGTAGGCCATTCGGCCCTTCGAGCCTGCACCACCGTTCAATATGATCATGGCTGATCATCCAACTCAGTATCCCATCCCTGCCTTCTCTCCATACCCTCTGATCCCTTTAGCCACGAGGGCCACATCTAACTCCCTCTTAAATATAGCCAATGAACTGGCCTCAGCTACCTTCTGTGGCAGAGAATTCCACAGATTCACCACTCTCTGTGTAAAAAAAGATTTTCTCGTCTCGGTCCTAAAAGACTTCCCACTTATCCTTAAACTGTGACCTTTAATTCTGGACTTCCTCAACATCGGGAATAATCTTCCTGCATCTAGCCTGTCCAACCCCTTAAGAATTTTGTAAGTTTTTATATGATCCCCCCCCCTCAATCTTCTAAATTCTAGCGTGTACAAGCCGAGTCTATCCAGTCTTTCTTCATATGAAAGTCCTGCCATCCCAGGAATCAGTCTGGTGAACCTTCACTGTACTCCCTCTATGGCAAGAATGTCTTTCTTCAGATTAGGAGACCAAAACTGTATGCAATACTCCAGTTGTGGTCACACCAAGACCCTGTACAACTGCAGTAGAACCTCCCTGCTCCTATACTCAAATCCTTTTGCTATGAATGCTAACATTCCATTTGCTTTCTTCACTGCCTGCTGCACCTGCATGCCTACTTTCAATGACTGGTGTACCATGACACCCAGGTCTCGTTGCATCTCCCCTTTTCCTAGTCGGCCACCATTCAGATAATAGTCTACTTTCCTGTTTTTGCCACCAAAGTGGATAACCTCACATTTATCCACATTATACTGCATCTCCCATGCCACTCACCCAACCTATCCGTCACCTTGCAGCCTCCTAGCATCCTCCTCACAGCTAACACTGCCCCCTAGCTTTGTGTCATCCGCAAACTTGGAGATGTTGCATTCAATTCCCTCATCCAGATCATTAATATATATTGTAAATAGCTGGGGTCCCAGCACTGAGCCTTGCGGTACCCCACTAGTCACTGCCTGCCATTCTGAAAAGGACCCGTTTACTCCCTACTCTTCGCTTCCTGTCCGCCAGCCAGTTCTCTATCCACATCAATACTGAACCCCCAATACCGTGTGCTTTAAGTTTGCATACTAATCTCTTATGTGGGACCTTGTCGAAAGCCTTCTGAAAGTCCAGCTATAACACTGGTTCTCCCTGAACACTCTGGAGTTTAGAAGGATGAGAGGGAATCTCATTGAAACATATAAGATTGTTAAGGGCTTGGACACGCTAGAGGCAGGAAACATGTTCCCGATGTTGGGGGAGTCCAGAGCCAGGGGCCACAGTTTAAGAATAAGGAGTAAGCCATTTAGAACGGAGACGAGGAAACACTTTTTCTCACAGAGAGTGATGAGTCTGTGGAATTCTCTGCCTCAGAGGGCAGTGGAGGTAGGTTCTCTGGATGCTTTCAAGAGAGAGCTAGATAGGGCTTTTAAAAATAGCGGAGTCAGGGGATATAGGTAGTAGGCAAGAACGGGGTACTGATTGTGGATGATCAGCCATGATCACATTGAACGGCGGTGCTGGCTCGAAGGGTCAAATGGCCTACTCCTGCACCTATGTCTCTTGTCTATTGAAATGAAATTTAAGATTCCAGTTTCAATTTAGTCTTGCATAATATTTGCATTTATTTTGCATCAGCATTGTGATAAAAGTAAAAAGGGAAATTAAAGTATAATCATAATGCTAAATTGAATGAGAAAAATAAAATATTAGAAATATTGATAATCATTGTAACTTCAGTTTCTCTCTCTACAGAAGCTGCTTGCCCTGCTGAGTGGGCATTTTAAATTGTATTAGTTTTTTGTTTTACTAAACTGAAAGAGTTCTTGAGAAACAAATGTTATACACATCCTCTTTCTTCCTGGTTAAGGCTCATCAGAACAAAAGTTGAATCCTGACTGTTGGAAGATTGCTCTGAAAACCTTAAATTGTACCTCTGAGGTTGAATGTGAGCCCAGAATAATGAGATCTGCAGAAACTCGTTCCCAAAAGATCATTCTGTCATTCCAACAGGTAATGCAAATGTTGCCAATTGGGGATAATCACTGGGTCTAGGTCAGATGGGGATGTGATCATGGGAGAATATAGAAGATCCTAGTGGCCAAGGTTTTGTTTTGTTAAATAGATTAGTCTTTAGGAAAGATAATTGTGGGAAAAAATGTCCTTGGATCCCTTCATACCAAATTGTATATGTACTCTTAAACAGTAGTATTAGTAGCTTGTACTGATTTGGCTATTAGGGAAATTACAGACCAGTTAGCCTGACTTCGGTAGTGGGAAAGATGCTGGAGTCGATTATTAAAGAGGTGATAATGGGGCATTTGGATAGCAGTAAAATGATTAGTCCTAGTCAACATGGATTTATGAAAAGGAAATCATGCTTGACTAATCTTCTGGAATTTTTTGAGGATGTGACAAGTAAAATGGATGAAGGGGTGCCAGTGGATGTAGTGTATCTAGACTTTCAGAAAGCCTTTGATAACGACCCGCACAGGAGACTGGTGACTAAAATTATAGCACATGGTATTAGGGGGTAGGGTGTTAACATGGATCGAAAATTGGTTGGCAAAGAGTAGGAGTGAACGGGTCCTTTTCAGAATGGCAGGCAGTGGCGAGTGGAGTGCCGCACGGCTCGGTGTTGGGGCCGCAACTGTTTACCATATATATTAATGATTTGGAAGAGGGAATGAGGAGCAACACTAGCAAGTTTGCGGGTGACACAAAGCTGGGTGGCAGTGTGAACTGTGAAGAGGATGTTAGGAGGTTGCAGGGTGACCTGGACAGGTTGAGTGAGTGGGCAGATGCGTGGCAGATGCAGTATAATATAAATAAATGTGAGGTTATCCACTTTGGCGGCAAAAACAAGGGGGCAGATTATTATCTCAATGGGGTTTGGTTAGGTAAGGGGGAGGTGCAGCAAGACCTGGGTGTCCTTGTACACCAGTCACTGAAAGTTGGCGTGCAGGTGCAGCAGGCAGTGAAGAAAGCTAATGGAATGTTGGCCTTCATAACAAGAGGATTTCAGTATAGGAGTAAAGAGGTTCTTCTACAGTTGTATATGGCTCTGGTAAGACCACATCTGGAGTATTGTGTGGACAGGTTTGGTCTCCTAATTTGAGGAAGGACCTCCTTGTGATTGAGGCAGCGCAGCGTATGTTCACGAGATTGATCCCTGGGATGGCAGGACTGTCATATGAGGAAAGATTGAAAAGACTAGGCTTGTATTCACTGGAGTTTAGAAGGATGAGGGGGATCTTATAGAAACATTTAAAATTATAAAAGAACTGGACAAGCTAGATGCAGGAAAAATGTTCCCAATGTTGGGCAAGTCCAGAACCAGGGGCCACAGTCTTAGAATAAAGGGGAGGTTATTTAAGACTGAGGTGAGAAAAAACGTTTTCACCCAGAGAGTTGTGAATTTATGGAATTCCATGCCATAGAGGGCAGTGGAGGCCAAGTCACTGGATGGATTTAAGAGAGAGTTAGATAGAGCTCTAGGGGCTAGTGGAGTCGAGGGATATGGGGAGAAGGCAGGCACGGGTTATTGATAGGGGACGATCAGCCATGATTACAATGAATGGTGGTGCTGGCTCGAAGGGCCGAATGGCCGCCTCCTGCATCTATTTTCTATGTTTCTAAGAGGGGTTTGCCAACTAAAATCATTATTAACATATTAACTCTGAGGAAGGAATCAACTCAGATATTTATGATGATCCACAATATGTTCAGAAAGTAATTTAAATTTATTTCACCTAACAGGTTCAGGAGACCATACATTGGCTTTCTGATTTCTTCTACAAACTGCGTCTTTCAAAACCAGATTTAAGGAGCTTTGGACTGTTTTCAAAGTGGACACCGTATATGAATGAAGTGAAGAAATTCCTGATGTTCCTTGCCAAATATTTTATTGATTCTGAGATCTCCAAACTTTTCCAAGAAACTGTGGCCAGCAACAAAAATGTATCAGGTATTATTTAGAACATAGTATGTAGCACATGCCATTCTGTGCCTGTGCTGAACATGTTGCCAAGACCAACTCTCATCTGCCTGCATATAGTACGTATACCTCCAAGCCCTGCAGATCCATGTGTCTATCCAAGTCTCTTAAATACCACTACCATATCTGTGTCCACCACTATTCCTGGCAGCTCTCCATGCACTCACCACCCGCTGTGTAAAAAAACTTCCCGCACATTCCCTTTAAACTTCGTTCCTCGGATCTCACTTCAACCTCTGGCAATCCAGAGAAAACAATTCATGTCTGTACAACCTCTACTTGTAGCTAATGCTCCCTAATCCAGGCATTATTCTGGTAATCTACATCTATACACTTCCCTAGGCCTCTCCATCCTTCCTATATTGTAGCAACCACAGCAGCGTGCAATATTCCAAATGCGGCCTAAACAAAGTCCTACAATACTGTATAATTTCTTCCTGAATTGTATAATGACCTGACCTATGGAATAAAGCCTTTTTTTTAATCAAATGCCTTATTAAAATCCATGTAGGCAACATCCACATTTAATATGGATCATGTTAGAACTTCACAGAAAGTACTTGTAATAAATTAATTACATACAGAGTTTGTCATTACTATGTACATAATTAAAGTAGCTTGCTCCCTGTCTATCAGTTATGGAATGTATGCATGAAGAAAATGCAGAGACCAACTGCATGTGTTCTGGGTCAGTTGTATGTACTGATAAAACACTTTTTTAAATTTTTCTGGCAAATGCCTCCAGTTAATCCTAATTTCCTTTCATTTATTCTGTGAAGAACAATTAAAAAACCCAACCATTGTTCAAATGCAGTTATACTTCAATTAGCGCTTTTGAAAATGGAGCTCTAAACAAACCGTGCTGTATGGTATCATTATAACATAGTATAAATGGAGATGCAATCTTAATCAATAATTTTTAACCTGAGATGTATACAATACTGTATATTATATTGTATATACAGAGTCTTTTCCAAAATTATCTGAAGGTGCGATGAAGACATAACTCCCTAATCCATCGGTTGAAATAAGGAAGTTTTGTTTGAGGAAGAGAAACCACCTCTACAGGAATGTAGGTCGAAAGAGTGTCCAGATTCTCGGGGTGGCCTGGGGCATTATTGATCACCAACAATGCTTTAGGTTTACGGTTATTTTCTTCACAATATCGCTTCACTGCTGTGCAAATGTGACACAACGACTGTGTCTAAATATCTCAGTCAAGTCAAGTCAAGTTTATTTGTCACATACACATACGAGATGTGCAGTGAAATGAAAGTGGCAATGCTCGCGGATTTTTTGTGCAAAAGACAAACAACAAAACAACCAAACAAATTATAAACACAATCATAACACACATATTCTTTTACATAATAAATAATAGAAGGAAAAACGTTCTGTAGAGTTAGTCCCTGGTGAGATAGGCGTTTACAGTCCGAATTGCCTCTGGGAAGAAACTCCTTCTCAACCTCTCCGTTCTCACCGTATGGCAACGGAGGCGTTTGCCTGACCGTAGCAGCTGGAACAGTCCGTTGCAGGGGTGGAAGGGGTCTCTCATGATTTTATTTGCTCTGGAGTTGCACCTCCTGTTGTATAGTTCCTGCAGGGGGGTGAGTGAAGTTCCCATAGTGCGTTCGGCCGAACGCACTACTCTCAGCAGAGCCTTCTTGTCCTTGGCAGAGCAATTCCCAAACCAGATGGTAATGTTACCGGACAAGATGCTTTCCACCGCCGCTGCATAGAAGCACTGGAGGATCCTCGGAGACACTCTGAATTTCCTCAATTGCCTGAGGTGGTAAAGGCGATGCCTTGCCTTCCTCACGAGTACCGAGGCGTGTGATGCCCATGTCATATCCTCAGAGATGTGGACTCCCAGATATTTAAAACAGTTCACCCTATCCACAGGATCCCCATTTATACTCAATGGAGTGTACGTCCTCGGATGATGTGCCCTCCTAAAGTCCATGATCAGCTCCTTCGTTTTTTTGATGTTCAAGAGGAGGCTGTTATCCTGGCACCAGAGTGCTAGATCAGCCACCTCCTCCCGGTAGCAGGCCAGCTTGCTTGATTTCGAAATTACAGGCAGATGCAATTTTGATAATCCCCTCATTGCTCATGGTATTTCTGAGTGATAAATGAGCAAAGCCTTCTCCAGCATTACCATCGAGTAGGAGTGTCAAACAGTCTTTCCACCTCTTGAACCCATAAGCGCTTTTTTCATCTCGGGAAATAAAAGTGCGGGATGGCATTCTTTTCCATAAAAGGCGTGGTTCATCAACATTGAAGACAAGCTGGAGAGGGTAGTTGCCACACTCAACATAGAACAGTACAGGTCAAGAACAGGCCCTTTGGCCCACAGGGTCTCTATGAACATGATGCCAACTCGTATCTGCCTGCATATAATCCATATCCCTCCATCCCCTGCATATCCATATGCTTATCCAAAAGTCTCTTGATTGTTGCTATCATATCTGCCTCAACCACCACCCCTCAGCCACACATTCCAAGCTCAATCACCCTCTGTTTAAAAAATATATACTTGACCACCAATCTCTTTTCAACTTTGCACCTCTCATCTTAATGCTATACCATCTGGTATTAGATTTTTCTATCTCGGAGGGGAAAAAAGTTCTGACTCTCTACCTTATCTATGCCTCTCATAATTTTATAAACTTTTTTCAGGTCTTCCTGCCAGCATTCCATAGATTATAATCCAAGTCAGTCCAACCTCACTCTGTAGCTAATACCCACTAGTCTAGTCATCACTATAGTAAACCACCTCTGCACCTTTTCCAAAGCCTCCACATCATGTAGTCCTATAAAACTGCATCATGACGTCCTGACTCTAATACTCAATTTCCTCCTGTCAAAAGTGTTGAATCAATGTCTGATGATGCCAAGGCCTGGGGAATCATATTTGGTCTTTGAACTTTAGCCACAATAGAATTAATAAAGTTTTCCCCCAAAACAACCTGATGCCTTAAAAAAAAAAGATTCCTTGTTTATTGTAACATCCTCTATAATAACTAAATAATTTGTTTGATTCTCACTAAATTTTGTGTTTTCTCTTTGATATACAGTGCCCTCCATAATATTTGGGACAGAGGGCCATCATTTATTTATAAGCCTCTGTACTCCACAATTTGAGATTTGTAATAGAAAAAAAATCATGTGGTTAAAGTGCACATTGTCAGATTTTATTAAAGAGTATTTTTATACATTTTGGTTTCACCACGTAGAAATTACAGCAGTGTTCATACATAGTCCCCCCATTTCAGGGCACCATAATGTTTGGGACACATGGCTTCACACGTGTTTGTAATTGCTCAAGTGTGTTTAATTGTTTAACTGCAGGTATAAGAGAGCTCTCAGCACCTAGTCTTTCCTCCAGTCTTTCCATCACCTTAGGGAATGTATATTGCTGTTTATCAAAGGATCAAAGCTGTGCCAATGAAAGTCAAATAAGCCATTATGAGACTAATAGATAGAGACATCAGACAAACCTTAGGCTTCCCAAAATCAACTGTTTGGAGCATCATTAAGAAGAAATAGAGAAAGGGACTGGCAAGATAAGGAAGACCTCCACAGCTCATGACAGAAGAATTATCTCGATAATAAAGAAAACTCCCAAAACACCTGTCCGACAGATCAGAAACACTCTTCCGGAGTCAGGCGTGGAATTGTCAATGACCACTGTCCGCAGAAGACTTAATGAACAGAAATACAGAGGTTACACTGCAAGATGCAAACCACTGATTAGCCACAAAAATAGGATGGTCAGGTTACAGTTTGCCAAGAAGTACTTAAAAGAGCAACCCCAGTTCTGGAAATAGGTCTTGTGGACAGATGAGATGAAGATTAACTTGTATCAGAGTGATGGCAAGAGCAAGGTATGGAGGAGATAAGGAACTGCCCAAGATCAAAAGCATACCACCTCATCTGTGAAACACTGTGGTGGGGGTGTTATGGCCTGGGCATGTATGGCTGCTGAAGGTACTGGCTCACTTATCTTCATTGATGATACAACTGCTGATGGTAGTAGCATAATTCATTCTGAAGTGCATAGACACATCCTAACTGCTCAAGTTCAAACAAATGCCTCAAAACTCATTGGCTGGCGGTTCATTCTACAGCAAGACAATGATCCCAAACATACTGTGAAAGCAACAGAGGGATTTTTCAAAGCTAAAAAATGGTCAATTCTTGAGTAGCCAAGTCAATCACCCGATCTGAACCCAATTAAGCATGACCTTTATATGCTGAAGAGGGACTAGCCCCCAAAACAAGCAAAAGCTAAAGATGGCTCCTATACAGACCTGGCAGAGCATCACCAGAGAAGACACACAGCAACTGGTGATGTCCATGAATCGCAGACTTCAAGCAGTCATTGCTTGCAAAATATATGCAAAAAAATACTAAACATGACTACTTTCAATTACATGACATTGCTATGTCCAAACTATTACTGTGCCCTGAAATGGGGGGACTATGTATAAACAGTGCTGTAATTTATACATGGTGAAACAAAAATATATAAAAAAAGGCCTTTATTAAAATCTGACTTTGTGCAGTTAAACCACCTGATTTTTTTCTATTACAAATCTCAAATTGTGGAGTACAGAGGCAAAAAAATAAATGATGGGTCTTTGTCCCAAACATTATGAAGGGCACTGTATTCACCGAACTATAAATCAGAGCTGTTGTACCTTAAAACTTGGTGCAGAAATGTTTTACTTTTCTTTGTAGTTCAGGTAGACCAAAAGCGCACAGATTATGTCCACATTTTATTCAGTACCTAAATCAGGAAAAGTTCTCAATTTTCAATGGGGAAAATTAAAATTAGGTGCCACTTTGGGCCATCAAGAGGCCTCATATGGAGTGGGGGACGATTTGAAAAAAACTAAGAGTTTGGTGTACATCTTCAGGCTGAGTGTAACTTAAATACAGAATTTCAGATATTTAGGTCATTTTCTAAGCTATGCGTGGGATTTCTTCCAGATGTGTTAATGACTTGACATAATTTCATTGCAGGATTGCAATTGGTCTATGCAAAATTGCTAGAACTGTTCAAGCCATGGCTACTGGTATTAAATGCAGAAAAAGGAAGGTAACTACTTTGTAATTCGCGTGTAAAATGCTAGCCTGATCAAAAGTTTTACTTTATTTTCCATTTTGATTATTGAAAAAATCATGCAGATTCTGAAAGACACAAAATGCTGGAGTAAATTAGCGGGACAGGCAACATCTCTGGATAGAAGGAATGGGACATTCGGGTAGAGACCCTTCTTCAGACCAAGAGTCAGGGGAGTGGTTGACACAGAGATATGGAAGGGTAAGGAGTGAAGACGAGAGATCAAAGGGGGCGATCAGGGAAGATCAGTTGCTCAGGACTGCTCTCTAGTTGTTGATAGGAGGGTTCAGTTGCCTGATAACTGAATCATCCTATCAAAAACTAGAGAGCATCTCTTTATCATTCCCTTTATCATTTATCTGTGTGCTGAGGACGGCTTGATTGTAATGATTCCGATGACTGGTTAGCACGCAATAAAAACCTTTTCATTATACCTCGGTATACGTGACAAACTAAAGTAAACTAAGTATGCTATAGTATTCTAGTGATATATAAAATTATGGGAGACTCTGATAGGTGGGCAGTTAGAACCTTTTCCCCAGGGTGAAAATGTCAAGTAGTAAAGGGCAGAGCTTTAAGGTGAGCAAGTTTAAAGGAGAATAGGTTTAAGGTGATGGGGGAAAGATTTAATGGGAACCTGAGAGGTAACATTTTCACACAAAGGGTGGTGGGTGTATGGAACAAGCTGCCAGAGTAGGTAGTTGAGGCAGGTACTATTGCAACATTTATAAACATTTAGACAGGTACATAGACAGGACAGGTTTCAAGGAATATGGGCCAAACACCGGCAGTGTAGATGGGACATGTTGACTGGTGTGGGCAAGTTGGCTGAAGGACCTGTTTCCATGTTGTAAGACGCTATGAGTATTGGGCAAGTTTTTGTTTTTACACAGAGAGTGGTGGGTCCTGGAACATGCTGCCAGGAGTGGTGATGGAGGCGGATATTGACACACCATATAAGCCCTTGACACTATGGCAGTCCCAGTCTATATTGTGAAAGTTTAAATCTTTCACTTTGACAACCATGTTAGTCTTGCAGTTGTCACAATCTCTTGGCATATTTGCTCCACTCATTTTTCGTTGATTATTTGGAGGTCTATAGTGCAAACCCAAAAAGCTGACCATCCCCTATTTATTTCTCAGCTCCATCCCTCTAGCCTCACTGGATTTCAGTAAAGTAATCTCAGACTAATCCCTGATGTTCTCCTTAATCAGTACAGCAACATCTCCTATTTTACATCTATCTCACCTGTAGCATCCGTTCCCTGGAACATTAAACGGCCTGTCCCACTTGGGCGTCATTTGCCCAAACCAAAATTCTTCAAATCTATGGACAGGATAGGATAACGCACATCATCTTCACCTCGTAAATCAACATCTTCAGCATTTACACTTGAGACTGCTGCATCCAATTACCCAGCCAGATTCTTGAAACAGATATCCCATTTTGAATGTTTTAGTAAGAAAATTATTGGACAGGCTGAGAAAACAATGCAATCATTTTCCCAAAGTTTCTGTGGAAAATATGTAATATTCTCACCAATTTATGGAAATCCTTGGTCAAGGGTATGTCTAAATGAAAGCTGACTATTCAGGATAACATTGAGAATTTTAGGTGTGTTCCTTTGGAGCATTTAGAATCCCTACATAAACAAAGAAAAGAGTGCATCACCTGCAAACCAACTCACCTGTTCAATTCATCAAACATCTCCTACCCTTACCAGGGTCATGGTTCCACATCATTGGCCACTTCCGAACCCAAAGAACTGGCTATTTCAAGGATTGTCAAAGAAAGAAAAAGGAACATAAATTGTACATAAAAAGGAACAGCTCTACAACATTCAAGATTTCTAATATACTCCAGTGGTAGCTGTTCACATAATTAAATGTTAATAGCTCCACTACTGGTGGTTGCACCTTCATCTGCTTTGGATCAAAGTTTTAAAATGTTCTAATTAGTCCTTTACTGTTTTCCCAAGTAAAGAGGTTAGCCTGTGTTTCTTCCTTCAAAATACAGATTAAAAACTAACTTATTGACAATGCTTTTATTTATTGGCACTTTATACCGCTAACGTATTTATACAAGTGCAAGTGTTATTAATTTTTCCTGTCTCTATAAAGTAAATGAAGACCTGGGTGTCATGGTACACCAGTAGTCATTGAAAGTAGGCATGCAGGTGCAGCAGGCAGTGAAGAAAGCGAATGGTATGTTAGCATTCATAGCAAAGGGATTTGAGTATAGGAGCAGGGAGGTTCTACTGCAGTTGTACAGGGTCTTGGTGAGACCACACCTGGAGTATTGCATACAGTTTTGGTCTCCTAATTTGAGGAAAGACATTCTTGCCATAGAGGGAGTACAGAGAAGGTTCACCAGACTGATTCCTGGGATGTCAGGACTTTCATATGAAGAAAGACTGGATAGACTCGACTTGTACTCGGGGGTTGAGGGGGGATCTTATAGAAACTTACAAAATTCTTCAGGGGTTGGACAGGCTAGATGGAGGAAGATTGTTCCCGATGTTGGGGAAGTCCAGGACAAGGGGTCACAGTTTAAGGATAAGGGGGAAATCTTTTAGGACCGAGATGAGGAAAACATTTTTCACACAGAGAGTGGTGAATCTCTGGAATTCTCTGCCACAGAAGGTAGTTGAGGCCAGTTCATTGGCTATATTTAAGAGGGAGTTAGATGTGGCCCTTGTGGCTAATGGTATCCAGGGATATGGAGAGAAGGCAGGTACAGGATACTGAGTTGGATGATCAGCCATGGCGGTGCAGGCTCGAAGGGCCGAATGGCCTACTCCTGCACCTATTTTCTATGTTTCTAAATGATAATGTATGATTCTCATAAAAAACTACAATTTTTTATAGCATTAGCAATTCACGTTATGCTTGTATGTTGATCAGCATCCAAATAATTGTGTTTTCGTTTTCTAGCAACAACCAGTCCTATCCTTGGTTAGAGATTGACACTCCAATTGCATCTGGTGTGGTGAAGTTGTTTACGAAATGTGTTGATCACCTGCATCAGAGTTGTAAAGGTAAGCTGCAATTTGAGTAGATGTTTTGATTTTGTTAAGCAGTGAAATTAAAAGAAAATGCATGATTTTCAGATATTATAAAATGTAGATTTCTTAATTTTAATCCTATGAACCAAGTAATCACAACACATTAATACCAAGAAGAGGCACTGATATAATTTATTGTTATGACCAATCCAAAGTGTTTCATATATTGCATATAACCTCTACACAAGGTCATGGAAAATGAAATGAATAGAACATAAGGATAAACTGTTTTCTATTTCTTTTGAGTTCTTCTCACATTTCCCCTCTGCAGATAAACTATTTCCTGGCCATCGAGGTGCTCTGTGGTTCCATTTGATGTATTATTGTGAAACGTCCACATCACCTAAAATGCCTGAGTATATTTTGTACACCTATCATTCTGAATATTCCAAATTACCATGGCGAGAGCTGTATCCTGATCAAGCTTTGATGGAAGAGTTCTTTAAAGTACGTAATTTAATGAAAAGGCAATTACTTTTCTTTATTTTTTTTTAAAGATATATTTTGCTGCGTAATAATGTATATGTTTTAACAAACAAATCCCATGTTATCTAACATACAATTTCATGGATGTATTAAATTCCAATGCAGTTGACTCGGTCTTTGGCCAAGGTTAGTAACAAGTTAAAATTGGAATAAAAGGAACACAGGATGGATTATTTAGATAAATATCTATTTAACAGTGTTGTTAAATAGAACTTTTTGCATTTTTACAATCAATGCACATTCTACTATTTCAGAGATGTGGGAAATCTGAATTTTTTTTAAATACTGAAAAAAATTCAATAGGTCAGGCAACATTTCTGGCAAGAGAATCTATGACATGAAACATTTTTTTTTGCAGCATTTTTAATTGTTTTTAAAATTTATGCCTGATAGCTTAAAAATTAATAATTATTATTCCAAAGCAGTAAAACAGGATTCAGACAATAGGTGCAGGAGTAGGCCATTCGGTCCTTCGACCCAGCACCGCCATTCAATGTGATCATGGCTGATCTTCCACAATCAGTACCCCATTTCTGTCTTCTCCCCATATCCCCTGACTCTGCTATCTTTAAGAGCCCTATCTAGCTCTCTCTTGAAAGTACCCAGAGAACCGGCCTTCACCGCCCTGAGGCAGAGAATTCCACAGTGTTTCTCCGTTCTAAATGACTTAAAGGCCTGTCCCACTTGGCGATTTTTTTCGGTGACTGCCGGCGTCATATCAGTGTCGTCAAAAGATTTTGAACATTTCAAAATCCAGCGGCGACAAAAAAGTTGCGACACTTGAAAAAACACCGCGCGTCATACGTCGTCATGCCGCAAATTCTTTGGACGTCAGTCAATGATGCTGGCAGTTGCCGAAAAAATCGCCAAGTGGGACAGGCCCTTTACCCTTTATTCTTAAACTGTGGCCCCTGGTTCTGGACTCCCCCAACATCGAGAACATGTTTCCTGCCTCTAGCATGTCCAAACCCTTAATAATCTTATATGTTTCAATAAGATACCCTCTCATTCTTCTAAATTCCAGAGTATACAAGCCCAGCCATTCCATTCTCTCAGCATATGACAGTCCCGCCATCCCGGGAATTATTTTCTTTTTTTATTGCTTACAAGTTTATTTGTGTTTGTATTTTTTATCATGTTCAATAAATTTTAAAAAAAAATTATTATTTTTTTTTTTAAATCAGCCGTGTGAACCTACGCTGCACTCCCTCAATAGCAAGAATGTCCTTCCTCAAATTTGGAGACCAAAACTGCACACGATACTCCAGGTGTGATCTCACTAGGGCCCTGTGATTTGGCCGGATGATGGACAAATGATTGGTATTTAGAGCATTTGTTAAAAGGAAGATATCTCACCAAATTTAATCTAAGATGGAAATAATATTGTGAGCAGGTCTTCAGAGATGGGTTCAGAGAGCTGTTGCGATCTGTGTAACCAACCTTTTTTTTTAATGAATTAACAGTGTAATTAGATTGTTACAGTCCAAAGATATATTCAGACATTCAGTGTGTTATGCTTCATGTTTAGTTCTCCATAACCCTGGGTTTGCTCTTCTCCTTCAGGTGGAGAGAGGAAGCCCAAAAAGCTGTTTCCTGTTTTTGGGAACGTTACTATGTGAGGTTAACTGGGTTAATGTTCTTTCTGATGCTTGGAATCCCCAACCCCTCATGCATACAAGGACCATGGTTGTGTATTTGTTGTTTATGATGGTATTTCTATCAAAAGAGGACGAACTTACAAGCAAACCAGTGAGTAACTTGTACTTTATTCATTTGGCAATCTCTCCAATGGGAGGTACTGCAGTACTTTAATAAAGTAACAACTTAATTTGATTTGTTAATTATTTGAGCATTGGCACTTATAATTGACACCATTTTCTCAATTATGTAGAACATAGAAAATTGAATTGGAGAACACAGCAACTGGCCCAACATGTATATGGTGAACATGATTCCAAGTAAACTGATCTCATCTGTCTGTCCATGATCAATATCCCTTTATTCTTTGCACTTCCATGTGCTTATCTAAAAATCCACAAACTCCACTATAGTATCTCCATGTTCAACCTCCAACTTTCAGGTAAAAAATTCAAGTTTATCCAACCTCGCCTTGCAGCTGAAGTCCTCTAATCCAGGCAGCATTCTGGTAAACCTCCTCTATACCCTCTCCAAAGCCTTAGCATCCTTCCTGTAATGGGCCAACCAGAACTGCACGTGATATTCCAAATGCAGCCTAACCAAAGTCTTATAAAGCTGTATTATGACTTTCTGACTCTTATATTCAATGCCCCAGCAATGAAGGCAAATATATCATACGCTTCCTTTATCAACCTATCTACTTATGCTGCCGCCTTCAGTGAGCTATGAACGGTTTCCAAGATCCCTCTGCACATTAATGTTGTTCGGGGTCTTGCCATTAAATGTATTACTCTCCCATTACATTCGACTTCTCAAAGTGCAACACCTCACACTTGCTCGGATTAAATTCCATCTGCTATTTCTACGGCCATTCCTGCTTCTAAGCTATATTCCGCTGTATCTTCTGACAGCTTTCATCACTGAGTTACTCCAGCACTTTATGTCCTTCAGCTGAACAATGATATTTGGATATGTGAGGATACAACAGAGATGTCAGCAAACATTTCAGGATTGTAAATTTTAACATAATGGATTCAAAAAGATATTTTGTGCAGAATTTATACCACAGCCCATTGTGCCATTGATAACTGTTGTTGCAAATAAAGATTGTGTTATTGAAGGAAACTACCTCGTATGAACTTATAGCAAATAGAAAGTTAGGCTATGAAGCAAGGGAAACATTTGAAATACCTCCTGGAAATGGCTGAAAAGTGTGAAAATTCTGTTTTTGGTCTTTCTGATTTTCCTGAGTGGAAAGGAAGAAAATAAAATTAATTAAGAAAGGATAAAACAACTAAATTCTTGAATTGTTGGTGAAATGTTTATTTGGATAACAACAAAATTCTGAGTATTTTCTGTTTTGGAGTGAGTCGTACAGAAATCTGCTCTTCCTTTATTTAATAAATTAATGTGCATTTGTGTGGGGTGGTAAGGGGGAAACCGTTTTGGTCACCTCCTCCACGGAGAGGCGACTTTTGTCATGCTGCCTTCCCCGTGGCCTAACATCAAGGATTGGTGCGGCCTTTCCCAGTGACGTTCCCGGGGCTTCCCGGTGCAGGCGAGCCGTCGCCGGAGGGGAGAGCCCCATTCGCTGGCCCGCGGCAGCCTGAAGCTGCGGCCTATAGAGCTCCAGCTGGCGCTGCGTCCAGAGCCTGGGATCCCACGTTGGGGACCCGGGAGAAGAGCTCTGATTGCCGGCCACGTGGCCAACTTCTACCGCGGCCGCGGCAGGGACTTACCATCCAGAGCGGGATCCCTCGCCAGGGATCCCTGGAGAGGAGCTGCGAACGCCGACCCTGCAGCCTGCAGTGCTTCTGGCTGCGGCGCGGTGGAGACTTTAGATCTTCGACTGCCGGCCTGCGGCCTGCGGCCTACACCAACTTGAAGCCGCGATCCCCGATGGGTAAGTCAATTCAGGACTTACCTTGTCTGAACATCTGGACGCCTGCAGCGGCGACTGCGGAAGGGTGACGTCCCAACCACGGTGGAAAATGGAGTAGGACTGGCCAATTTTGTGCCTTCCACCACAGTGATGAATGCTGTGGTGGATGTTTGGGTTAAATTTTTATTGTGTATTGTGTGTTCTTTTTTTACTGTACCGCTGCTGGCAAATTCATTTCACTTGCACTTTATGTGCAAGTGACGAATAAAACTTGCCTTGACTTGACTTGATGTCCCAGCTACACTAGTCCCCCCTGCCTGCGTTTGCTCTATATCTCTCCAAACCTGTCCTATACATGTGCCGGTCTAACTGTTTCTTGAACATAGGGATAGTCCCCAGCATCTACTAGGTCCTCTGGCAGCTTGTTCCATACACCCCCCCCACCCTTTGTGTAAAAAATTTACCCCTCAGATTTATATTCATCTTAACCAATATCCTCTGGTCCTCGATTCACCTCCTCTGGGTAAGAGACTCTGTGCATCTACCCAATCTATTCCTCTCATGATTTTATTTAATGGTGTATGGGTGGTATATAGAGTTATCAGGGTAAGATAGGATAGACTGCTGGAAATCTTTCCCTATAGCAGAGGTAAATAAAACTAGTAGATATAGATTTAGGCCAAAGGCTAGGAGATGCAGAGGTGACCATAGGAATTAGTTTTTCACTCAGAGTGGTGAGCACCTATCAAGCTAGAGTTAATAGAGCTGGGTCGGTATTGGTCGGTGATGATGTGAATTTATTGTGAGATTGTATGACTGTTCAATAAGGATTCTATTGTTTAGTATACATTTCTTTCTGTGTTGTGGCTCCACAGGTTGACTTGTTTTAAGCTATGTCTGGGACTGCTCTAGTCGAGATTCGAGATTCAATTTAATTGTCATTTGGACCCCTTGAGGTCCAAACGAAATGCCGTTTCTGCAGCCATACATTACAAACAAATAGACCCAAGACACAACATAATTTACATAAACATCCATCACATCGCTGTGATGGAAGGCCAAAAAAACTTATGTCTCCCCACCCCCCCCCGATGTCAGAGTCAAAGTCAAAGCCCCCGGCTGGCGATGGCGATTGTCCCGCGGCCATTAAAGCCACGCCGGGTGGTGCCAGGTCGCACACCGGGTCTTGGTGTTAGAGCACCCAGCGTGCACTCGCAGAGTCCCGCGGCCATTCCAAGCCGCGCGGGGCGGTGATGTCAGGCCCCGCTCCAGGAGCTCTTCGACCCCGCAACTCGGGCGGGAGAAGTCGCCATTGCGAGAGCCCTGAAAAGCGATCTCCCTCCAGGGACCCGCGGGCTCCCGGTGCCGCCGTCCGCCAGACCCGCAGTTGCAGCCTCCGAATCTCTGGAGGTCGGGCCGCAGCAGCAGCAGCGCTCCACCACCGCTCCAACCGCTCTGGACTCGGCCAGCTCCGCGACGGTGAGGTGAGTCGGCACCAGAGTCCCCGGTCTTCTCCTGTTGGAGGCCGCTCCTCGTTGCAGCCCCAACGACAACGGAGACCCGACAAGAAAAGGTCGGGTCTCCCGTGCAGGGAGAGATTTAAAAGTTACCACCTCCCTACCACCCCACCCCCACCCCCCCCACACACACACCCCAACAAAAAATAACAAAAACTACATAGAAACATAGACAAAAATAAATAAAAACGCAGACGGGCTGCAGAGGCCGCTGCTGACGAGAGTCGCGCCGCCTACCGGAAAATCATTTTTGGTCCTGTGCCTTCTTAACAATGGTAAAGTAAGGGATATGCTGGTCATGAGGTTACAATTCAGTGTACTCCAAAGACTGCAGATACCCAGTTCTGAGGTGTTTGATCTGCTCTAAATCCTTACCATTTTACACAATCGTGGTAGTGAAATCAAAGGGATTACAACTGTGCTGTAATCATTTGTGAGCCATCTTTTAATTTGTCATAATGTGGCATTGCAGTTATCTTTATTGAGGCTTGCTTTGATTCTGTAATTAATTAATTCAATTTAGATTTTCCAGTTGGCAAGATGAGAACAGAGTTTGTAAAAAATTAGTTGAGGCCTCCGGTTTACCCTTCCAGGATATATCTGCTTTCTGCTTTCATAGATTTTTAAGCTATTGTATTGGTTTTGAAATCTATGCCACATCAAAGGTTAAAGTCTTAGAAGTATGATGTAGGTGTGGATTGAGTATGTTGATTCTTGTACTGAATTGAGAAATGTTCACTATTCCATTTAGGCATTTTTAGTGAAAATGCTGAATAACTGTATATATTTTCTATTCATACTTATAACTTAGGTTTCTTTCATTGACCTGACTGCTAATGCTAATTTCTGCAGGAATCTCCACTATACAACCTACTTGGACAAACAAGTGCACTACCTTGGCATTTTGTGGACATTGCATCATACCAAAATGTCCTGAGCTATTTTAAAAGCCACTATTCACCTTCTGTTGTCATTTTAAAAGAACCATCTGCTGAATTGATCTTGAAGCTTTTAAAAGTGGTCGCAGGATTCGGTGATACCGTGAACATACACAATGTGAGTAGACATAGCAAAAAATTGGCATGGATGAATCATGCCGAGTTTATGTTTTGTTTCCTAAATTGTGTCTTCCAGTACATCTACACCATTATTTTTGTCTCTCCATACTATTCACTAACTGACAAAGCAAGCATTGTAAATCAATATGTCAATTTATTAAATCGTATGGTTGTGACATCAAAGCTTTTCTTAAATCAGACACAACCTGCATCCTTTTGTACATTTTGATAAATGCAAACTTGTTTGAGTATTTCTATGTTTCTATGTTTCTATTGAAAACCAATAACAATGATGCCAGTGAAATCATAGGCAGAGGGAGAGGAATCTGGTGAAGCTGATGGGCTCGTGTATGTTTATTTAAATGTATGGAGTATTGTGTGGAAAGGAGATTAATTTTGAGGCAAGATCTGTGCTTGGGACAATAATTTTGTGGCCATTGTGGAAACTTGGTAGTGAGAGGGACACGACTGACAGCTCAACGTTCCAGGGTTTCGATGTTTCAGACATGATAGAGAGGGAGGGAAAAGAGGTGGAGGAGTTGCTCTGCTAATCAAGGTGAATATCGTGGTGGCACTCAGAGAGGACATACTCAGAGAGGCGTTTGTCCACTGACACAATATGGGCAGAGTTCAAAAATAAGAAAGGTGAAAACACTCCAATGGGATTGTACGAAAGGCCCCCAAAGCCAAAGCAACAGGGTTGTCCCAGTGGATGACTTTAACTTTACAAATATTGACTGAGGCTTGCTCAGTGCCAAAGGTTTAGATGGGACAGAATTTGTGAAGCATATCCAAGAGGGCTGTCAGTATAGGGATAGTGCAACCCAAGAAGGGGACATACTGGACCTTGTGTTGGGAAACGAGCCAGACTAGGTAATTGGTGTTTCATTGAAAGAGTATTTTGGGAATAGTAATCTCAACTACATAAACTTTATGATTGTCTTGAATAGGGATAGGTCTGGACCTTATGGGAAGGCACAAAATTGGATTAAGGCAAATTACAACATTATTAGGCAGGAGCTCAGGAGAGTACATTGTGAGCACTGTGAGTACATTGTGAGTACACTGTGATCACCACCTGACATGTGGGGATCGTTTGAAAGCCAGTTGATCAAAGTCCAGAATTGGCATGTTCCAGTAGGAAGGAGGGATAAGGATGACAAAGTAAGGGAACCTTGAATGACCAATGAGGTATAAATTTGGTCATAAGGAAAAAAGAAACATATGCAAGGTTTAAGAAGGTGAAATCTGACAGGGCATGGGGAATATAAAGCAAGGAGGAGAGAACTGAAACATGGCAATTAGTAGGGCCAAAAGGGACCATTAAATGACTTTGGTGAGTCGAATTAAAGAAAATTACAAGGCTTTTTTTTTTAAACCTATACGAACAGAAGGGTAACCAAGGAGAAGGCAGGGCTTAAGGATAAAGGAGGGAATTTATGCTTACAATCAGGGGATGTAGGCGAGATACTAAAGGAGTACGTTGCATCTGTATTCACCAGGAAGAAGGACATGGAAGACAATGAAATCAGTCTGGAAAATGCTAATATGCAGGGGCAATTTAGGATTTTGTAGAAGGAGTGAGAGGACTCCTGAAGAGCATTAAGGTGAATAAATCCCCAGGGCCGAGCCTTGATGAAGATTTTTGCATCTTCTCTAGCGAGATCCCAGAGGGCTAGAGAATAGCTAATGTTGTTCCTGTATTTATGCAGGGAAGTAATGAGAATCCAGGGAATTATGAGCCAGTGAACCTCATGTCAGTGATAGGGAAGCTAATAGAGACGATTCTTTGGAATAGAATTTACTCCCATGTGGAAGAGAATGGGTTAATCAGTGACAGTTACCATGGACAAACTTGGGTTGTTTTCCCTAGAATGCCTAGGTTGATGGGAGACATATTAGAATTATATACAATTATGGGATACATAGATAGGGTAAACAGTCAGAATCTTTTTTCCCAGGGTGGAAATATCAAATACTAGAGGGGATTGCTTTAAGATGAGAGGGACAAAGTTTCAAGTCCTAAATCAATTCTTACACATTAAACAAATGCTAAATCAGAAATCACCAATTAATACATCAAGCAACATAAGGGAAAGAAATCCATATTTTTTTTCATCAGAAATCTTGAACAATACACCAATTATGTCACAAGTTACAAAATATTTATATTTGGATATTAGAAGCATATTGTTTTTTTTTGTTTTTTTTACTTTTTGGTGATGATTACCATAAAACGTGAACACTCTATTCACTGATATTATCTGAATTATTTCTTTAGGATGCCACACATAAATGCAAGGCTTTTGTCCACCAAGTTGTCCAGAGCCTCGTCACTTTAGATCAGGATACTCGGATAGTCCATGCTCAACTAGAACACGAGATGATAGTGTTATTGGATGATATTGTCCTTTTTAATCCACCAGGTTAGTGCACTCTAAAAATGATCTTGGTATAGTCTGTTGTGGGAATGGAAATTGGATTTCGGTTTTGATGAAAGGTAGTGTCGAAATATTCAATTGTAGTTTTACATTATTTATTATATTTGTACTTTTTTTTAAATTAGGCTTTGCATATTTGACTATATATTTGTGTACAGTATGAAAACAATAGGGCATCTACACTATCATTGCATCTTGATGTCAAAGTAGCAATGTTACAAAATTTTGAGATTTAAAAAATCAAGTCTTTAATTTATCCCATCAGATAAAGCATAAAAATAAGTTTAATTTGACACCTAATTCAGTTTCATATCTTCAGTATTAAAACAGTTATGGTCATTTTCATACTCGGAAATTGGCAACTTGTTCCCTATTGCTTTTTCATTGATTTAACACAAAAGCTGTGATCGAGAACATTTAAAGGCCGATAACTTTCTTAAAATTTAAGAGAACTGAAATAAAATTGCAGTTATTATAGATTGAAGCATTCTGAAACAAATATGAAACAATCTTACTTAGATGACTTGAAATTAAAGCATATAATTAGTTAGTTACCTAATTGTAGCTAATTACAAAATTCAATTACTAGATCTAAACATCTATCCATTTCTTAAGAATAGATTAACATTTTTAAATAGCCTAAGTGTCCAAATAACATTCACACAAGAATTCAGAATATAACATAATTTTTAAATCTCATTGTCATGGGTTTATAGGCCAAATGGAAGGAATTTAATGTTTAATACCTGTAAATTAATGGCCATTTAAATCAGCTTGCGAGTGGGATTTTCTGCAACGGGACCATTTAGAACGTTGAGGATGCGGTGAATTTATACCCCCATATCTGCAGCAAATACACTGCCGGTTCTTCGGGGGGGAAAATCACCGTTTCGCAACTTAAAATGTGAATTAAATACATCTTAAGAAACACTTTTATACATAAAAATAAACTACTTTCTTTTACCTGGTCCTCCATAAAATCCGTCCCAGTTGTCGGCATTGACGGCTTCAGAAGCTGCTTTTAAAATCATTCCAGCGACTAACTTGTCGGGTGAATTTTTTTTAAAAACACGCAGAACGGCCTTAGGAACGATTCTTAAGCAAAATCTTGCACTCCAACAAATATAATTCAGGACCAGGTCGGGGGAAAAAAACCCGTTTTAACCCCCCCCCCCCTCCCAAACGCGCCAAAATCGCGCACACGGCCAGTGGCAGAATTACAGCGCCGCTGAAGGTAAGTTTTGTAACATACCAAGTCAAAGGGAGCTATTACTGAGTCAAATCAGCTGAATACTCTAAATCTTTTGTATTTTTCTTGAATTATATTTTTCCATATTCTTTCCACAGAAGTGGACAGTCAGCTGCGACACATGGCAAGCGCCAGTCTTTTTATGGAAGTGTTGATGATGCTGAATAATATTAGTGTCACATCCTCAGAATCACTGCGTATAAGTTTGCGGTCTTGGATCGAGACTAAGGTGAACTATAATCTGGCATTACCCCTACTGACTGCAGTATGTCAAAGTGTGGCATCTGTCAAGCATATGGCAGAAATGACTGAAGCCAGCATTATGGCTTACTTCAAGGATGGTAAGCAGCATGTTCAGACGTGGAGAACTGATTTGATTTTCTTCATATTCTGTCTAGCTGTTAAGAGTTCAGAAATTCTTATATTCGACCTGTAATCTTGACTTTTATTTTTTTAAATGTGGCAACTGCTGGTAAGACAATATTTACTACTCACTCCGAACTGTTATTGAGCATGCCAACATTTTGAGCTGCTATAGATCACGTGTTAAAGATGCTCCAATCATGCAATTAGACTTACAAGATTTCAATATATGAATAGGATTTATTTGCAGGGTGCTGTTTGCTTGGAGAGAAACAATAAACAATAGACAATAGGTGCAGGAGTAAGCCATTCAGCCCTTCGAGCCAGAACCGCCATTCAATGTGATCATGGCTGATCATGCCCAATCAGTACCCCGTTCCTGCCTTCTCCCCATGTCCCCTGACTCCACTATTTTTAAGAGCTCTATCTAGCTCTCTCTTGAAAGCACCCAGAGAACAGAGAATTCTACAGACTAATACCTGCTGGTGTTTCAACTACCTTCCGTCTTGGTCACAGAAGTGCTATTAAAAAACATACATAGATATATATATATATATATATATATATATATATAGAGCCTCTTGTAGATGGTGCAGATTGCATCAACCAATTAATGGAAGGCAAAAGTTTAAAGAAGTGGCTGGTGACAGTCGAGTGTGCTCATTGGTCAGAGATGAATAAAAGGAGTATTTCAGCAGTGGAGTAAACTGACTTCTTGACCACATATTTATGTAACTTGTTGAGTTTCTGGTTCTCACAGATCATTAATAATGAGAGATTTGGTGATGGAAACCTAAATGAAATAGTTGGGGATGGACGGCAGGGAGGATTGCAGATGATAAAAAATATTTGTCATTTATTGGTAACTTGTTGATTGGTGCTGAAAATTTCTTTTCTGGATTGATTTTTTATCTGTTTCTACTATTTCAATAACTATGCTTGTGTAATGTTTTTGTTTAGGTGCACGGCATGATCGATATTTTGGATGGGGACCAATTTTAGTATCTCTTCAAGTGCCAGAATTAACTGCAGAAGCATTTCTGAAAGAATGTTTAGACTTAGAAAGCTACCTGACACTTTATGTGTACATTCTTCAGCATCTAAACATGGAGCAGACTTTATCCAATGAAATGAAAATGCTTGTTCTACTTAATAAGTGGATAGACCAAGTCTTTCCTAGGTAATATTTATTCAAAATATCTTGGGTAAGATACATACTGTATATTACGTGAAACTGAAAGAATGTTGTTAGATCTTTTGAAGAGTTTTAGATTTATAGGCTGACACCATAGAGAGAATGTTCTTTTTTCATGAAATGAATGAATGAATCATTTTTTGGCCAAGTTTTCACATACAAGGAATTTGCCTTGGTGCTCTGCCCGCAAGTGACAACATGACATACAGTGAGTTAGAAATGACACATAAAACATTAACCATTAATAATAAAACATTATTGATTAAACATGTGAATTAAATAAAATACCAGAGCAAAAGGAGGCTACAAATTTTTGGTTATTGAGTAGAGCTACTACTCGCAGAAAAAGCTGTTTTTATGTTGGCTGTGGCAGCTTTGACAGTCTGGAGTCGCCTTCCAGAGGAAAGTGATTCAAAGAGTTTGTGGCCAGGGTGAGAGGGGTCAGAGATGATCTTACCCACTCACTTCCTGGCCCTTGCAGTGTACAGTTCGTCAAGGGAGTGAAGGTTGCAGCCAATAACCTTCTCAGCTGATCGGACGATTCGTTGCAGCCTCCAGATGTTGTGCTTGGTGGCTGAGCCATACCAGACCATGATGGAGAAGGTGAGGACAGACTCAACGATGGCCTTATAGGATTGGACCATCATTGCCTGTGGCAAATTATGCTTCCTCAGCTGCCACAGGAAGTCCATCCTCTGTTGTGCCTTTTTGACTGTGGAGTCGATGGTAGCCCCCCCATTTAAGGTTCTTGGAGATGATAGTTCCCAGAAATTTAAAAGACTCCACAGATGTTACTGTGGTGTTGTTGACAGTGAATGGGGTGAGAGGAAGGGGAGCTCTCCTAAGGTCTACTATCAATTCAACTGTCTTAAGAGCATTGAGCTCCAGGTTGTTGCGATGGCACCAGGTTGCCGGCTGTGTCACTTCATGTCTGTAGGTAGATTCCTCCCCATCCTGGATCAGTCCAACGAGGGCTGTGTCGTCCGCAAACTTGAGAAGCTTGACAGAGATGTCAGTGGAGGTGCAGTCATTGGTGTAGAGGGGAGACTACGCAGCCTTGCGGTGCTCCTATGCTGAGGGTTTGCGGGTCGGAGATGTGCTTTCCCAGCCTCAAATGCTGCTTCCTCTCTGTCAGGAAGCTGGTGATCCACCAACAGAGAGGTTCAGGCACAGTCAACTCGGAAAGTTTGGAGTGAAGTAGCTCTGACACAATGGTGTTGAATGCAGAGCTAAAATCAACAAACAAAATCCTCGCATAGTCTCCCGTTGGTCTAGGTGCTGGAGGATGAAGTGCAGGCCCAGGTTGACTGCATCATCCATAGATCTATTGGCCTGATATGCAAACTGCAGAGGGTCCAGCAGGGGGTTTGTGATATTTTTCAGCTTGGCCAGCACAAGCCTTTCAAGGGTCTTCATGACTACAGAGGTCAGTGCGACATGTTGCATTAAGAGTCGCACCTGTTCTGGGAAAAAGTACAATTACGCATCTTAACATCTGTATAGGAACATCGTATAAACAACAGCAAGGTCACCAATTGGGTAAGGGAGATGTGTAGAACACAAATTGCTGGAGTAACTCAGTGGGCCTGGGAGCATCTGTGAAGGTAATGGAAATCTGCTCTTGGATCTGTAAATGGATCGATTGTATGTATTGTCTTTTTGCTGACTAGTTAGTATGCAATAAAAGGCTTTTCACTGTACCTTGGTACACGTGACAATAAACTCAACTGATCTATATATCACAAAAAACAAAAGTCCCAGTATAAACCCCTATAGTACTTCACAGTAAACGCTGGACTAATTCAGCGGGTCAGGCAACATCTGTGGAGGGAATGCTGCCTGACACCCTGAGTTATTTGATAGGTTCCTGATAAGGAAGGGCGTCAAAAGTTACAAGGGAAAGGCAGGATAAAGGGATTGAGAAGGAAAAATTGATCACCCATGATCGAATGACAGAGATGACTCAATCTATGTGTTATGGTCTTACTTAGTGTTTTGCTCAAGATTCCAGCATCCGTGGTTCCCTGCATCTCCTATAGTACATCATTGGCCACAGACCTTCGTCTACCACACATTGCCTCCTATCATCAACCTTAAGGGGTTGGACAGGCTAGATGCAGGAAGATTGTTCCCGATGTTGGGGAAGTCCAGAACTAGGGGTCACAGTTTAAGGATAAAGGGGAAATCTTTTAGGACTGAGATGAGAAAAACATTTTTTTTCACAGAGAGTGGTGAATCCCTGGCATTCTTTGCCACGGAATGTAGTTGAGGCCAGTTCATTGGCTATATTTAAGAGGGAGTTAGATGTAGCCCTTGTGGCTAAAGGGATCAGGGGGTGTGGAGAGAAGGCAGGTACAGGATATTGAGTTGGATGATCAGCCATGATCATATTGAATGGCAGTGCAGGCTCGAAGGGCCAAATGGCCTACTCCTGCACCTATTTTCTATGTTTCAATCAAGTCAATTTTGGATCCAGTTCGGCAGCTTGCCTTGGATCCTATGTGCCTTAACCTTCTTTGCCAGTCTACCTTAGCGGATCTCATCAAATATCTTAGTAATATCCAGATAGACAAAGTCTACTACCCTGCTTTCATCAAACCTCTTAGTAACCCATGCAGGAAACTATTCAGTTGGGGCTGGGCAGGATATACCGCTTTTGTCACAAAACAGAACACGTTCCCCTGAAAGTGGTGATTTTTTTTAAATTTGTACTATTTTAGTCTTTAGTAATTGATTATTTGCTAAATATTCAAGAGAAGTTTTAATCGCTGTTGAATATTAATGCTGCTAATTCCTTTCCAATAGCAGTGCAAATGAAGAGGTTAAACTGTTCCTATGGTGGCATAAATTAATGCAGTTGGCATTGATCCAGCTTGAGCAAAATGATGCAACTAGATTGGAAGTTTTGACAAGGATACTAAACGCATTGCAAGTGAAACAAAGTCATCTGGCAGAGGAGAGGGTCTCTTCTGGAATTCTGGGTGCAATTGGTCTTGGAAGGAAATCTCCACTCTCAAACAGGTGGGGCATTTTATGTGAAATCTAACCAAAAATGTGCTTTTTAGCTTTTTTCAGTGGTTTATAGATTTTCATCAGAAACAGATAAACAAAATTGCTGTTAATTTTTATGCTCACAAATGTATTCTTACGTTTTCATAAATTAGACAGAGGCAAAATGGTTTATGCACATTTTTTATTAAATTTTGTTTCATATTTCCAACATCTGTAATACTTTTGTATAATACTCTGATAATTTAGACATTTTAATATGCTTTCTAAAGTGATTACAAAAACTATCTATTTTATTGGACCAGGTTTCAAAAAAATGATATACAACCTACCATGGTTATTACAGACCTCTTCCTAACAGATTTCAGTTGTAGTGAACTGAGCATCGCCACAGCAATCAGATACCACTATCTCTTTAAGAACACAGGCTCCTAGTTACACTGTGGGAGGCCATAGAAATTGACAACCAATTGCTTCAGTCAACACTTGGGCAATGATAGTCTATAAAACAATGTAACAAACAGCCTTTAGTATTTTTAGGTTGCAATAACAAAAATAAATTTTTACCCGTTAAAAATAATTTTGTATTTGAAAATAACTCATGAAGTGACCGACCACTAGATGGTTGGTGTGAATCGATTACTCAGTTATAGCGGACAATCGGCAATAATGGGCACCGTTCCTCCCTCACTGCCCCCATGATCCGTTATATCGAGAGTTATTAGTAGTTAATATTTATGTTAAGAGTTATGAAAACATATTTGAATAGGTTTTTATGTAACATTTCAGCTATACAGTATTTATTCCCAGCCTGTTGGCTCTGGTGGCATTTAGTACCGATTCCTATTTACCCCTGAACAGATTATGTAATTGAGTGAATCATTTTTTGTGGATCAGGAGTTTTATATATACCTGACCAAATGAAAATGTAAAATTTCCTACCCTGAAGATCAATGAACCATAATGTTGAAGTCTATGTCAATCCATTGGTTTCATGCTCGCAGTCAGTGATACTTGAATTTTATTTCCAGATGTACTTATTCAATTGCATGAATTTAGGATTTGATTGTCTCCAGATTAATATTCCAGTCACTATGATGCTAGTCTACTAACTTGACCCCTATGCTTCGACACTCCTTCAACCCCAAGATTCAGACGAGTTGTATATTACTCCCAGCTACTCAGAGTTATAGAGTGATACAATGTGGAAACATACCCTTCGGCCCAACTTGCCTACACCGGCCAACAATGTCTCAGCTACACTAGTCCCACATCCCACCAAACCTGTCCTATCCATGTATCTGTCTAACTGTTTCTTACACGATGGGATAGTCCCAGCCTCAACTACCACCTCTGGCAGCTTGTTCTATACACCCCCCACCCTTTGTGTGAAAAAGTTACCTCTCGGATCCCTATTAAATCTTTTCCCCTTCACCATGAATCCATGTCCTCTGGTCCTCGATTACCCTACTCTGGGCAAGAGACTCTGTGTATCTACCCGATCTATTCTCTCATGATT
Source organism: Leucoraja erinaceus (assembly GCF_028641065.1). Taxonomy (NCBI): domain Eukaryota; kingdom Metazoa; phylum Chordata; class Chondrichthyes; order Rajiformes; family Rajidae; genus Leucoraja; species Leucoraja erinaceus. Next base: position 42,151,335 of record NC_073377.1, read on the forward strand.
TTGTACACCTCTATAAGATCTCCCCTCATCCTCCTGCGCTCCATTGAATAGGGACCCAGCCTACTCAACCCCTCCATATAGCTCACACCCTCTAACCCTGGCAACATCCTCAAATCTTTTAACTCTTTCAAGCTTGACAATATCTTTCCAATAACATGGTGCCCAGAACTGAACACAATATTCTAAATGCGGTCTCACCAACGTCTTATACAACTGCAATGACATCCCAACTTCTATACTCAATACTCTGACTGATGAAGGCCAAAGTGCCAAAAGGCTTTTTGACCACCTGATCTACCTGCGACTCGACCTTCAAGGAACCATGCACCTGTACTCCTAGATCCCTCTGCTCTACAACACTACCCAGAGGCCTACCATTTACTGTGTAGGTCCTGCCCTTGTTCGACGTCCCAAAATGCAACACCTCACACTTCTCTGTATTAAATTCCATCAACCATTCATTCCTCCGCCCACCTGGCCAATCAATCCAGATCCTGCTGCCATCTTTCACAACCATCTTCACTATCTGCAAAGCCTCTCACTTTTGTGTCATCAGCAAACTTGTCAATCTTGCCCTGTATGTTCTCATCCAAATTATTGATGTAGATGACAAACAGTAACGGGCCCAGCACCAAACCCTGAGGCCTCCAGTGAACCCTGAGGCCTCCAGTCCGAGAAGAAACCTTCCACTGTCACCCTCTGCTTCCTTTCATGGAGCCAATTTGCTATCCATTCGGCTATCTCTCCTTGGACCCCATGCGATCTAAGCTTCCAGAGCAGCCAACCATGCGGAACCTTGTCTAATGCCTTACTGAAATCCATGGACCATATGCTTCAGATTACTAGTATTTCCTCCACCACACATCTTAAAAAGAGTTAGAAGATAGTACAATAATTATTTGCAGCCTCCTGTTCATGTATCAAGTAAACATGCATGTGTTATGTAGAGCAGAAAAACTGCAGATATTAGAAATCTGAAAAACAGGCAAGCGTTAGGTCAAGCAGCATCCGTGGGGAGAGAAATTGTCAATCTTTCAGGTCAAGGACATTTCATCAGAACTATTAATGCTTGTTTCTACAAGCCTTTTCCTGAGCAACATTTCTTAAAGAAAATCCCCCTTTTTATAAATGCTCAAATTCCCGATTGCATACTTCTACAGGTTCCGTGTGGTAGCTCGAAGCATGTCAGCATTCCTGCTAGTTCAGCTTCCTTCAGAAAACTGCATTCGTCTGAAGCCTGGCACAGAACTACAATTGTCTCTCAAAGCACAGCAGGTACTGAGAATGTTTTTATTCCCCCCCCCCCCCCCCCCCCCCCCCCCCCCCAGAACATAGTGACGTAATTAGAGATCAGGTATATATTTTGCAATGCTTTCATTAGTTACAATATCTTCTTCCTCCTCTCAGATTCTTGCATTCAATTGCTAAATCTGTTGGGTTTCATACACTATCCAGAAGTCCGTGTTGGTAAACAGTTTGTGGTTATAATTTCCGAAACCAAACTAAAGCTAATTAAGAAACAGAAAATACTACTGCTAGAGCTTCTCCAGCACTTTGTTTCTTGTTTTTATGTTGTTTGAATGATTTCCCTTGCCTGGGTCAGATCTCTCCTCTCTTGTAGCCCTTCAGGTTTCCTCTTCACTTCTTGCTTTCTAGCCTGAAAACCTGCAAGTTCCTTCTGTCTTTGCACCTCACCTAGATTATGTCAGTCTCCAGAGGGCAGTGTTTTCTGAATTGCCTCCAGCACTTGAATATCTCCCCTGATTTGCAGGGACCAGAATCTGACACAGTTTCAAAGATGGTCTATCTACTGTTTGTTCATAAACTTACTAAGCAGAAATGAAAGTAAGAAAAGCTGAAGAAAGTAGTAACATACTCGAATTTCTACAGCTAGTAATTTCACTTTCCTTTGATAATTGGTTGGACAAAATAAATTTTCATTTTACCAGGATTCCTAATCTTATGTAAATGCACAACTTCAGTTTAAGTTTGAACAATTTTCGTAGAATTCCCTAATGCATAAAAGATGAACCTCACACAGATATGTTGCAAAAAAACAGAAATCAGAAACTACAGACTTTAACATGTATAAAGAATTAAAGTGCTTAAGATAGCAGTTATACTTTCAAAGGGATGCCTTCATAGCTAGCTCATAGTACTGCCAAATGGTACCCATTCTTCCTTTAATATAATTGGATGACAGAAAAAGTGGCATTGTCCTTAAAATGTAATCTTCTGCTTAAACTGATTAATTTAATTCAAAGTATGTACTTGATATGGAGTATACACACTGAATTCCATGACCATGACCATGTTACCTTCTCATGATGTATGCACCTATAACAATGTGCATTTGGAAACTTCTCACAAGAAAGAACAACTCAGACCATTTAGATCTTATCTCATCTTTATTATACCAGGAGTATAGCACTCATTCAATATCACCCTAAGTTATGCCCTATTGTTTCTATGTGGAACTTAAATTCTGCTTCTGGCCTCAGGGTGTGAATGCTATTAAACCAAAGTGAACGGACTGTTATTCTGTACTGAAAACTGCCAAACAAAATGTTTCCATTTGTTTTTCAGGCCCTAAATGTACTTGAAACAATGTCATTGAGTAAGCAGTATGCAGACTATCAAGAGGAGATTTCACAGGCAAAATTGTTCATCAAAAATCCAATCTATTGTCTTTGGGATGGCAACAAATTACTATCTATACTTATTAATTTCCTTTACCCTAACTCACATTATCTAGATATTATCCGCTAGATATTTTGCCAAAGGAGGACCTCGTCACAAGATTAAGAATACTGCAAGCCATTTTACAAGGATATCAGAAAACAGAATTTGAACTAAAATTGCATCACTAAATTTCTTAATAAACAGTTATCAGGCAGCAATTGCTTTTTACAAAATATTCATTAATAAATGGTCAAAGGATTTTTTTTGGACATCAATATCTGTATTTTTATACAATAATCTGTAATATGTATTACATTGAGTTAAAATGTTTTGCCAGTGATGCATTGTTGGTAATTCCATAGCTGTGGCTTTCATTGTTTGTGGAAATAGTGAATGAAGTAGTCGTATTAAACAACTACTTAAAAGCATCTAGGAAATTTGTGTGATAGAGACCATAGACGTCTATTGGCTTATTTTCAAACTATTCAAAATTCCTCTCTGTTTCAATTCATCCAAAAATCTTCCTTAAAATACATATTTTACATTGAATAATTTAGATTTTGCAGCAAGCTTATTTCTTAATTCCTTATTTCAAAATTATTCAAACTATTCAAAATTCCTTATTTCTTTATTGGTTTATTCATCCTAGAATAATGAACATTTGTAAGTGATTTAAATGTAGCAAGTTACCCCTATGCAGTTCATGAGCATTATTAAACACATTTTGACATGGAGCATATTGAGAGATACTGAGGAAGAGAACAAAGGCCATTAAGGAATTAAGTTTGCAAAATGAGGAAAATCAGAGGGAACTGAAGATTAATTAGGGTGTTAGTATTTAGCAGAGTAAAATGAACAAGAAACCAAATGTAGGTATATTAAATGATTATAGGAATGGAGAAGATCACAGGGGGAATTTGAAAACAAATATGTTCTGAATGAGATTTGGCTTGGAAAGAATGGAAGGTGCAAAGACACACAGGAATAAATTTGAGTTGTCGTGTTTTGGGGTAACCTGTTTGTTTCTGAATAACAATTCCAGAGCCCTGGGGAAAAATTAATTCAGGATCATTATTTTAAATTTCAATTAATCATTCAATCTTGTTATACAGTTTTGGGCACTGGAAATGGTTTGTGTTTGCCTACCTGATTCGTGTTCACCTAACTGACCCTTTCAGAATTTTAAATTATTTTATCAAATCGCAACTTGTTAAAGGCAAATTGGCAGATGTTATTTTGCAAGTAACAATTTTCTCATATTGATTCTTTATAATATGTCAAATAAACTGAAGGATAATCTTGATGCCGTCATAGTTGGTCACCTATTTCTGACAGTCCTTTTCCCTGCTGTGGCATCTCAATTTGCTGTCTTGAACAATTATACTCCATGGGGTCATTTCAGGTATTTAAATGGAATTGTATAGTTTAGTACCATTAGCTTTGGAAGTTTTCCATGGAAATATTAGCATATGCATAGTTAATATATTCACATTAAATTCTTGTGTCTACTTTTGGTGCTTTTTCATTTCAAGCTGCTAATTTATATAGATATGGAGTGCCATGTTTATTTTAATTTTCTTTGGAATTTCTTTAGTTTAAAATGTAATGTATCGTTCTTTTTTATATCACTGGAATTTCATTGATTTCATAAGTCAATGCTAAGGGTGTGTGACTAAATAAGTTCTCATTTGTAGCAACATAGGTGCCATATTATCTCCAACCTCAAATATTTTTTTTACTACAGTAATCTATAAAAAAATTAATAACTATGAATACTTAACAGGCTGATTCTGCAATGAAACAATTACTTTTTTCTCACTGAAGATCTCAAAGTAGAATAAATTTGTGTTACAGCAACTGGAAAGCAGCCCAGTATATTTCAAATTTTCCAGTGTTGAGCATAAGCAAATATTTTTGTAAAGTAACATCAAAATACATCTAAAATAATTTAAAATCCAGTCTAATAACAATTGTGTACTTCGTATAAATGATAACATTTCCCAAGATTAATGTTTGATTCAAGTTTGAGGCACATCTTTGATGCTGCTGTTACAATGATATAAGGATTTGCACTTTATGGATGTGAATAAAATTGTTCAAATATAATGTGATATAATTTACAATAGCAAAGGGTTTTTTTATTCAATTTAGTCAGATTTGAGATGATTATTAATGAGTATAATACATGTTTGAAGTGTAAAGATTCAAGTAATATTTGAAACGTGCAATGAATGCAGTGCATCAAATGATGCAAAGTATATTTGGTTCTTCTGGAATTGTATCTGCCTAGTTATTTTTGAGTAATGCTCTGAGGGGTTTTGCTGTACATAAGCTGCATTATGGATTTTTACTTGGTGTTCTTAAAATCTTAGTTGCAATTGAACTTTTGGAATTAAGGTATCTGTAAAATAAAGATATTCTGTGCCTAAATATGTCAATGCATTTCAATTTCCTTCATGTTTAATGGATTTCAAATGTGCATTTGCAAATAAGTAAATCTAGTTAGGTAAAATCATTGTCCGATACATCTTTAGTCATCCCCAGAGGGAAATTGGTCTGCCGACAGTCACAACATACAAGGTACACAAAAACGTGAAATTAAAAGTGGAAAAAAAAGAAAAAGACAAGTGACTGTTGACTGGCTGCCGTGTGCACAGCGCCTTCACCGGAACAAACAAACACACTTATCTGCTGGGCAGGTGATTCTAAACCAGAGTGCACTCCCCCCCCGTTGTTCTTCACGGTGGACCCCCATGCCGGGACTTCCCCTCCCCCCTCACGCTCATCAACTGCGAGGCTCCCGCCGCCGATGCTCCTTCAGCCTAGACTGGCCTCGCCGCCCGGCTTCTCCACAGTACCCTGGAAGGCCTATGGGGCGGGTTGGGCCCACCAGGGTGCATTCCGGTCTTCAGTCGTTCTGGTCGGCGGCGGCACAGTTGTTCGGCGGGTGGATCGGGTCCAGGCTGCTCCCTGGGCCACTCCTGCCGCGCGCACCTGATCCACTCCCGCCACATACTTCAGTATGTTTTGATAAGTTAGTTAATGTAGTTATTGCTTCACCTTTCATGCCTGGGCTTACATACTCAACCTGTTTGCTGATTTTAAACAAAGTGCTGGAAATAGCAGGTCATGTGTGTGCATGTGGAGAGAGTCTTATCGTTAAAGCCCTGTCCCACGATACGAGTTCATTCCAAGAGCTCTCCCAAGTTTAAAAAAATCAAACTCGTGGTAAGCACGGAGAATGAACGTAGCGGGTACGTCGGAGCTCGAGGACGTCACTTAGCGGCTCGTAACGTGAACGGCAGGTACTCGGGAAGACTCGCTAACGGCAGGTAAGCACGGGAAGACTTGAAGATTTTTCAACATGTTGAAAAATGTCCATGAGAGCCCTGTGTACCGACGAGTAGCCATTACCGTAAATCTCCGAGTTCGAATCAGGGCAAACTCGGGGGAGCTCTTGAAATGAACTCGCCCCGTGGGACAGGGCTATTACAAGTCAATAATCTGAATTGTCACAAAACTGAAATGTGAACTCTTCCAATCACAATACTTCTTGGGATTGGGAAACTTTCATAGAACTGAAGGAAACAAAACGGGCAATAGGGGCTGAAAAGATGAAGTATTAAGGGAAGCTAGCCAGGAATATAAAGAAGGACAGTAAAAGCTTCTTTAGATATGTTAAGGGAAAAAGAGTAGCAAAGTCAAATGTGGGTCCCTTGAAGGCAGACACGGGTGAAATTATTATGGGCAACAAGGAAATGGCAGAAGAGATGAATAGGTACTTCGGATCTGTCTTCACTAAGGAAGACACAAACAATCTCCCGGATGTACTGGAGGACAGAGGATCTAAGGGGGTAGAGGAACTGAAAGAAATTTTCATTAGGCGAGAAATAATATTGGGTAGGCTAATGGGACTGAAGGATGGTAAATCCCCTGGGCCTGATGGTCTGCATCCCAGGATCCTCAGGGAGGTGTCCCTAGAAATAGTGGAGGCATTGGTGATCATTTTCCAATGTTCAATAGATTCAGGATCAGTTCCTGTGGATTGGAGGATAGCTAATGTTATCCCACTTTTCAAGAAAGGAGTGAGAGAGAAAACGGGGAATTACAGACCAGTTAGCCTGACTTTGGTGATGGGAAAGATGCTGGAGTCAATTATTAAAGAGATAATAATGGGGCATTTGGATAGCAGTAAAATGAGTAGTCCAAGTCAACATGGATTTATGAAAGGGAAATCATGCTTGACCAATCTTCTGGAATTTTTTGAGGATGTGACAGGTAAAATGGATGAAGGGGTGCCAGTGGATGTTGTGTATCTAGACTTTCAGAAAGCCTTTGATAAGGTCCCGCACAGAAGACTGGTGACTAATATTAGAGCACATGGTATTGGGGGTAGGGTGTTGACATGGATAGAAAATTGGTTGGCAGACCGGAAGCAAGAGTAGGAGTGAGCGGGTCCTTTTCAGAATGACAGGCAGTGGCGAGTGGAGTGCCCCATGGCTCGGTGTTGGGGCCGCAACTGTTTACCATAATGATTTGAAAGAGGGAATTAGGAGCAACACTAGCAAGTTTGCAGATGACACAAAGCTGGGTGGCAGTGTGAACTGTGAAGAGGATGTTAGAAGGTTGCAGGGTGACCTGGACAGTGAGTGAGTGGGCAGATGCGTGGCATTCATTGCCATCTCTTTGTATACGGCTGTTTGAACGGCTGCTTCCTGCTTTTAGCACTGGGTGATGATGTAGAAGCCATTTTGGAAGCCTCTCTCCCTCACTCTCGCTTTCTCCCTCTCCTTCCTTTTTTTCTCCCTCCCTTTCTTATTCCCTTCCTCTCACTCCCTCCTTCTCCCTCTCACTCCCTCGTTCTCCCTCACCCTCCCCGAACAGTCTGTGACCCATAGCGCTGTGGCCATAGCGCTATGTGTAAAGCCCATAGTGCTCCAGCTGGTAGCGCTATTTTTAGAACCCATAGAGCTGTAGATGACAGCTCATTTAAATTTCCACGCATTAAACTGACAGTGCTGTTTAAACCTGGAGTGGGACAGGCAGATCAAAGTTTACAAAAATAATCATTCAGATCTTGAAATTTAAAATACTAATTGATTTAAAATGCTATAATTTTTAGAGGTACAATCTGACTTTTTATATCCTTGCATTTTTTAAGCAGCAAGATGAAACAGGAAATCGGGCTGGTTTAAAAAAAAATCCGTATTCAACAAAGCAAAATCGTACATACGTATTCTTATCGCATTTCCTTACAAAATACGAGAAATTTGTACTACTTGGCAGCTCTATAATACCCATCCCTGCATCACCTCTGTTGCATCCAGCAAGTGACCCTGGCAGCCTTTCCATGCAAGACACAGGTTCACATACATCTACTACATCCGGTGTTCACAATATGGCCTCCTTTACATTGGCGAGACTAAGCATAAACTAAGCAACTGTTTTGCCGAATACTTTAGCACTCTGCCAAGGCCTGCTGGATCTCCTGTTTACTAATCATTAACTCCTCTTCCCTGTCCTGGGAGTTGCCTCCTTGTCGGGCGAGGCCACACGCAAACTAGAGGAACAGCACCCGACTATCCCTACTCCTTTCCCCAAGATCCCTTCCACCTATATTCCTTGCTTTGGCTTCACATCGGGCTTCTGTCCTTATCTCACAGCCTTTTGTTTTTTTTTCATCTCAAGCCTTTGACCACCTATCTGCCAATCAAACCCATCGCTTGCTTTGTTTTCTCCTACCTCCACCTCTCTTCCAGCTTCTCCCCCACCCCCTTCTAACATCAGTCTGAAGAAGGCTCCCGACCCAAAATGTCACATTCATGTCCTCTAGCACTTTGTCTGCCAGTTTTTTAAACAGTTTAATTAACATTTGCAGGTTACACTTGCTTTTATTTCCCACAACAATTTAGTAATTATTGAATAGCCATTGAACTGCAGATGCTGGTTTACAAAACAAAATGCTGAAGTAACTCAGCAGGTTACGCTGCATCTCTGGAGAATATGGGTAGATAATGTTTCTGGTCAGGACCCTGCTTCAGACTGATTAACCCAAGGGTACCAATCCATTACTTCCCAACACAAGTTAGTTAACCTTTACCCAGCCTATTAGCTATAACCATTCAATTTATTTTCTCAAATATTTGTACCACCATTCTTTCCCCAACAATTCACTTTTGACTCCCAACACATAAAAGAAAAAAAGAGAAGTTCAATTAAATGGTCAGAAGGAAAGGAGAGTTGATTGCCCAGTGCAAGAATGCCAAGTGCAACAGCGTATATTTTATATTATTTCAGGGCTTGAAATTAGCGGTTGCTCGGGTGCCAATGGCCACCTAAAGTGCCGCCGGGCAACCTAAATGCCGAGTCATTTTGCCTGGCTTGGCACTGCAGATACTGGTTTATACCAAAGATAGACACAAAAAACTGGAGTAAATCAGCGGGTCAGGTAGCATCTCTGGAGAAAAGGAATAAGTGACATTTTTTGTCAGAGCGAATGATGGGCCCCGCACAGCAGTCGCTGCTCCACCTCCCGCACCCCGCCCGCCCTGATAGCGGCCGCTGCTTGCCACTCTGCCAACAGCAATAACCGCTTTCAAAGCAAACCCTCCCCAAGCCGAGGTTGGCAGGAGGGAATAAGGGAGGCTCCCTTCCACCATCTGAAGCACCTGCACCGCTCGACCCCGCATCTTCCTGTTGGCTGGCGGAGAAGGGGAGGCAGTGGCGAGAAGATCCCAACTGCCCCCCCCCCTTTCGTGGCGACACTTGGCGGTGGACAGGGACGGCCAAGGTAGCGGGGTGATGATGCCGGTGATGTCCGAGGAGCGCTGACCTTCCTTCTTCCCCACCCCCTCCTCTCTCTCTCTTGTACGCTCCCCTCCACCCCCTAATCCTGGGACCCCTCCTCTCCATCCCACACTGATCCCCATTCCCACCTCTATTCAGTCCTCACTGACATCCCTTGTGCTCCCCTCCCCATCTACCCCCCCCCCCCCCCCCCCCCCATCCATCCTACACTGGTCCCCCATTCATCCTGCACTGATCCCCTCATTCATCCTGTACTGAACTCCCATTCATCCCGTACTGACCCTACTGACCTCCATTTACCCTGCACCGATCCCTTCATCCATCCTGTTGTGATCCCCCGTTCATCTTTTACTGAACCCCCCCATTCATCCTGTAGTGATCCACCCATTCATTCTGTACTGATCCCCCATTCATCCTGTACTGCTCTCCCATTCATCCTGTAGTGCTCCACCCCTTCATCCTGTAGTGATCCCCTCATCCACCCTGTACTGATCTCCCCATTTATCCTGTACTGCTTCCCCATCCATCCTGTAGTGAACCCCACCATTCATCCTGCACAGACCCTCCAATCCACACTGTACTGACCTCCATTCATCCTGCGCGGATCCCCCACCCCCCCCATCCATCCTGTACTGATCCCCACATTCAAGAAGAATCGGGGGATCAGTCTGAAGAAGGGTCTCGACCCAAAACGTTGCCTATTTCCTTCACTCCATAGATGCTGCCTCACCTGTTGAGATTCTCCAGCATTTTTGTCTACCCCCATTCATCCTGTACTGATCCCCCCCATCCATCCTGCACATATCCCCCCCCCCCCCCCCCCCCCCCCCCCCCCCCCCCCCCCCCCCCCCCCCCCCCCCCCCCCCCCCCCCCCCCCCCCCCCCCCCCCCCCCCCCCCCCCACCCCACCCCCCCCACCCCCCCACCCCCCCCCCCCACCCCCCCCCCCCCCCCCCACCCCCCCCAACTCCCCCCCCCCCAACCCCCCCACCCCCCCCCAATCCTACCCCCCCCCCCCCCCCCCCCCGACCCTATTGTGCTGGAAATGTCTTCAGAGCGAACATTTACTATGTTTGATAACGGACTGCAAACAAATGTGTTTTAATTCCCAATGTTATTATTTGTTTTAATCCATAAAGATGGATTCATTAAACTGATCACGTGAAACGTTAAAACCAAGTGTTCGATTGTTACTGCTATCGTTGACACATTATTACAGAATTCATTTTAACGGCAAATCAATGCTCTTAATATGGAGTATCAATACTGTAGTTTTGACACCTTTAAACATATTACCAAAAGAACATTTGCTGCAGTTTTGTCCTTTGGCCATCTCTTGTCAGTTACTGTAATGTTTAACCTGTCAGATTGGTCAGATTTAGAAATTTCCCTGCAACCTGCATATTTTGGTGTGGATAAATTATGTGGGAAGCGAGAGTGTTTCTGTACCAATAGCAATAACGGCCCATGCTATGTCATAATCATTTTCAGTCCATCACAGAAAACATGCTTGCATCAATCTGTAGTGTTTAAGAAGGAACTGCAGATGCTGGAAAATCGAAGGTACACAAAAATGCTGGAGAAACTCAGCGGGTGCAGCAGCATCTATGGAGCGAAGGAAATAGGCAAATTTTCGGGCCGAAACCCTTCTTCAGATCTGTAGTGTGCATGGTTAAGCATATATGTTATCATGGTCCAGGATTTATTGACACATGTTGATCATACGCTGAATAATCCAACCACATTTTTGTTTGGAAATGGAAAGAAATAATAGAAATTGCATTAATTGCAATGTGTAAAAAGAATTGAGATACTGTAGTATAATTTAGTTGCATGTCATTGTGGTCTATATCATGTCTTGATTGGTGAATATGTTTAGTTTGTGACTTTATTTGAAGCAGAAATAATATTTGAATGCTTCATTGAGTATAATTCCGACCGGTAACTACGCACTTCATCCAAGCACATTATTGCACGCTTCATGCAAGCTGCCTTAAATGACCACCTAAAATGTCATATGGCAACCTAAAAAGCTGCCTAGGTTTCCCGGCTGACAACAGGGGAAAAAAGTTAAGTGAAAGCCCTGTATTTAGATAAGGCTGAAACTCTAGTATGACAATTGATTCAATTTTAGGATATGCATTTCTATGTACTAACAATAACCCAAATGGAAAAGAGAATTATAATTATGCTTCCCAAAATCCACACACAGGATTGCCCTGGCAGACCTATTGTTTGTCTGCTCCTGTCCCACTGAATATCTCTCTAAATACCTTGAGTACATCCTATCCCTCTTGTCCAGTCCCTTCCAACCTCCGCCCTTCAACTCTTCAATAACTTTGCATTTCTAGGCATCCATTGCACCATCCTTACCATGGATGGAGCAATGGAGGCCAATCCCAATACACTTCCTGTAAATGATGTGAGACTGATGACAATAGATCATTAGATCAAACACAACTTTAATCACTGTTGTACAAGCACAGCATTGGAAGCTGTCAGCCGTCGGGACCTCGTGCAGCATTGGCTGACTGCAGGAGGAGGGGAGTGCTGTTATAGCTCTGGTGATGGGGTGGAGTTAGTAAAGTTAGCAACATGTGGTTAGTGGCTGAACAGCATCAATCTACATCCTTCCCCTTTTAAAATGAAACACACTTGCCAAACATGGGGTGGCATGCACATGTTAAACATATTCCCCATATCTGTCCGGGGGTCGACTCACACGGCCTGAGCGTGTGCGAACCAAACTCTCCCCCCCCCCCCATCGAGAAAAGGAGAGCGAAGACCAGGAGGCCAGGACGTCACCGAATCCGTCTGTGGAGATCGAAAGGGAGAAGATTTTACGGGCAAGGCCCCGTTGTTAGTAGTAAACGTGAACGGCGGTGGGGTGGGAGGCATGCGGGAGCAAGGGGAGGATGCAGGAGATGGCGACTGGAACTGGAGCGGAGGAGCATATGGACCAGTGGGTGACGGTCGCGGCTCTCTCACAGCAAGAAGATGTCTGCTTCTGCGGTAAACAGTTTATCACAATAATGTACGACCGTGGCTCGTCAGCCGAGTTTATCACAGTGGCCAAGCGGGAGTGACCAGTCGTGGTGTGAAGGCGGACGACCTGCCCAGGCAGTAGAGGCTGGAGCGGTTTGCTAGAATGGTCATGGGACCGCTTCTGTATGTCTTTCTTCTCCTGGAGGCGTCTCTGGACATTAGCGGGTTTGAGCATGTCGGGTTATGCTTGTAATAAGGCTCGTACGACGACGTAAACAGAGTATACCTTTATTTAGCCTCTCTGTACAACAGCAGCAATAGCAACAGCAGCCTCCTCGTGTGCAAGCCCAGGCAACTCCCCAACTGCCCACACCCTGGGTTCCAGTCACATCCGGTTACTGGAGCCTGGCTTCTGGCACACAGGGTCCTAGTGCCCCTCTGCTCAGCCTTACACTATTATTGCATAATACCACATCTCCCTTTCTTTGAGAACAAAGGGTGGACTACCTTTGTCTCTGCAGATCTTAAGGGGTTTATTCTGCCCTTTTGCTGGAAGACCTGTCCCTGATCTAAGCATGCAAAATAGAAATAAAATAACTTACACGTTACCATCCTGTGAACTATTCTTTCAGGTTTCAGGTAAATGTAACAGGTTTACAGAACAATTTCACATCACATTTCACTCTCTCTTTTTCTTTATTGTAGAAAACAGATCAATAAATCACAAATCAAGTCTCTTCGGCTTTCTAACCTCTCTCCCACACCTAGTCCACACAGTCTCTGTGGTGGGGCCCTCTCCGCTGGGTGATGCTGTCACTGGTGGAGCTGGGTCTGGTGAAGCTGGCTCTTCTCCCACCGGTGGCTCATCCGCGTCGACTCCCTCACTGTTGGTCTGCAGCGGCACCAAGTGCTGCCGGTTCCTCCTCAGTGTGCCCCGAGGCACCTGGACGATATAAGAGCGAGGGGTATTGTGTGTAGATAGCACTTTGCCCTGGACTCGTGCATCGGTGATCCACACATCCTCCCCAGGTATTAGTGGCTCCAGATTTCTCGCTCCGTGCCTCTTGTCAAAGGATCTTGCGTCGTTCCACCTCTTCTCCCTTTCTTTGGCCCCCAGCGCGTTGTAGTCAGGCAAAACTGGATTCAGCAGGGTTGGAAGGGCAGGAACTGTAGTGCGGAGGCGGCGCCCCATCAACAGCTCGGCCGGGCTATAGCCGTTCTGTAGAGGGGTTGCTCTGTAGGCCAGCAATGCAAGATATGGGTCTGACGCCTTTGTTAGCAAGTTTTTCACGGTTTGTACAGCGCGTTCCGCCTCCCCATTGCTCTGAGGAAACCTGGGGCTGCTCGTGATGTGCATAAAGCCATACTCTGCTGCAAAGGATTAAAGTGGCTACCTGAGAACTGGGGCCCATTGTCACTTTTAAGAAATTCACAAATTCCATGACGAGCAAATATGGATTTCAGGTGCACCACCACATCTGTGGACCTTGTGGGTGACAGTAGCGCAACTTCCACATATCTTGAGAAATAATCTACGACTAGCAGATAAGTCTTGTTTTTCAGCGTGAATAGGTCAGCTCCCAAGGTTTGCCAAGGCCTGTCTGGCATCTCCGTTGGCATCAGCGGCTCTTTGACGTTCCTTCGCTCTTGGATGCAGGTTCTACATTTCAGCACCATGTCATTCAGCTGGCTGCTGAGTCCTGGCCACCATACCGTCTGTTTGGCCCGGCCCCTGCACTTTGTCACCCCCAGGTGTCCTTCGTGTAGTCTCTGCAGCACATCACCTTGTAAGGCTGATGGGATGACGAGCCTCGTGCCCCGCAGCAGCAGCCCATCGTGCACAGTCAGCACTGCTCTATCAGCCCAGTAATGTCTCAGCACTCCCTGCAGTTGGCTTTTGTCGGGCCAGCCGTCTGTGCAGTACTCCATCAGTGCAGAGCATGTGCTGTCTGCCTGCAGGTGCTCACGTAGGCTGCTCAGATAATCTCCACTGACAGGAATGTTGCTGATGACAGAGTCTACATAGATGTTGGTGTCCTCTGATCCCAAGGTGATGCCGTCAACCCTGCACACAAGCTGAAGCCTTTCTATGGCAGGTCTTCCCAACAGTGCAGTGTGGAGGTCTTTTACTACATAAATGTCCTCTATGGCTGTCTTGTTGCCTCTGCGCAGTGTTTCTCTGGCTACGCCCAGGACAGAGAGTGCATTGCCCCCTGGCCCAAACAATGGGCGCGTCGACACTGCCAGGCACTTCACATCATGCCCCCCTGCAATGTCATGGTACACCTCCGCTGGCATGGCGGTGACACCAGCACCATGTCTATTTTAAAGCACACTTTTTTTTGTCTCACTTGTAGCTGCACCGTCCACGGGTCTTTTCCAGCATCCATGGATCCCAGGAAAAAGCTCTCTTCTTCCTCTGTAGTGACAGCATTGAGAGATTTTGCACTGTTTCTGCACACTGTGCCATAATGTCCCTTTTTGCCACAGTTGTGACACACAGCATCTTTAGCAGGGCATTCCAATTTTCCATGCGAGGGCATTTTTCCACATCTATAGCAGGCCTTTGAACCTGGCTGTGGCTGTGTATTAAATTTATTTTTGCCTGGTGTTTGTGCTTGTGGCTGAGGCTTTGAGGGAAATTTGGGTTTTCTGTAGCTTTTAGCATGCACAGCATCAACATTTGAGCACTTGCTAGCACCGCTATTTTCTCCTCTTAAGTCAGACCGCTGTCGTCTAACTTCTTCAGACTACCTTGTCTTTGTTATAGCAGTTTCAAGGGTTAGGTCTCTGTCTAGCTGTAGCTTTTCTGACAATGAGACGTTTCTCAGCCCGACCACTAACCTGTCGCGGATCAGCTCGTTCTGTAACTGTCCATAGTTGCAGTGTTCAGCTAATCCGTATAGAGCAGTGATGAAGGAATCCACCGTTTCTCCTGGCAGTTGCACACGCTGATTGAACTTGCCTCTTTCGTAGATTACATTCTTTTTAGGTGTAAAAAATGCATCAAAGCCTGCCTTGACATCCGTGTACACCCTCCTCTCATCTGCAGGTAGCGTTAGCCCCTTTAGCACATCTTCAGCTTCATCGCCCATGCAATACACTAACGTGTTCACCTGGTTTTCTGCCGACGTCGCGTTTAAATTGCTTGCAAGCCGAAAGCGGTCGAATCTCCTGATCCAACGCTCCCATTCTTGAGGCTTGGTAAAATCGAATGGCTCTGGAGGTTGTATTGTGAACGTAGCAGTTGGTGTGGGTTGCGCCATATCTGCCAGCTCGTCTCCTATTTCCCGCCAAAACGATACACCGTCCTCTTCTTCTTTATTTATTTTCTTGCTTACAAGTATCTCACTTCTGACACCATGTCGGGTTATGCTTGTAATAAGGCTCGTACGACGACGTAAACAGAGTATACCTTTATTTAGCCTCTCTGTACAACAGCAGCAATAGCAACAGCAGCCTCCTCGTGTGCAAGCCCAGGCAACTCCCTAACTGCCCACACCCTGGGTTCCAGTCACATCCGGTTACTGGAGCCTGGCTTCTGGCACACAGGGTCCTAGTGCCCCTCTGCTCAGCCTTACACTATTATTGCATAATACCACAGAGCACTCGGGGGATCAGCTGTTGTTGATCATGATGGAGACCCAGTCGGTTGGATCGCTGACTGCTGCTATTATGCCAGCAGAGACCATGTCCTTGAGCTTGGAGTGTACCTTGTCTGTCAGCGCGACGGACAGGCAGTGCGGTGGTCGAACAACGGCAGTTGCATTGGGGTCTGTGACAATCTTATAGGTGACAGGTAGCCTGCCTGGGATGGCGTGGAAGAGATCAGGGAAGTCTGTGAGTGGATCCCAGGAGGTGCGCAGCCTGTGAACCGTTTTGTCGAAAGCAATCAGGCTGAGATCTTGGCAGGCCTGGTTTCCAAGGAGGGTCACAGAATTAAAATTTAGTACATAGAACGTTACAGCTTTGCTGGATTTGGCTAGGTCACATTTCAAAGTAGTTTTCCCCAGGGGAGTGAGTACTTCACCGCCAAATGCATGGAGAATGGAGCTGTCCTTGATGAGCTTCTCGTTAGCTCTAATCATCTCGAAAAGGTAAACAGACATTGTATTTACTTTCGCGCCTGTATCGAGACGGGCAATAAATTGAAATCCATTCACAGCGATAGTGACAGCAGGGTCTGAGCGCTGCACAGCTGCATGGTTGATAGTATAAACAGGACGATAGTTGGACTTGATAGTTGAAAGTCCTCTTGCGAATTAATTGGGCTGTGCCTGGGGGAGAGGTCGGAAAATGGCCGTGAACTGTTATCACCCTGCAGTAGAAAGTTGAGAGCAGGCCTGTTCCCACGGGACCGAGCGGCTTTACGACACACATGGGGCAAAATGGTTAATTTTTCGGCAATAGTTGCAGGCTTTTCCCATAGCAGGGCAAGAAGCCTGTCTTCCATGTAGGTAGCTGCAATTCGGACACCTCTTATGAGGGTCGTTGCGGGACGCTTGGCTGGCAGGGGTCGTGGGGTGTCTCCTGTCGGAGGAGACCCGGGCCATGGGACGTCTGTTATCCGAGTAATCCCTCTGACTAACGAGACCTGCCTGATCTATAGTTTTGTTCTCCCGGGGGTCAGAGGGAACGACAAATTCTGCCGTGCGACACGCGTGCACCGCTTCGGCCAACGTGAAGTCAACCTTCCTTAAAAGCTCAGATCTGAGCTTGAGATCACTTATTCCATTTACCAAAATGTCTCGAGTTAATTGATCCGTCAGCTCCTCAGCAGGTAGCTGCTGAAATCTACACCGCTGAGCAAGGTGCAATAAATCTGCTATAAACGTGTCAGCTCGCTCTCCAGGGAGCTGTCGTTGAGAGAAAAACTTGGCCCGGTCCAGGATATGGTTGGATGGGAGATCGCATATCTGGCTATATTTACGCAGTAACAAATTATAATCGTCGGGAGACTCCGCTGGAGTTATTATCTGGTCATTGTCATCAAGAACCGCAGGGGCATATCTGAAGGTTGTGGAGCGGCGTAGTGCTTCTGGCCCAGCAAGTAGGAGTAGGAGGGAGACCTTTACAGCATCGGAGTCAGTCTGGTGTGCAACATTGATGAAGTGCCGGTAGTCTATTTCAAAGGTGGCCCAGCGTTCGCTGATATCAGCATCAAAGATTAGAGGGTCGGGCTTTCTGCACGAGGACATGATGGTGAGAAATAAAAACTCAGTAAACAAATAAAAACCCGTAAACAGTTTGTATCCCACTTCTACACCATGTAAATGATGTGAGACTGATGACAATAGATCATTAGATCAAACACAACTTTAATCACTGTTGTACAAGCACAGCATTGGAAGATGTCAGCCGTCGGGACCTCGTGCAGCATCTGCTGGCTGTAGGAGGAGGGGAGTGCTGTTATAGCTCTGGTGTTGGGGTGGAGTTAGTAAAGCTAGCAACATGTGGTTAGTGGCTGAACAGCATCAATCTACACTTCCATCCCCCACCAGGAAGGTCTCAAGGCCCTCTGGTTTTTCTTTGAGCAGAGACTCAATTAATATCCCTCTACTAGCACTCTCCTCTGCCTTGCAGAACTTTTCCTCGCCCTCAAGTTAACATAGAAACATAGAAAATAGGAGCAGGAGTAGACTATTCGGCCATTCGAGCCTGCACCGCCATTCAATATGATCATGGCTGATTAAAGGTGTACATGGGCGCCAGCTATGACTGCCACCTTGTTGGTTACGTTAAACAGTCCTTGTTCCAAACGTATACTGGAACCATCCTTGGATCTATCTCCATTATATTGACAACTGCATCGGGGCTGTCTCCTACACCCATGCAGAACTCAATTTTAATTTTACCACTAACTTCCATGTAGCCCTCATTCACATAGACTGTCTCGGACACCTCTCTCTCCTTCCTGACTCCATCGCAGGGGACAGACTATTAATTGATCTTTACTACAAACCCAATGACTGCCAAAGTTATCTGGAATATACCACCTCCCATCTTCTTGCAAAGATGCTATCCCCTACACTTAATTTCTGTCTCCACCATATCGGCTCTGAAAATTAGGCATTCCATTCCAGGATATCAGAGATGTTCTCTTTTAATAAATGTGGTTTCACTCCAGCTGTCACAGATGGACCCCTCACCTACATCTCCTCTATCCCATAATTATGCTCTCGCTCCCTCTCTCTCTCTCCCCCCCCCCCCCCCCCCCCCCCCCCCCGAGAACAAGGACAGCTCGCCTTCACCCCACCGCATTCTCTGACATTTACATTACCTTCAACATCAGGCACGTGCCGTCAGGATAGGCAAGGCAGGCCCTGCCTACCATGACTAAAATTATAAAATGGTAATTATTAAATATAAATAGTAAAGGCATGGGAGAATTATGCCTACCAAGAGATCGATCCCTTGGGGTGGGCATAATTCTCCCGTGCCTTTCACCCGCAGTACATGTAACATGCGAAAATATGTGCAGATCACGGGCCGTCGACGCCGCTTCAAACATTCATGACAAAGGGAGCTGAAGGCAGTGGCGGCTCTCCGCCTCAGGACCTTGCAGAGATACCTGTACTCGGGGCATCCTCCCAGGTGGCACGGGCTGGCAACGCACTTTTTCCAACGGAGCCGCTGCCTTCAACGAGGTACGCGGATCCCGATGGTGAGGGTCAGCCGTGCAGTCCTGATGGGGGTGCCTGGCTTCTACAGGGACTTGTTGAGAGTCTGGAACCTGGTTGCCGTTGACCGGGCCCCACCTCCGTCGGCCGAGGGTGACGGCCCGGGCATGAGAGCAGCCGGTCCTTGTCCCAGCCCATCAGGTGACCGGGGGGCTCAAACGTGTGGAGTACTTGTGGTTGAGCAAGCCCCCGCTCAGCCGGAAGTACTAATCGGACCCAGGCGCCGTAATCCATCCCGGGAGCCGGTCCCACACAACTTGAGCCGCCTTTCCTCGACACCCTTCGTCTCCCTCCAAGACGCAGGGAGGCGTGTCCTGTACAGGCTCCTCCTCCACACCCTGCACTTCCTCGCCCTGGTCCACCATCCGGACACCAAGTGGCGGTCAGTGTTGCCTTCCGGTCGCGAGGGGGGCCCCCGGTGGGGGTCCCTCTACACAGGGATTCTCCCCCTCTACATTGGGGACCTGGGGTGGAGGGTATTGCACCGAGGTGTTCCCTGCAACCTGTTTCTCTCGCGGTTCACAGACTCGCCAGCCGCCTGCCACTTTTGCTGGCTGGATGAGTCTGTGTACCACGTGTACATGGAGTGCGTGAGGCTGCAGCCACTGTTTGAATATCTAAAGGGGCTGCTCCTTGCCTTCTGACTGGGGGAAACTTTTTTTTTCAGGTTCTTACCTTCCCGGAGAGGTGATCAAGTTTCGGATCACATTCTCCGGGCTCTGCGGCTTACCATCGATGGTGTTGAAAATCCGCCTCGGACTTTCGTGAGCCCCACCGCGGGGTGCGGACTTACCATCGGAGTGGATCCCTTGCCTGGGATCGCTCCCACCGCGGCCTGCGGACTTACCATCAAGGATTCGCAGTCTCGGGAGAGGCTAGTCGGGAGCTCCAACGCCGCAGAAGGTTCGTCCAGCCCCGATGCGAGGTTCGATCGCCCAGCGCGGGGCAGCAGTCATCCCCCCATGCCCCTACCTAAACGCCTCGACGTGGAGGGCCCGAACCCTGCCGGCTACGGGAGTCAAGACCGTCCCGTCAACGGGGGCTCGAGGCCCCATCCGAGGAAGAACAAAACGGGAAGGACTTGAACTTTATTTCGCCTTCAATCACAATGAGGAATGTGTCGGAGTCACTGTGATGGATGTTTATGTTAAAATGTGTTTTTTGAGTCTGTTGCTTTTTTAAATTGTATGACTGACCTGGCCAGTGAAATTTCACTACACCAATTGGTGTATGTGACAATAAATGAACCTTATGGACCTTATGAACCTAGGACTGTGCATGTGCAGCATCCTACTGTTTCTTGGCGGGTTTTTCAAACATGGATTGCCATTATCTTAAGAGTATCTTAAGAAACAGAAGAATGTTCATGTATGAATAATGTGGTAAGTAAATTTCTTTGAGCTATATGTTTTTAAATACCGTATTTCCCAGCAATGAGGATGCTATTTTTAACCCAAAAATAAGGAGTCTTGGTGGCCGAAGGTTAGGTTTTTAGTCAAGAACGATGTTGCTGTGCTGAGGTTAGCCAAGTCTATCCTTCATTGATGGCAGTTGATGGGAAGTGGCTGTAAAGTGGGAAGCGGCTGTAAAAGGACATCACCGCTGGGGGTGGGAGTGTTCTTTTTGCAGCATGTGGGGAGTCTGGCCAGGCATAATGTTGCAGGGAGGGCAGGAGCGTTGAGAAGGAGGGGGTTGGGGATCATGCCAGAAACTCACTCACCGCTGCCGCGATGCTTCAGGTGCGGAGTCACCACACTGTGGCTGGGGAGGGAAGTAGCTCGGACGGCTGCGAGCGGCCGCCGGAACCGGACAGCAGATTTTTTAAAAGTCGACTGACTGCCTACCCTGAGTAATTATTCATGGCACGAGCCTGTTCAACATGATCCCACCACCAGATGCATCTTCCCATCCCCAGTCTTCCATAGAAACCGTTCCCTCTAACTCTTTGGTTCACTAAATCTTTTTCACCCTAATCACCCCCTTCCCAGGTACTTTCCCCTGCAACCACAGGAGACGAAACACCTATACCTGTACCTCCTCCCTCACCTCAACCCAGGGTCATAACTATAAGTAATAGGAGCAGAATTAGGCCATCTGCCCATTACCCCTGACACTCGTACTAATCAAGAATCTATCTCTCTACCTTAGAAATATCCATTGACTTTGCTTCTACAGCCTTCTGTAGCAAAGATTTCACAGATTCACCACCCTCTGACTAATGAAATTCCTTCTCATCTCCTTCCTAAAGGAACGTTCTTTAATTCTGCAGCTATGATCTCTAGTCCGAGACTCTCCCACTAGTGGAAACATCCTCTCCACATCCACTACATCCAAACCTTTCACTATTCGGTATGTTTCAATGAGGGTGCCCCTGATTCTTCTAAACTCCAGCAAGGACAGTCCCAGTGTCGTTAATCTACTCATTCCTGGAATTATTCTTGTAAACCTCCTATGGACCCTCTCCAGAGCCACCACATGCTTCCTGAGATATGGTGCCCAAACTTTATCATAATACTCCAAATGCACCTTAGAGCCTCAACATTAAATCCCTATTTTTGTATACAAGCCCTTTTGAAATAAATGCTATAATAATAATAATAATAATAGTAATAATGAATAAGTACGTTTATTGGCCAAGTATGTACACATACAAGGAATTTGCCTTGGTGCTCCGCACGCAACTTACAACACGACATACAGTAAACCAATAAGAATAAAACATAAAAATATTAAGAATAAAACATTATAGTTTAAGAATGAATTAACATTATAGTTTAAACATGAATTAAATGCAATACTTGAGCAAAAGGAGGCTATAGACTTTTGGTTATAGAGTTGAGCTACTGCTCGTGGAAAATAGCTGTTTTTATATCTGGCTGTGGGCGGCTTAGACGGTCTGGAGTTGCCTTCCAGAGGGAAGTGCTTCAAAGAGTTTGTGGCCAGGGTGAGAGGGGTCAGGGATGATCTTACCCGCTAGCTTCCTGGCTCTTGCAGTGTAGTTCATCAATGCAGCTAACAACCTTTTCAACTGATCGAACGATTCGCTGCAGCCTCCATATGTCGTGCTTGGTGGCTGAGCCAAACCAGACCATGTTGGGGAAGGTGAGGACAGACTCTACGATGGCAGTATAGAATTGGACCATTTTTGCCTGTGGCAGATTGTGTTTCCTCAGCTGCCGCAGGAAGTACATCCTCTGTTGGACTTTTTGACTGTGGAGTAGATGGTGGTCCCCCATTTAAGGTCCTTGGAGATAATGGTTCCAAGAACCATAAAGGACTCCACAGATGTGACCGTGGTGTTGTTGATGGTGAGTGGGGTGAGGGAAGGGGGAGCTCTCCTAAAGTCTACACTCAATTCCGCCGACTTAAGAGAATTGAGCTCCAGGTTCTTACGAAGGCACCAGGACGGCAGCTGTGTCGCTTCCTGTCTGTGGGCAGATTCCTCCCCATCCTGGATCAGTCCAATCAGGGTTGTGTCGTCTGCAAACTTGAGAAGCTTGACAGAGGAGTCTGGAGGTGCAGTCATTGGTGTAGAGAGAGTAAAGGAGAGGGGTGAGTACACAGCCTTGTGGTGCTCCTATGCTGAGCGTGTGCAGGTCCGAGATGTGCTTTCCCAGCCTCACTTGCTGCTTCCTGTCTGTCAGGAAGTTGGTGATCCACTGACAGAGGGGTTCAGGCACAGTCAACTTGGAGAGTTTCGAGTGTAGTGCCTCTAACACAATGGTGCTATGATATTGAATTATGTGAGGTAAGGGAAACAAGTAGGGTAGCTATGGAAACTATGAGGATCAAAGAAGAGGAAGTACTGACACTTTTGAAAAATATAAAAGTGGATAAGTCTCCAGGACCGGACAGGATATTCCCTAGGACATTGAGGGAACTTAGTGTAGAAATAGCAGGGGCTATGACAGAAATATTTCAAATGTCATTAGAAACGGGAATGGTGCCGGTGGATTGGCGTACTGCGCATGTTGTTCCATTGTTTAAAAAGGGTTCTAAGAGTAAATCTAGCAATTATAGACCTGTTAGTTTGACGTCAGCGGTGGTCAAATTAATGGAAAGGATACTTAGAGATAATATATATAATCATCTGGATAAACAGGGTCTGATTAGGAACAGTCAACATGGATTTGTGCCTGGAAGGTCATGTTCTTGACTAATCTTCTTGAATTTTTTGAAGAGGTTACTAGGGAAATTGATGAGGGTAAAGCAGTGGATGTTGTCTATATGGACTTCAGTAAGGCCTTTGACAAGGTTCCACATGGAAGGTTGGTTAAGAAGGTTCAATTGTTGGGTGTTAATAGTGGAGTAGCAAGATGGATTCAACAGTGGCTGAATGGGAGATACCAGAGAGTAATGGTGGATAACTGTTTGTCAGGTTGGAGGCCAGTGACTAGTGGGGTGCCTCAGGGATCTGTGTTGGGTCCACCATTGTTTGTCATATACATCAATGATCCGGATGATGGTGTGGTAAATTGGATTAGTAAGTATGCAGATGATACTAAGATAGGTGGTGTTGTGGATAATGTAGTAGATTTTCAAAGTCTACAGAGAGATTTAGGCCATTTGGAAGAATGGGCTAAAAGAAGGCAGATGGAGTTTAATGCTGATAAGTGTGAGGTGCTACATCTTGGCAGGACAAATCAAAATAGGACATACATGGTAAATGGTGGCGAATTGAGGAATGCAGTTGAACAGAGGGATCTAGGAATAACTGTGCATAGTTCCCTGAAGGTGGAATCTCATGTAGATAGGGTGGTAAAGAAAGCTTTTGGTGTGCTGGCCTTTATAAATCAGAGCATTGAGTATAGAAGTTGGGATGTAATGTTAAAATTGTGCAAGGCATTGGTGAGGCCAATTCTGGAGTATGGTGTACAATTTTGGTCGCCAAATTATAGGAAAGATGTCAACAAAATAGAGAGAGTACAGAGGAGATTTACTGGAATGTTGCTTGGGTTTCAGCACCTAAGTTACAGAGAAAGGTTGAACAAGATAGGTCTTTATTCTTTGGAGCGCAGAAGGCTAAGGGGGGACTTGATAGAGGTCTTTAAAATTGTGAGAGGGATAGACAGAGTTGACATGGATAAGATTTTTCCATTGAGAGTAGGGAAGATTCAAACAAGAGGACATGGTTTGAAAATTAAGGGACAAAAATTTAGGGGTAACATGAGGGGGAATTTCTTTACTCAGAGAGTGGTAGCTGTGTGGAATGAGCTTCCAGTGGAAGTGGTGGAGGCAGGTTCCTTAAGTACCCTGGGATGCAGACCATCAGGCCCTGGGGATTTATCAGCCTTCAGTCTATCCAACACCATTTCTTGCCTAATGTGGATTTCCTTCAGTTCCTCCGTCATCCTAGATCCTCTGGCCACTACTATATCAGGAAGATTGTTTGTGTCCTCCTTAGTGAAGACAGATCCAAAGTACCTGTTCAACTCCTCTGCCATTTCCTTGTTCCCCATAATAAATTCACCTTTTTCGGTCTTCTAGGGTCCAACTTTGGTCTGAACTAATTTTTTCCTCTTCACATACCGAAAGAAGCTTTTACTATCCTGCTTTATATTCTTGGCTAGATTACCTTCGTACCTCATCTTTTCATCCCTGCTAGTGTATCTTTCCAGTCAACGTTGGCCAGCTCCTCCCTCATGGCCCCATAGTCCCCTTTATTCAACTGCAACACTGACACCTCCGATCTACCCTTCTCCCTCTACAATTGTAGATTAAAGCTGACCATGTTATGGTCATTGCCTCCTAATGGCTCATTAACCTCGAGGTCCTTTATCAAATCCGGTTCATTACATAACACTAAATCCAGAATTGCCTTCTCCCTGGTAGGCTCCAATACAAGCTATTCTAAGAATCCATCACAAAGGCACTCTACAAAGTCCCTTTCTTGGGGTCCAGTACCAACCCGATTTTTCCAGTCTACATGCATGTTGAAATCTCCCATAACAACCACAGCATTACTTTTACTACATGCCAATTTTAACTCCCGATTCAACTTGCGCCCTATGTCCAGGCTACTGTTTGGGGCCTGTAGATTAGTCCTATTAGGGTCTCCTTAGTTCTATCCATACTGACTCCACATCTCCTGTTTCAATGTCACCCCTTGCAAGGGACTGAATATCATTCCTCACCAACAGGGCAACCCCACCCCCTCTGCCCACCTGTCTGTCTTTTCGATAGGAATATTCAGTTCCCAGCCCTGGCCCCTCTTACAGCCATTTCTCAGTAATTCCCACAACATCATACTTGCCAGTTTCTAATTGAGCCTCAAGCTCGTCCACTTTATTCCTTGCACTTCGCACATTCATATACAGCACTTTGACCTCCGTATTCACTTCCCCCCTCGCACCGCTCGCAATTGGCCCTAACCTTACTCTGTTGTCCATTCTCGAGCTTTCCTTCCCATTAATTCGAGAATCTTTTGTAATTTTTCCTGTAACCACTTCCCCTTCAACTCCATCTTTATACTCCCAATTTGTCAATCCCTCCCCCCCAATATTTAGTTTAAACCCGCACATGTAGCCCTAGCAAACCTGCCTGCCAGAATGTCAGTCCCCCTCCAGTTAAGGTGTAACCCGTCCCTTTTGCACAGGTCACCCCTACCCCAGAAGATATCCCAGTGGTCTATAAATCTAAATCCTTGCTCCCTGCTCCAGCCCCTCACCCACACATTCGGATCCCCTATCTCCCTGTTCCTGTCCTCACTAGCACAAGGAACCGGAAGCAATCCAGAGATAACCACCGTAGAAGTCCGGCATTTCAGTCTACTTCCCAACTCTCTGAACTCATGATGGAGAACCTCCTTCCTCTTTTTCCCCGATGTCGTTTGTGCCTACGTGCACAACTACTGCCGGCTGTTCACCTTCTCTCTCTCTCTCGAGGATGTTCTGAATTTGGCTCGTGACATCCTGAACCCTGGCACCAGGGAGGCAACAGACCATCCTCGCATCTCGTCTGCTGCCACAGAATCTCCTGTCCGCTCCTCGGACAATGGAGTCACCCACCACTAGGGCTCTGCCCAACGTCGGTCTCGCCTGTCGAGTCCCATCTCTAGGATTGGAGCCACCGACGTGTCCGCCGCTCGGACTGGAAACATCGTCTCCCCAGACAGTTCCCAAGAGGGCATACCTATTTTCAGTAGGCACAGCCACCTGGGTCTTCTGCACTCGATTTCCACTCTTTCTCTCCGTCACACACCTTGGTTTTTCCCGTATCCTCGGCTTGACAACCTCACTGGGAGTCCTGTCCAGGAAACTATCGTTTTCCCGGATGGCCCCGAGGTCATCCAGCTGCTTCTCCAGTGCCCCAACATAGTCCTTTAGGAGCTGAAGCTGGACGCACTTGCCACAGTTGTAGCAGCCAGAGGCTCCATCTGTGTCCCTGGGCTCCCACATTCTGCAAGCCTCACACGGTCTCATCTGCCCCGACATGTGTTCACCACGTTCCGTCCTCTCGAGCTTTATTCGTAGCCTTCTCTCCTAAGCCTCCTCGCCGAAGACTCTCGAGCCAAAGACTCACACTTTACTCACAAGTCACCAAAGACTCATACTTTACTCACACGACCGCTCCCTCACTGCAGCTCCCTAAGAGCTGTCTTGCTTATATTGACTGATAAATTGCCTAATTTGCCAGTTCAAGAGTCAAGAGTCAATTTAATTGTCATTTGGACCCCTGGAGGTCCAAACGAAATGCCGTTTCTGCAGCCATACATTACACACAAATAGACCCCAGACACAACATAATTACATTTAACATAAACATCCATCACATAACTGTGATGGAAGGCCAAAAAAAACTTATCTCTCCACTGCACTCTCCCCCCCCCCGATGTCAGAGTCAAAGTCAAAGCCCCCCCGGCTGGCGATGGCGATTGTCCCGCGGCCATTGAAGCCACGCCGGGTGGTGCGAGGTCGCACACCGGGTCTTGGTGTTGGAACCCCCGGTGTGCGCTCGCAAAGTCCCGCGGCCGTTCCAGCCGCGCGGGGCAATGGTGTTAGGCCCCGCTCCAGGAGCTCTTCGACCCCGCAACTCGGGCGGGGGAAGTCGCCGTTGCAGGAGCCCCGAAAAGCGGTCTCCCTCCAGGGAGCCGCGGGCTCCCGGTTCCCGCCGTCCGCAGACCCGCAGCAGCAGCCTCCGACTCAGCAGCAGCAGCGGCATCGGCAGCAGCAGCAGCAGCAGCTCCTCCACCGCTCCACCCGCTCCGGTCTCGGCCAGCTCCGCGACGGCAACGGTGAGTCGGCACCAGAGTCCCCGGCTTCTTCCCGTTGGAGGCCGCTCCTCGTTGCGGCCTCAACGACACCTGAGACCCGACGAGAAAAGGTCGGGTCTCCAGTGCAGGGAGAGATTCAAAAGTTCCCCCCCCCCCCCCCACCCCACCCCCATCCCACACACACACCCCAACATAAAATAACAAAAACTACATAAAAACACAGACAAAAAATAATAAAAACGCGGACAGGCTGCAGAGGCCGCTGCTGGCCAGAGCCGCGCCGCCAGTTTTCCAATTTACAATCCAAACTCCTCAATTTTAAACTGTTTTCCCCCCCTCTGACTCACTTCTAACTCTCCTCCCATTCTGGTTAGAGCCAATCACTGCTTTTTCCTGCTTCTCTTTCCTGCTGTTTCTTCAAAATCCACGGAACCTATGCTATCTGGTCATGGACAGCTTTGCCAAGGTAAAACATTTCTAGCTATCATGCCCCTCAGTTTTGCAAACTTCAATCTCCCTCAGTCTTCCCCTTTTAAAAACTCCAGTCTATTCAGTCTCTACTAATTAAAAAAAAGACAAAGTGGTGGGATAACTCAATGGATCAGGCAGCATTTCTGAAGAACATAGATAAGCGATGTTTCAGGTCAGGACCCTTCTTCAGACTGAATGTAACAGGGGGGAGAATGCTCATGTCTTCCCCCCACTAAAATCAGTCTGATGAAGGGTTCCAACCTGAAACGTTGCTTATCCACCATCTCCCCGATGCTGCCTGATCTACAGATTTACTCCAGCACTGTTGTCTTGTTTGCAGTTGTATCTTCAGTCTCTCCTGCTAATTGAAACATTCTATCCTCGGCAGACAAAAATGCTGGAGAAATTCAGCAGGTGAGGCAACATCTATGGAGCAAAAGAAAAGGTGACGTTTCTGGTCGAGACCCTTCTTCAGACTGATGTGGAGGGCGGGAAGAAGGAAGGAAGAGGTGGGGACAGTAGGCTGTGGGAGAGCTGGGAAGGGGGGAAGGAGGGAGAAAGCAAGGACTACCTTAAATTGGAGAAGTAAATGTTCATACTGCTGGGGTGTAAACTGCACAAGCGAAATATGAGGTGCTGCTCCTCCAATTTGTGGTGGGACTCACTCTAGCCATGGAGGAGGCTCAGGACAGAAAGGTCGGATTCGGAATGGGAGTGGGACTTGAAGTGCTGGGCCACCGGGAGATCAGGTTGGTTAATGTCAACTGTGCCTCCTCCACTGTCAGAACACAAATTGATGGAACGTCACCTCATTTTTCTTGGGCAGCTTACAACCCAGCGTAATGAATAATGAATATTGACTTCTCCAACTTCAAGTAACCTTTTATACCGTGGGCCGAAGTGCTTTTTCATTTCATTTCGTGACCCACATCCCACATCTACCTGTATTTATAACATATTGTGTAAAAATATTATAGAAATCTGAAACTCATTAAGAAAAAAACCTGCACATATTTTTAAAATATGGAAAAAACCTCCAGTTTTCCCGAGTAGTAATTGTCCAATCAAAGCACGTTTGACATTGAGTCGCACGCCAATTGACCAATCACGCACTTTGTGTCAGGCTAGTTAGGCTGGGAGCACACTGGGATTAAGGCAGAGAGGAAGATTAGTGCAAGAGGTTTTAACTGTCAAAACAATAATACAAATAACCTCACATGATTATCGTACACCATAATAAACCATGACAGTGTGATTGATAATTACTGTGAACTTTCAGCAAGTTGTCATCTAGTTTTTGCAAGA
Source organism: Leucoraja erinaceus (assembly GCF_028641065.1). Classification (NCBI taxonomy): domain Eukaryota; kingdom Metazoa; phylum Chordata; class Chondrichthyes; order Rajiformes; family Rajidae; genus Leucoraja; species Leucoraja erinaceus. The sequence goes on from NC_073377.1 coordinate 42,180,476, forward strand.
GAGTGCACTGCAGATTACTGTGCATGCATCCGTTTTAAAGAGTCCAACTTTGAGGAAGACTCTGGATAAGAATACTTTGAATACCCGACTATTAAAGTAACAATGTTCTCCAAAAAGGAGACCGATCCAAGACATGACTATTATTGTGAGATTGTAGTGTTTTCTTTCGTACATCACTTGTACTGATATAAACAAATAAAAATGCAATGTTTCTGTTTGTAAACTAGCCATTCATGACACACCCACCTTTGAAATCTAAACCAAAAGATTGGGAAAATAAATGATTAAACAGTCTACTTTTGCTGTTTAGTGTGTCCAAGTTTGAATTGATATAAACCCAGGAGTGAGGAATACAACACATCTCATCGATTACCGTAGGAGAAATGTCCGCCTGTTCATTTCAGTTACAGTGAGCGCGGTGGTCAGATTGATTTTAATCAACTGGTTCTCTGCAATGCAGTGAGGAATGATCTCGCCGTACAGAGAGGGGATACACCTCACCGTGACTCTAAAATGTGCCACGGGTCGTGCTTCATTCTCTGAGATGGGTTGGGAGACAGCCCGAGGTCAGGCAGTGAATGAGGCTGCAAAGACTTACTGAACAGTGTACTTACTCATCCAGATCAAGTCCAGCGATCCTGGACACTGGTTCGTGCAAAGTACCTAAAATAAAGTTACTTTCCTCTGATAGACACACAATGCTGGACTAACTCAACGGGACAGGCAGCATCTCTGGAGAAAAGGAATAGGTGACGTTTGAGGTTGAGACCCTTCTTCAGACTGAGACATCGATATCTTTTGTTTCTCTCTCCCCTCACTATCAAACTGAAGTGTCTAGACTCGAAACCTCACCTATCCATTTTCTCCAGAGATGCTGCTTGACCTGCTGAGTTACTCCAGCAAATGTGTCTACCAGAGGAAAGTAATTAGCAGTCAGTGGGGTTCAGCAAACTGGAGAAGGATCTGCCCTCGCCCATTAATTATGTGGGTTCAGGAGCCGGGACCTCTGTGGCAAACTCACTCACTGTACACCTCCAGTCGGACCCTTGCCAGAGTTTCACCTCCTGAACTTGTTCCAAAAGTCCACATATTCACCAATGTCCTCTCCCCATAGATTACGAATTAAAAGACTGAAATTTCCACGGAGTAGTCAGGTTTATTCGTCACATACACATATGAGATGTGCAGTGAAATGAAAAGTGGCAATGCTTGCGAATTTGTGCAAAAAAATACAAAACTGAATGGAACAGAATCACATATTCACATATTACATATTTGTGGGAGGAAAAAAAAGAAAAAAACAGCAATTTTAAAAAGACATCACACAATAGTAAATTGGTACAGTAAAGTTAGTCCCTGGTGAGATAGGAGTTCACAGTCCTAATGGCTTCTGGGAAGAAACCCCTTCTCATTCTCTCCGTTTTCATAGCATGGCAACGGAGGCGTTTGCCTGACTGTAGCAGCTGGAAAAGTCCATTGCTGGGGTGGAAGGGGTCTCCCATGATCTTGTTGGCTCTGGAGTTGCACCTCCTGATGTATAGTTCCTTCAGGAGGGTGAGTGTAGTTCCCATAGTGCGTTCGGCCGAACGCACTACTCTCTGCATAGCCTTCTTGTCCTGGGCAGAGCAGTTCCCAAACCAAATTGTGATGTTTCCGGACAAGATGCTTTCCACAGCCGCTGAGCAGAAGCACTGGAGGATCCTCAGAGACACTCTGAATTTCCTCAATTGCCTGAGGTGGTAAAGGCGCTGCCTTGCCTTACTCACCAGTGTTGCAGTGTACGATGTCCATGTCAGATTCTCTGAGATGTGGACTCCCAGGTATTTAAAGCAGCACACCCTATCCACAGTAGCCCCATTTATCTTCAATGGTGTGTACGTCCTTGGACGATTTGCCCTCCTAAATAGTTAGTGGTCCCGTGTAATTGGCGTAATAGTATTCAATGTTCCCACAGCTCCCCAGAGTAATGTACAGTTACCTATTATTGAGCACAATAATATACACCTACCTATTATTGAGCGCTGTTACTTTGTCTAATTAGATTAATTAATTAGTGTGCAACATTTTGCACTGACGAGTTATGAATTCCTTCTCAATGATATCAATGTAACTAAAAGTCTCATCTTGACCACTTCCTGTCTGCGCTGTATATTAATTTTAGAAAAAACGGTACTATATATAGCTATGATTTTTGGCCATCTTACTCAGTCCTCTTCCGCTGAGACAGCCCCGAGGATATTTCCGATCGACGAAAAATAAAAAAGTTACGAATGTTTAATAAATCTTGAGATCAGCTGATTGGTCCGCTCGCATGTCAATCACCATAATGAAGGTAACGCCCCTTCCGGGGGGGCAGGAGTATAAAGCCCCGGAGGCCGGACGCGAGTCAAGTCACCCTGGAAGACTGTGAGTGAGTCCAGAACTGTGAGTCTACGCCGTGAGTGAACTGAACTCTGCTCGAAATGAAATGAATTGGTAGCCTGCACTCTGCTTGAAATGGTATGAAATTGCATTTAAATTTGGTGGGCTGCACTCTGCTTGAAATGGTATGAAATTGCATTTGAATTTTGTAATGAGTCGACCCAAACACACATCACGATACAACACATATTTATTAAATCTAAATACAGCAAGGATTTGCAGTCATCACATCTCCGAGCTGCTATTCATTTTAACTAGCGTAAGCAGGCTTTTGATAATATGAAGTACATTGTAGGCAAAGTCACTACTAACAAACACTATAATTGGCTAGATTGGCTAGTATGAAATAGCCAATCTACATCCTTCCATGTAGAAACAAAAGAAGCATTGGTGGCTAAGCAATATAGGAGGGATGTTAATAATACATTTGCAGAATTACACAAAATCACCATATTTAACGGGTGGCCTGCAAACCCTTCCGGCCTGTGTGCAGTACGAGTCCACCTCACCTCCTTTCATTGGAGAAGAAACCGGGGAGGGAAATGGGGAAACGACTGGCACCCCGACAGGCAGGGAGGGTGACGAGATATGCGAGCTAGACAGCAAACGTCGCGGGGAGCCAGCAGTGGGAACAATAGGCAGCAGCGGGGACGTGGGACTGACCGTGGGAGGGTATACGAAACGCGAGACATCAGGATGCAGAGTCGCAGGGCGCTGTTCCTTCACTGGAAGGATATGTGGACGGTTGCGTCTGTAGATGGCTCCGTCCGCTTCGACCAGATAAGAGCGCAGCTCTTTGGCAGGGCTGTAGATGTGTCCCAGACGTGCATATCCCTTGTTTGACTGGAGACGGATCATAAGCGAGAGTTTTAAGTGGCTTGCTGGACTTGTCGAAGAGTTTCTGCGTGTCACGTTTGGATTGTAGTTGCTTCTGAACTGCAGTCGTGGAATGAACTTGTGGCTGCAAAAGCTGTTGGGACACAGGCAGAGGAGCACGGATTTGGTGAGACATCAGTCGTTGGGCTGGAGAACTCAGTATGGGATCCCACGCAATAGTCTTGAGGTTGAGCAAGTCCAGGTACACATCTGATTTGGCAAGGTATGACCATTCCATGCGTTGTTTTTGCACTCCGGACCGCGCGGACTGTGGGAATTTGGGGCTGCTGGTAATATGTTGAAAGTCCTATCGTTGTGCAAAGTTTTTAAAAAGCTTGACTGGTGAACTGTCTGCCATTGTTGGACTGGATATGTGCAGGGGAACCATGCACAGAGAGGTGGCGCTGCAATTTTTCGATTACTGCTTCAGAAGTAGTGGTTTGAAGTAAGTCGATTTCAAACCCACCAGAGTAAGAGTCCACAAGGACCAGATAGTGTTTCCCATTCCATTCGAAGATGTCGGTGGCTAATGTGGACCACGGGAGAGGGGGTACTGGGTGCGGCAGTAGAGGCTGCTTTTGCTGATGTGGCGTCAGGCTTTTGCATACGTCAGGCGCAATCTTAGTTTTTTTCTCGTATGTATTTGGTCATTCCGGGCCAGTTAAACATGCTTTGCACCCTTTGGAGGGTTGCCTCCATGCCAGGGTGGCCCCTGTGGATGTCATCAAAATATTTATCCCGGAGGGCTGCTGGGACCACTGCCTTGTGGCCCTTGACAATAATTCCGTCCTGTAATACTAGTTCATCGCGAACCAGGAAGTATGGGCGTATCTCGAGCAGGGTGTTGTGTTGCTTATCCGGCCAGCCGCGCAGGATGACAGCAGACAGCAAATGTAAGGTCTCATCAGCAGCCGTTTGTTCTGTTAGGCTGCTCAGTCAGTTGGTACAAACAAAACTTTCATTACTGAGAATTGGTCCTGTTCGGAGAGTTGTTGTTCATTGGTTTTACGCAGGGCTCTAGATAGTGTGTCTGCTATGTGCATGTCTCTGCCTTTCTTGTAGACAATGTTGAAATCAAATCGCTGTGGTTGCATCATCATTCGCTGTAGTCGTGCTGGAGCAGCGTGGATGGGTTTGTTCAAAATGGTGACCAGCAGCTGGTGGTCAGTCTCGATAGTCACAGACAATCCAAAGATAATGTCCTTGAATTTAGTGCAGGCGAAAACCACTGCGTGCAGTTCCTTTTCGATCTGGGCGTAATGCTGTTCAGTGTCAATCAGCGTACGGGAGGCGTACCAAACGGGCTTGAAATTGCCATCGTTAGTGGTCTGTAGGCACGCTGCGCCTAGCCCGTACTGGGACGCATTGCAGGTGAGCGTTACTGGTAATTCCAAAGCAAAGCAGGCGAAAGTGTCAAAAGCAGTTTTGTTCAGCCAGATCGCGTCCGTAGACGAGAATATCATCAACAATGATAGCGCATGGGTACTCTGCAAACATTTGTTCCATAGTGCGCTGGAAAACCACGCTGGCAGAGTTGATGCCAAAGGGTACTCTCAAAAATTTGTATCGGCCAAAGGGGGTGCCGAACGTAGTGAGATTGGACGAGTTGGGGTCCAGTGGAATCTGCCAAAGCGAGCTTTTGGCATCGAGAACTAATACTGCTGCGTTGCCCATCTGAGCAGCAATTTCTTCTGTCGTTCGCATTGAGTAATGCGGGCAGTGTGTTAAGATCTCTGGGGTTTATGCAGATACGGATCTCCTCCTTGTTTTTCTTTATTGCAATGACCATGGTGGAAACCCAGTCAGATGGGTCAATAACTTCAACAATAACACCCGTGGAGACCATGCGCTTGAGTTCAGTGTGTATTCGGTCATGCATGGCATACGGAACACCATGTGGCACTTTGGCCACAGGAGTAATTTTGGGATCAACAGCAATGTGGTATTTGATTGGCAACTTGCCAAGCTTATCGTTAAACAGTTCTTTATATTGAGAGAGTAGCTGTTGTGTAGGCCCGTCAACGAGACAGAGTTTATGGGCCGCACGGCCAAAGTAAACCAGGCCTAGATTGTGGCATGCATTGATATCGAGCAAAGTCTCCGAATCTCCCTTAGCAATATAAAATGGTACGGTATGGGTCTGTTTGTCGATGGTGCACTTTAAATTAGCTTGTCCAAGTGGGTGTAGTACTTCTTCCCCGTAAGCCCGAAGCGTTGCAGAGGCCTTATCAACATGTTCAACATTATGGATTTTTTTAATACATTTTTAATGAGATGACGTTGCATTTGGTGCCAATATCTATCTTTGTGATCAATGGCCTGTTACTCACAAACATGGTTACCTCAGGGTCAAGTTGCTTGTTAGACGAAGGGAGGAGAGAGTGGATGGCAGAACTGGTATCTGTACTCTCTGAGGGCAGTGCGGGGGATTGCGAGTCAGGCTCTTGGAAGTCATTATCAGTAAACTCATGTTGAAGCAGGTGCATGCTCATCCTTGAAACTGCAGACTCAGCTCGGGGGTTGTGAGGGGAGAGGTCTGTAAGATTAACACTATGCTGCGAACGTTGACTGAAGGGCAGTGTCAGTATGGGGAGAAATACGAGGCATGTTCTGCTTGTTCTAGGGTTAAATCAGTGTTGCGAAGGAGCTCACCTCGTAGCTTGCTGTCAAGCATTCCTCCCACAAGCTTATCCCAGGTGAGTTCATCCAGTAAATCACGAAAACGACAGCGTGCAGCCATGTGCTTCAAGCTGCTGATAAATCGTTCAATTGGTTCGTCGACCTGCTGTAAACGGGCATAGAACTTGGTCCTTTCAATAATGTAGTTAGAGGGCAGGTCACACAGCTCTCTGAACTTTCTGATCAAAACCGCAGAGTCGTCGATTGTTTCAGCAGGAACTCTACTCTGTCTTGACCACAACTGGAGTATTGCGTACAGTTTTGGTCTCCTAATTTGAGGAAGGACATCCTTGTGATTGAGGCAGTGCAACGTAGGTTCACGAGATTGATCCCTGGGATGGCGGGACTGTCATATGAGAAAAGATGGAAAAGACTGGGCTTGTATTCACTGGAGTTTAGAAAGATGAGGGGGAGATCTTATAGAAACATATAAAATTATAAAAGGACTGGACAAGCTAGATGCAGGAACATTTTTCCCAATGTTTGGCGAGTCCAGAACCAGGGGCCACAATCTTAGCATAAAGGGGAGGCCATTTAAGACTGAAGTGAGGAAAAACGTTTTCACCCAGAGTTGTGAATTTGTGGAATTCCCTGCCACAGAGGGCAGTGGGGGCCAAATCACTGGATGGATTTAAGATAGAGTTAGATAGAGCTCTAGGGGCTAGTAAAATCAAGGGATATGGGGAGAAGGCAGGCACAGGTTATTGATTGGGGCGATCAGCTATGATCACAATGAATCGCGGTGCTGGCTCAAAGGGCCGAATGGCCTCCTCCTGCACCTATTTTCTATGTTTCTATGACCGTCATCTTCCAAAACAGCAGGAGCAAAAGTGAAGTTGTCAGCACGGGTCATTGCTTCAGGTCCCGCCAAATTAAGCAGTAGAGGCACACATCTCGGGGGGGGGGGGGGGGTCATTTCGATGAACGAAGCGAGCATAATGAGTGTAGTCACGCTCGAAAAGACGCCAGCGTTCAGCAATGTCAGAATCAAAGATCAGAGGACTTGGACGGTGACACAAGTTTGCCATGATTGAGATAAAAAACAAACAAAATAATCCGAAAAAAATAAAATAAAACCGATAAACATGAACGCAGTGGGCAATATTAATAGTCTGACACCATGTAATGAGTCGACTCGAACAAACATCACGATACAACATATATTTATTAAATCTACATACAGCAGGGATCTGCAGTCATCATATCTCCGAGCTGCTATTCATTCCAACGAGCGTAAGCAGGCTTTTGATAATATGAAGTACATAGTAGGCGGAGTCACCACTAGCAAACATTAGAATTGGCTAGTATGAAATAGCCAATCTACAAATTTGGTGGCCTGCACTCCGCTTGAAATGGTATGAAATTGCATTTGAATTTGGTGGCCTACACTCTGCTTGAAATGGTATGAAATTGCATTTGAATTTGGTGGCCTGCACGCTGCTTGAAATGGCATGGAATTGCATTTGAATTTGGTGGCCTGCAAATGGCATGGAATTGCATTTGAATTTGGTGGCCTGCAGTGTTCTTGAAATGGTTTGAGATAACATTTGAATTTGGTGGCCTGCACTCTGCTAGAAATTGTTTGAAATTGCATTTGAATTTGGTGACCTGCACTCTGCTTGAAATGGTATGATATTGCATTTGAATTTGGTGGGTGCACTCTGCTTGAAATGGTTTGAAATTGCATTTGAATTTGGTGGGTGCACTCTGCTTGAAATGGTTTGAAATTGCATTTGATTTTTGTGGCCTGCACTCTTTGTGTGAAAAAGTTACCCCTTGGATTCCTATTAAATCTTTTCTCCTTCACCTTGAATCTCGGTCCTCTGGTCTTCAATTGCCCTACTCTGGGCAAAAGACTCCGTGCATCTACCCGATCTATTCCTCTCATGATTTTGTATACCACTACAATATCTCCCCTCATCCTCCAGCACTCCATGGAATAGTGCCCTAGATTACTCAACCTCTCCATATATCTCACACCCTCTAGTCCTCAGATCTTTTCTGAACACTTTCAAGCTCGTCAATATCTTTCCTATACCATGGTGCCCAGAACTGAACACAATATTCTAAATGCGGTCTCACCGACGTCTTATACAACTGCAACATGACCTCCCAACTTCTATACTCAATACTCTGAATGATGAAGGCCAAATTGCGAAAAGCCTTTTTGACCACCTTATCTACCTGCGACTTGACCTTCAAGCACCTGTACTCCAAATCCCTCTGCTCTACAACACTACCCAGAGGCCTACCATTTACTGTATAGGTCCTGCCCTTGTTCGACATCCCAAAATGCAACACCTCACACTTCTCTGCATTAAATTCCATCAACCATTCCTCTGCCCACCTGGCCAATCGACCTAGATCCTGCTGCAATGATTCACAACCATCTTCGTTATCTGCAAAACCACTAACTTTTGTATCATCAGTAAACTTGCTAATCTTGTCCTGGATGTTCTCATCCTAATCATTGATGTCGATGACAAACAATAATGGGCTCAGCACTGAACCCTGAGGCACACCATTAGTCACAGGCATCCAGTCTGAGAAGCAACCGTCCACCATTACCCTCCGCTTCCTTCCATGGAGCCAATTTGCTATCCATTCAGCTATCTCTCCTTGGATCCATGCAACCTAACCTTCCAGAGCAGCCTACCATACGGAACCTTGTCGAACACCTTACTGAAGTCCATGTACACAATATCTACAGCTCTGCCCTCATGACCCTTTTAATGACCCTTTTGGTCACTTTTCAGAAAAATCAATCAGATGTGTGAGACGCGACGACTCACGTACAAAACCATGCTGATGATCCCTAATCAGCCCTAGCCCATCCAAATGCCTGTATATCCTATCCCTCAGAATACTCTCCAGTAACTTTCCAACTGCAGATGTTAAGCTCACCATTCCTTCTATCCAGTGATGCTGCCTGTCCCGCTGAGTTACTCCAGCACTTTGTGTCTATCCTTGGGTTTAAACCAGCACCTCTAGATCCTTCCTACACATATTATTGTTTTCCACATCTGCCACATTCCGACCCACTCGCTAAGCGAGTCTATATCCGGGAACGAGATGCCAAGCTTTGTTTCTTCATCTTGTTTATTTTATTGATTGAAAAAAAACCCAACTGCATCAATGTAGGTATGTTACAAAACTTACCTTCAGCGGCGCTGCAGTTCTGCCACTGGCCGTGTGCGCGACTTTGGCGCCTTTGAGAGGGGGGGGCGGGATTAAATTGCCGTTTTCTCCTGCCTGGAGAACAATCGATCCGACTTGCGTTCTCTGAAGTTTTTTTATAAACATCGCTGGACAATTTAATAGCAAGAGTAAAATAAAAGTAGACTTCTAACGCTGTCAACGGGACAGATCTCCCGTACGGGACAAATAAAGGTAAGCCGTTTATTTTACATATAAACTAGCTTCTTAGGATTACTTTAATCCAAATTTTACATTGCAAAAAGGTGCTTTAGGCCGGCTCCATACCAGCAGTGTTTTTCCTGCCGAAATGGGGTTTAAATTCACCTTTACTAGAAAAGGTTAACATTTTTAAATAGCCCAAGTGTCCAAATAACATTCACACAAGAATTCACAATATAACATGATTTTTAAATCTCATTGTCATGAATTTATAGGTCAAATGGAAGGAATTTAGTGTTTAATTCCTGTAAATTAATGGCCATTTAAATCATCTTGCGAATGGGATTTTGTGGAACACGATCGTTTGGAACGTTGCGGTTGCAGTGAATTTGAACCCCATATCGGCAGGAAAAATACTGCCGGTTCGTATATTTACATAATCACATTTTTGCAACCTGAAAATTTCATTAAAGGCATCCTAAGAAGCACGTTTATATGTAAAAATAAACGGTGCACCATGCTTTGTCCCCTACGTGAGATCCGTCCCGTTATCGGCGTTGATGGCTTTAGAAGACGATTTTAAGTTTACTCCTGCTATTAAATTATCCAGCGCTAATTTTAATAAACTTAATAAAACGGCAGTCGGATCGATTATTCTTCAGCAGCTAAACAGCCTGACAAAGGTCAATTTGAACAGGCTGGAGAAAAACGGCATTTTAAACACGCCCCCCTCTCAAAGGCGCCAAAGTCGTGCACACGGCCAGTGACAGAACTGCAGCGCTGCTGAAGGTAAGTTTTGTAACATACCTACCTTTTCTTAAAAAATGGATAGATGTTTAGATCTAGTAATTTAATTTTGTAATTAGCTACAATTAGGTAACTAACTAATTATATGCTTTAATTTCAGGTCATCCAAGTAAAATTGTGTCATATTTGTTTCAGAATGTTTCAATCTATAATAACTGAAAATTTCATTCAGTTCTCTTAATTTTTAAGAAAGTTATGGGCTTTTGACTGTCCTCGATCACAGCTTTTGAGTTAAGTCAATGGAAAAGCAATAAGGAACAAGATGCTAATTTCAGAGTATGAAAATGGAGAGGAATGGAAAATGAAGAAGAATTTCCCCGGATTTTTTTCCCGTATGGAAATCCGGTTTTTGCCCCCCCAGGAGCACGATTTTGGGGTGGAGAGGGGATAGCGGTATATAGTGTCTTGTGAAGTGTGTCTTAGTGTGCCATGAGCGATGGCGGTGCGGGCTCGATTTTCTACTCTCGTTTTTCTATGTTTCTATGTTTCTATGGCCATAACCTATTTTGATGCTGAAGATATGAAAGTGAATTAGGTGTCAAATTAAACTTATTTTTATGCTTTATCTGATGGGATAAATTGCAGACTTGATTTTTTAAATGTCAAAATGTTGTAACATTGGATTGCTAATCAATGTAAACCGTGAGACACAGAGGGATACTCCGTTCAATCCAACCGGGTCGACGAAGGGTCTCGACGCGAAATGTCACCCACACCTTCTCTCCAGAGATGCTTCCTGCCCCGCTGAGTTACTCCAGCACTTTGTGTCCATCGACCATAAATCACCTCAACATAAATCGTCTCCCACCTGTCACGTCCATTCCCATTTCCCAGGCGAGTCGACTCCACCGGATGCATTGTTAACTTCCGTTGCCGAACGGTTCTCGAAGCTTCTCCGCCGGTCCCCACGCCCCCTCTCTAATTCCATCGCATGAGTCACCGCTCGCGGCCGCCAGACCACCCCAACTTGTTGGCTGGGATCCTTTTAAAATACCTGACGATCGGCATCAGCGCTCACCAATCAGCACCGCGGACCAGCGTGTTGTCCGGCAGGATTTACAAATACAACCAATAACAGGGCAGCGATAGTACAAATTGGCCAATCATCGTGTGGGCTGGGCGGGGCCTTCATTACGCTCCAACCGGCGCCGCAGCAGCTAGCAAGTTAGTCAGCACCACAGTGTAGTTTCAGTTGACGTGTGGCTTAAAGTGGACAAGATAAAAATACATTAACGGTAATAATTGTCATGGTTTGCACCTGAAATATTTTAAATCAAGATGACATTTTTATGCGCATTTTGCATGTATCGCGACTGAGGTTGATGAATGTTTATTTTCACATAAAACTGGCTTGTTTCCTTTCAGAGACGATGATGCATCTTTGCTATAATTAAGTGGAAATGTGTGCAATTATGTTTTTTTTTAATCGTTTCAGCAAAATCGCTTCTCTCTGCTGGGCTTTCAGATTAACGCTGCCGAAAAATCATGGGTAAAAATTATTATAACATTCTTGGCATCAACACTGAAGCCAGTGACGATGAAATTAAAAAAGCTTATAGAAAAATGGCCTTGAAGTTTCATCCGGATAAAAACAAGGATCCTAACGCCGAGGACAAATTCAAAGAGATAGCTGAAGCTTATGAGGTGCTGAGCGACCCCAAGAAGAGATCTATTTACGATCAATGTGGAGAAGAAGGTGAGTGTCCTTGGAGTGAGCTGGTCTCTTGCCCTTGCTCCCGGGGTAGCGGCCGCTGTGTGTGTGTGTGTGTGTGACAGGCAAGTGTTACAATCGCTTGCAAGTGGAATGTATTCGTGTCATCGTACAGCATGGTAACGAACCGTTCGGCTCAACTCATCCACACCGGCCAGTTGGGCACCGTATTGAATCCATCGTCCAACACTGTGTCATGAGCCCACTATGTTAAAATCAATTCAAGTATGCATTCAAAGACCACCTCAAATGTTTTCAGTGACAGTAGTTTAGAATACTGAATACAAACAGTGCCCAGTGCAGTTGTTAATCTGACTTATTTTACTTTGTTTTTTTGTGTGTTATTCAATATTAATATTAATGGTTATTCACTTTAATATTGACGAGAGGCGTTTCAATGTAATTGATATGTAGTAATGACTCCAAATAACGAAGATGAAGGTACAGTACTGGGTTGCTGCCAATTAACTTGAAAAGAGCAAGATAAGCTATTTGACAAGTTTGAGGGAAGTGTTTGGCAGTGATGTGTTGAGGTTATTCTATTAGCAGCCTCCTATATATCAATCAGTGTTGGCATGCTCTCCAGTTTTTCCTTCGACTGTTACTATACAATCATTTAATGCTCCATTACTTTCCATCAGAAAGCATATATTAATAGGAATATAGGGTGTTGACTAACCTTTGGAAGAAAATAATGAGTAGATTCCCTCTTCTCCCTCTCCCACTGGACTGTAGATACAAAAGCTTGAATGCATGTGCTAGCCTTCAAGAACAGCTCCTTCCCCATTACTATCAGACTACTGAAGGGTCCTCTGATGGTGTAGTTCCAATCTCTCACTGTGACACAGTTTCTCTATAACAGTAATGTTGTAACACTATCTTCTGCACTCTTGTATTTTTCTCTTTTCATTACATGTTGTATGTGTGTGGCTTGATTGTAACCATATATAATGACTGGATAGCACATAAATGGTACATGTAGTAATAATAATAAACCAATACAAATATTGTGAATAGCTTTGCAACCAAACATTAGGAAGGATATATTGGACTTGGAGTACAGCATAAATTTTCCAGCGCAATATCTGGGCTCTTAAGGATTAAAATATCAATAGGTCCATGAACTATAGCTGTATTTGTTGGAATTTTAGAATGTTAACTTGGAGTTTTCAAGATGTTAAAGAAAACTGATAGAGTAAATTGAAACAGGAATACATTTCCTGTTACCAGTTGGATTCCATGGGTTGTCATTTGCAGAAGGAATTTAAACTTCTGCTACCCATCAGCTTGAAGAGCTTTGATTCTTCATTACAAAAATGAGGCAAATGCTGACATTTGGATTACATTTTAAAAAAATGTTGTTAATATTCATTGCATTTGTCATAAATGTCAAGAAAATTAGGTAGGAAAAAATCAATTTAGAAAAAGGGAATTAAATCATTTACCAACAATATTCTCTTCATTGTGCGGGTTTTGTTAGTTATGGTCCACTTGAAACCCTCCAGAGAATCACTGGAAGTATTTTCCTCGTTTCCCTTTTGAAAAGAGGCTGTTTTTCACTCTTACATCTGGCATTATTTACAATTTTCCATTTTAGTTTGTGTAATACCTAGATTACAACCAACAAATCAGAGGTGATGAAGATGAAAAAAACTGCAGATGCAAGAAATCTGATGTAAAAATTGCTGGCAACAGTTAACATTTGTGGTCTGAGTTGTTGCCTGGCTTACTGTGTGTTTCCAGCAGTTTCTCTCTTTCAATTGGAACATGATTTCCGGAAGTTCCCAATACTTTGTTACGAGTGCAACAACCCTGCAATAATATGTTATCTGATTGTTTGTAAATCATGACAATTTAACTCATCGATTTGGATGCTAAATCCTCATTAGCCGTGGATCGGCTATGTGGCTAAAGTTATGGGAACCAGGGCTCCAGAGTGTGAGTCAGGGACCAAAATGTTTAGGTCTCATCTTGTTTGACAGTGTAAAAATAATTCAAATTAAAGTATATTTAGGTAACATGAGTACATCCAACAATCATAACCAGATCAAAACCCTTAAAGAACCAGTTTATCAGAGTTTAAGTTTCCATAAATGTGAGACAAATAGTTTACGAGGTAGCGCTCGCCTTCCATCACTTACATGTTTCGTAATGTACTGATGCATGGCCTTCTCAATACCATCTTGAATGCTTATTCTCCACTTTGAGCGGTCGTGGACCAACGGTTGCAATGTTATATTTGTTCAAGAAAACTTTGAGCAACTTTTTCAATCCATTTCATAGTCCCATCTAGTAATATCCTCTCACGACTGCTCAGAGTAGTGTGTCTGTTTTGGGAGTCTGGTATTAGGCATGCGAATACTGTAACCAGGCTACATTGCTGCAGATGTTGGCTGGAAGAGGATGATGATGACTCAATTATCCTTCCAGATAATTTGGATGAATTTGCAGTGCTTTTAGATGCATGTTGTAGGTACTCCAAACCTCAGAAAACCTAGAAGGGCGGCAATCTGCACAATAGACCGTGAGATTTATACCTTCAAATATTCATATTCATTTCCTCATTTGACTAAATGTTTGTCTGCCACATTGAAGGCCTTAGTGAATTTAATCTGCCTTCACCGATAGGTGACACCCGACCTATGGAAAACGGTCTAGGGCAGTATGGTGCAGCAGATGTTATTAATTCTCAGTTGGTGGTATCAGTTTAGTTTAGTTTAATGTCATGTGTACTGAGGCACAGTGCAAAGCTTTTCTTGCATGCTAACCAGTCAGCAGAAAGACAATGCATGATTACAATCGAGTCATTCACAGTGTACAGATACATGATAAGGGAATAATCTTTAGTGCAAGGTGCATGTTCGGTAGAAGATTTCAGCCTCATGGATATTGAGGGGAAGACTCCAGTGAATGAGTCGATGATGTCTTAGAGTTTGACCTTCTGAGCATACATAAGATAGGGGGTCGGTCATTTAGGGTACAGATACATTTTTTTCTGCAATGCCTAGTGAATCTCTGGAATTCTCTGTCGCAGTAGGTGGTGGAAGCTGGTTCGTGAGAGGTATTTAGGGTAAATATTTAATGGATTGAGCCATAGTAGGATTGAGGCCAGTGTAGATAAGCCATGATCATATAAAATGATGGGCTTGGCTTGAAGGCGTCTGATAACCTTCTCCTATTCCTACTTTCTGGTGCTTTCGTGAATGCAGTTAAAATATGCAAATTATTCAAATATCATGTCAAGTAGGTGCAATACAAATAGTATTGTTTCCTATGAAGTTCCCTCCACTTTAGCGGTTAGCCAGAACTCTGCCTACACAGCTTCTTCTCTACGTGATTGACAAAGAATGAAAGGCAGTGAAGTAAAAGTAGATGTGATGTAGAAGTTATCCAAATGGCCATGACTAAAAATCGTATTTGCTTTGAAGTTTATCTTTATGTTCAATGGAGATGGCTATAGCTTCCTGATATGTATTGTTATGCTTAATTTGGTGAGCCTAAATAATTCACAGGGGATATTAATTAGACAGATACATGTACTCTCACTGGAACTCATTTGATTTGACGAAACCCGGCGACCCATAAACCAGTTCATAAAAAGTCTGCTATATAATAGCAACACCCGTCGGCTGCAGAAGTGGTTTTCAAACTGGCAATTTTTTTCATTTTCCTCATGAAATGTAAGAGCAGTTTGACCTTGCAGAAATCATGTTTAACCAATTTATAGAGTTATTTGAAGAAGGTAACATTTACAGTGGCTATTGGGGAACCAGTCGATGTATTATACTTAGATTGTGAACACACTTGACAAGGTTTCGTATCAAAGGCTAGTGTAAGAAAATGAAAATGGTTGGAGGGAGGTAACATATGAAGAATGGCTAGCCGATAAGAAACCGATTAACCATATAACAATTACAGCACGGAAACAGGCCATCTCGGCCCTTCTAGTCTGTGCCGAACACGTATTCTCCCCTAGTCCCATCTACCTGCACTCAGACCATAACCCTCCATTCCTTTCCCGTCCATATAACTATCCAATTTATTTTTAAATGATAAAATCGAACCTGCCTCCACCACCTTCACTGGAAGCTCATTCCACACAGCTACCACTCTCTGAGTAAAGAAGTTCCCCCTAATGTTACCCCTAAACTTCTGTCCCTTAATTCTCAAATCATGTCCTCTTGTTTGAATCTTCCCTACTCTCAGTGGGAAAAGCTTATCCACGTCAACTCTGTCTCCCTCTCATCATTTTAAAGACCTCTATCAAGTCCCCCCTTAACCTTCTGCGCTCCAAAGAATAAAGACCTAACTTGTTCAACCTTTCTCTGTAACTTAGTTGCTGAACCCAATAAATGATCTTTCTTGGGCAAAATGTAAAGAGCGATGCGTCAGAGAGATCAGTGCTGGGGCCCCAGTGATTAAACTGTTTATGCAAATAACTGGACATCGGAAATGGCAGCTAGATTTGCTGATGATGTAAAGAAAGTAAGGAAACTAAGTTATTAAAAAAAAAAAGCGCAGAGACTACAAAGAAACATATGATGGTTTAAGGAAATAGGTAAAAATTTAGTAGACACAAAAAGCTGGAGTAACTCAGCGGGGCAGGCAGCGTCTCTGCAGAGAAGGAATGGGTAATGTTTCAGGTAGAGACCCTTCTTCAGACTAGTCCGCCTAAACCTATCTGAACTCCCGGTTGCTAAACACTTTAACTCCCCCTCCCACACTGACCATTCTATCCTAGCCCAGCGCAAATTAGAGGAACAACACCTCGTAGAAACAGAAAATAGATGCAGGAGTAGGCCATTCTGCCCTTTGAGCCAGCCATTCAATATGACAATGGCTGATCATCCAAAATCAATACCCCGTTCCTACTTTTTCCACATATCCCTTGATTCCTTTAGACCTAAGAGCTAAATCTCACTCTTGAAAACATCCAGTGAATTGGCCTCTGCTGCCATCTGTGGCAGATAATTCCACAGATTCACAATTCTGGGGTGAAAAAGTTGTTCCTCATCTCCGTCCTAAATGGCCTACCTCTTATTCTTAAACTGACCCCTCGTTCTGGCCTCATCCAGCATCAGGAACATTTGTCTTGCATCCAGCCTGTCCAATCCCTTAGAATTTTATATGTTTCTATAAGATTCCCCCTCATCTTTCTAAATGCCAGGGAATACAAGCCCAGTCGACCCATTCTTTCATCATATGTCAGTCCTGCCACCCCAGGAATTAACCTCGTGAACCTATGCTGCACTCCCTCAATTGCAATAATGTCCTTCCTCAAATCAGGAGACCAAAACTGCACACAATACTCCAAGTGTGGTCTCATCAGGGCTCTGTACAACTGCAGTAGGACCTCCTTGCTCCTAAACTCAAATCCTCTTGCAATGAAGACCAACATGCCATTAGCTTTCTTCACTGCCTGCAGTAATGCTTACTTTCCGTGACTGGTGTACAAAGACACCCAGGTCTCATTGCACCTCACCTTTTCTTAATCTGACACCATTCAGATAATAATCTGTCTTCCTATTCTTGCCACCTCACATTTTTCCACATTATACTGCATTTGCTATGCCTCTGCCCACTCACCCAACCTATCCAAGTCATTCTGCAGCCTCATGGCATCCTCCTCGCAACTCACACTGCCACCCAGCTTTATGTCACCTGCAAACTTGGAGATGTTACATTTAATGCCCTCATCTAAATCGTTAATATATATTGTAAATAACCGGGGTCGCAGCACTGAGCCTTGTGGCGCCCCACTAGTCACTGCCTGCCATTCTGAAAAGGTCCCGTTAATTCCTACTCTTTACTTCCTGTCTGCCAACCAGTTCTCTGTCTATATTCCCTACCCCCAATACCATGTGCTCTAATTTTGCACACCAATCTCTTGTATGGGACTTTGTCAAAGGCTTTTTGAAAGTCCAGATACACCACATCTACTGGGTCTCCCTTATCCATTTTACTTGTTACATCCTTTAAAAATCCCAGAAAATTAGTCAACCATGATTTCCCCTCCATAAATCCATGCTGACTTTGACCAATCCTGTCACTGCTTTCCAAATGCATATTTCACTTGGTCAGCGGACATCCCAGTGGTATGAATATTGACTTCTCTAACTTCAAGTAACCCTTGCCTACCCTCTCTCTCCATCCTTCCCCGTTCCCAGTTCTCCGACTGGTCTGACTGTCCGTGTTTACATTTTACCTGTTTGCTTTGTTGTTACTTTCTCCTAGCTAACAATGATCTAGTCTACATTTTCCTTGATCTCCATCCCCTTTGTCTCGTTTCCACACCTTACACTTCCTGATCTCTGTATCTCCCTCTACCCTGACTCAGTCTGAAGGGTCTCGACCTGAAACTTCTCCCATTCTTTCTATCCTGATGCTGCATGTCCCGCTGAGTTACTCCAGCAATTTATATCTATCTTCGGTTTAAACCACCATCTGCGGTTTCTTCCCACAACATATATTATATAGTTAGGATGAACCAATAGAAAGATGCATTTTATGATTGTCATATTAGTAAAATTTCAAATAGACTGTTGCCGCTTTCATATTCTATATTGTAATGTTTTTAATTAATATGGAATATGAACACATTCTATGAATAATCATAATTTGTTCATCTTATTAATTTTATAGGTCTGAAAGCTGGAGGAGCTTCGGCCGGTGGCCCTGGTAGCACGTTCCATTACACGTTCCACGGTGATCCACATGCTACCTTTGCTTCCTTCTTTGGTGGATCAAGTCCTTTTGATATTTTCTTTGGTACTCATGGACGTTCCAATAGAATGGCAAATGGCTTTGTACATGAAGACATGGACATTGATGACGATGATGATCATGATCCTTTCAATGAATTTAACCATTTTGGATTTAATGGAATGAATGGATTTAATCGACGGCATCCAGACACTCTCCATACTCGACGGAAAGTGCAGGATCCTCCAGTAATTCATGAACTTAGAGTATCTCTTGAAGAAATCTATCATGGTTGTACCAAAAGAATGAAGATCACACGTAGACGATTGAACCCAGATGGCCAAACCACAAGGACTGAGGACAAGATTCTGAATGTTGTTATTAAAAGAGGTTGGAAAGAGGGCACAAAAATCACATTCCCTCGGGAGGGTGATGAAACAGCAACCAACATCCCAGCTGATATAGTTTTTATTCTGAAAGATAAACCTCATCTTCATTTCAAGAGAGATGGATCCAATGTAGTTTATGTCGCCAAGATTACTCTTAGAGAGGTAGGTAAACAGAACTTGCTTTTTAAAACAGTTTAAAATTTTGAGACTACTTTCAACAGCATATTTTGACCTTGGTATAGAAGATTGCTTCAGGGTAATATAATGCATCTTTGTGTGCCATGTAAATGAGTTAGTGTTTTAATTTAAAGAAAAATGTAAAATACAAACTGATAAGCTTCTCACACCTATGAAACCTATTGAACCATACTGGGTTCAATTTTGCTCCTGGTTGGTAAAAATTCTTGGCGTCTGTGTAATTTCATTTTTCTCAACAAATAAGATTTAGTTCTACACACAGTGCATACTTAAAACGTAAATGTAATAACAGATGACGCCGTATATGTGGAAAAACATAAGTGCAGGAAATATTTAGACAGGGCAGTATTAGCTGTAAATAAAAACGTTTTGAATCAATGACCTATCTGCCCACACATCCCTGGGAAATATAATAAAATTAGAATGAGGCCAATAAGAACGAGGGCAGATAAGAGTGGTCTTGGCATCATGTTTGGCACAGGTATTGGAAGCCAAAGGACCAGTTCTTGTGCAATACTGTTTTATGATATTTATATATAACTAAAACTAATCTTGTTATCTTCCGGTTTGGCGGCCTTTCTATTTGCGCAAAAACAGTTTGTGATAGCGCTACGATTTTTCTCCAGTTCACTCACACACCCCCCCGCCCACACATACCCAACCCCCTGCCCACACATACCCAACCCCCTGCCCACACACACCCAACCCCATGCCCACGTACACACCCGCCCTCACACATCCCCCCCCGCTCTCACATTCCCCCCTCCCCCCCACCCCCCACACACACACCCCTCACACACACAAGGGGATGTCCAATGGGATAGTTGAGGATGGAGTTAAAGGGAAAGGGTTTCTTAAATGAGTGAGCGGAGAGACAGAGGGGTGTAAAATGAGGGTAGAAGCAATAGGTAGCAAGGTGAAATGTGGCAGGCAGACAGATCCAGGGCAAAAATCAAAAAGGACCACTTTTCAACATAATTGTATAAGGGGTAAGGGTGTTGTAAAAACAAGCCTGAAGGCTTTGTGTCTCAATACAAGGAGCATTCATAATAAGGTGGATGAGTTGAATGTGCAGATAGCTATTAATGACTATGATATAATTGGGATCACGGAGACATGGCTCCAGGTTGACCAAGGCTGGGAGCTGAACATCCAGGGATATTCAATATTCAGGAGGGATAGACAAAAAGGAAAAGGAGATGGGGTAGCGTTGCTGGTTAGAGAGGAAACACTAAGGGGCAGAAAACGCTAGTGGGAGTTGTGTACAGGCCACCTAACAGTAGTAGTGGAGTTGGGGATGGCATCAAACAGGAAATTAGAAATGCGTGCAACAAAGGTAAAACAGTTATAATGGGTGACTTCAATCTACATATAGATTGGGTGAATCTAATTGGCAGGGGTGCTGAGGAAGAGGATTTCTTGGAATGTATGCGGGATAGTTTTCTAAACCAACATGTAGAGGAACCAACGAGAGAGCAGGCTATTCTAGACTGGGTATTGAGTAATGAGGAAGGGTTAGTTAGCAGTCTTGTTGTGCGTGGCGCCTTGGGCAAGAGTGAACATAATATGGTTGAGTTCTTCATTAGGATGGAGTGTGACATAATTAATTCAGAAACAAGGGTTCTGAACTTAAAGAAAGGTAACTGAGGGTATGAGATGTGAATTGGCCAAGATAGACTGGCAATTGATTCTTAAAGGGTTGGCGGTGGATATGCAATGGAAGGCATTTAAAGACTGCATGGATGAACTACAACAATTGTTCATCCCAGTTTGGCAAAATAATAAATCTGGGAAGGTAAAACAAATGTAGGTCCCTTGCAGTCAAAAACAGGTGAATTGGTCTGCCATGGGGAACAAGGACATGGCAGACCAATTGAATAACTGCTTTGGTTCTGTCTTCACTAAGGAAGACATAAATAACCTGCCGGAAATAGCAGGGGACCGGGAGTCAAATGAGATGGAGGAACTGAGTGAAATCCAGGTTAGCCGGGAAGTGGTGTTGGGTAAATTGAATGGATTAAAGGCCGATAAATCCCCAGGGTTGGATATGCTGCATCCCAGAGTACTTAAGGAAAATTAAAGCACACGGTATTGGGGGTTCAGCATTGATGTGGATAGAGAACTGGCTGGCAGACAGGAAGCAAACAGTAGGAGTAAACGGGTCCTTTTCAGAATGGCAGACAGTGACTAGTAGGGAACCGCAAGGCTCAGTGCTGGGACCCCAGCTATTTACAATATATATTAATGATTTGGATGAGGGAATTGAATGCAACATCTCCAAGTTTGTGGATGGCACGAAGTTGGGGGGGCAGTGTTAGCTGTGAGGAGGATGCTAGGAGGCTGCAAGGTGACTTGGATAGGCTGGGTGAGTGGGCAAATGCATGGCAGATGCAGTATGATGTGGATAAATGTGAGGTTATCCACTTTGGTGGCAAAAACAGGAAAGTAGACTATTATCTGAATGGTGGCCGATTAGGAAAAGGGAGATGCAACGAGACCTGGGTGTCATGGTACACCAGTCATTGAAAGTAGGCATGCAGGTGCAGCAGGCAGTGAAGAAAGCGAATGGTATGTTAGCATTCATAGCAAAAGGATTTGAGTATAGGAGCAGGGAGGTTCTACTGCAGTTGTAGAGGGAGTACAGTGAAGGTTCACCAGACTGATTCCTGGGATGACAGGACTTTCATATGAAGAAAGACTGGATAGACTAGGCTTGTACTCGCTAGAATTTAGAAGATTGAGGGGGGATCTTATAGAAACTTACAAAATTCTTAAGGGGTTGGACAGGCTAGATGCAGGAAGATTGTTCCCGATGTTGGGGAAATCCAGAACAAGGGGTCACAGTTTAAGGATAAGGGGGAAATCTTTTAGGACCAAGATGAGAAAAACATTTTTCACACAGAGAGTGGTGAATCTCTGGAATTCTCTGCCACAGAAGGTAGTTGAGGCCAGTTCATTGGCTATATTTAAGAGGGAGTTAGACGTGGCTAAAGGGATCAGGCGGTATGGAGAGAAGGCAGTTACAGGATACAGAGTTGGATGATCAGCCATGATCATATTGAATGGCGGTGCAGGCTCGAAGGGCCGAATGGCCTACTCCTACACCTATTTTCTATGTTTCTAACCCACCCCCTGCCCACACACCCCTCCCCCACAACCTCCCCGCAACCACAACCCGCTCCAACCCCACAACCCCCCCGTCCACACAATCCCCCTCTCCCACACCCCTCCCTCCACAACCCCTCCGCCCGCACACCCCTGCCCAGACACACAAACCCCCGCCAACACCCACCCGCCTCCCACATACACACGCCCTCCCCCACACACACCCCCCCCTCCCACATCCCTCCTCCCTCCCGCCCATATACACACCTCCCTGCCACACACCCCCCCTCCCCACACCACCCTCTACACCTGCCCATCCGCACTCACCCCTCCTCCCCTCCCATCCCCCCCCCCCCCCACCCCCCCTCTCCCCTCCTGCACATGAAGAGGAGGGGGAGGGAGTGCTCGGGTATGAGGGGAAATGAACAGTGTCAGCACAGTTAGGGGCTATGGGTGAGTGGTGGAATGTTGCGTTGGGGAATGGGTTGCGTTGGAGGACCAGGCCTCCCGTGTGACTGGGACCCAACACGTCCCACTTAGTCTAGTTATAACATAGAATTTGTACTGGCAAATGATTTGATGTCGAGAAACAAAGTAATGAAATATGGGTACTTTGAAAGAATTTACTGCTAAATTAGCCATGTCCAGGGAATTATGGGTTGGTTTGCTTTTGCAAATGCCCTTTCTACGAATATGATTAAAGGGCTAAACCAAGCTGGATTTAATTTGCCCATCCATATATCCAGGACCGAGCTAAATGGTTCAATTTTGTACTCCCTGAATCAGGTGGTATCTTACAAAGTGAAGCCTAATGCCATGAGAAAAACCTCGGGCAGAAACGTCTTGAGACATTGCCCCAGACCACCCTGAGATCCTATGATGGGAAGTATGGTTTACCTTCTGCCAGAGTCTAAAATCTATAAGTTTACTTGATATTGGAGAAATTTTAAATGCATTCATGTTACTTAAATTATATTTCAAATTTAAATTAATTTTAAACACAATTGAATGTATTAAAATACATTTAAATAGGATTTATTTTTAACGTAATCTTTCGGTTTTTTCCCCTCAAATCCATACAACAGAGAATCCTCATTCAAATCAATAAGGTTGCATTTCAATGCAAGATTTGGCTGGCAAAATGCTAAGGAATCCCTGCATGGAGCAAAGTGACAGATGCACTAAGATATATCATAAGATAAGACAGGCAGCTCGATTTGTTACTAACCTATGAGAGAGAAGCGAGTGTCACCAAACTTCTGAATTCTCTGGGGTGGAACCCTCTCCAAGACAGACGTGAAGCTCACCGTTTGACCTGTTTTTACAAAATGTTAAATGGTCAGCTCGACATAGACTACAAGACCTACACCAAACCCAAACCAATTAGGAGCAGACGAGGGCATTCGATCCAATTTGTGATCCCAGCTACAAAGACAGATGTATACAGCGATTCGTTCTTTCCCCGCACAATTAAAGCATGGAATAATCTCCACCCAACTATAGTTATTTTGGAGGACCAAGAAACCAAGAACCAAGAAGATTCAGCACATACTGGACTTGCAGTAGGCTTGCATGAGAATGGGTCTGACTTATCCAGGGGTAACTGAATGTCAGCAGTTTCCTTGGAGCCACCATCCAAAACCATCTTGATTCTGCTCATTGTAATGTTAAAAAATGATCACACAAATCTTGTACCAGATATGACTAATCTTAGCTCCTAAAAAGCAATACCAATAACCTACAGTTGTCAATAGAGTTCCTTTTGTGATAGCTATGGCAGGTGCAATTCAAGTTTTCTTTTGTACATTCCTTCCTTCCAGTCGTTGAACATTGGTTTCTGCAACATGCTTTTTCTATTTTCATACATATTTATGAACCAATATGATAATGGCATTTACTGTGATGAAGTTAACCACCTAACTGCCTCCCATATTCATCACTATTTTCTCTCACCAATTTTCTCAGTGTTGTGCCAGTCTTATCCATTTCTAGTCAAAGAATCTCAACCAATAGATCTGTAACTGCACTGTTATCTTATAGAAACGTACACAATTCTTAAGGGGTTGGACAGGCTAGATGCAGGAAGATTGTTCCCGATGTTGAGGAAGTCCAGAACAAGGGGTCACAGTTTAAGGATAAAGGGGAAATCTTTTAGGACCGAGATGAGGAAAACATTTTTCACACAGAGAGTGGTGAATCTCTGGAATTCTCTGCCGCAGAAGGTAGTTGAGGCCAGTTCATTGGCTATATTTAAGAGGGAGTTAGATATGGGATATGGCCCTTGTGGCTAAAGGGATCGGGGGTATGGAGAGAAGGCAGGAACAGGATACTGAGTTGGATGATCAGCCATGATCATATTGAATGGCGGTGCAGGCTCGAAGGGCCGAATGGCCTACTCCTGCACCTATTTTCTATGTTTCTATGTCTATCTTATATTCTATACTAGATTCCCCTCTTCTTCCCTCATTTCCATGGTGGTCGGCTTCTCCGTCACCTATCTCAATATATTTTTATTTTTTAAATCGCATGTCTGACATTCAGTCCTTTGAATCACTGTTCATCGATTTAAACAATGGATTTGGATCAAAACCAAACCATCAATTATAACCCTGGCTTCAATTTCTGTAACTTTATTAAGATTTCCATTTATTTCCCTTCTCAAAAAAATTCACATTGACACCAGAATGTTTACAGATTTGATCTTCTAGTAATACTAGGCTAACCGCGATATCAAATCTTTCACGTCATAAAAATATTCACAGCTATTTTGTGTTTTCACCCCGGCTTAGCCTATCTGAAATTGAAATGATTTTTATTTACCATTTTTATGCACAAATAATCTGATGCTAACAACACATGTTTCATGCTCTACAATCTTATGTCTAGCTAGCTACATCCTAACCACTTCCCCAACATCTCCATTTCCTCGACCCATAAAATATCACGGTTGAATTATAAAGATAGTATTCAGTGGCCAAGAGCGTTTTGAAATGTCATCAAGGAAATTGGAGAATTTAAATTCTAGTAGGTGATTCTGGAATAACAATCTGATCTTTGTGGAACTTCACATCAGAGTGAACACACAGTGCAGTAGTTAGTGAGTGCAGTTTCCTCGGTTTCAGTTCATGACATTGGATGCTATCTGTGCTCTCTCTGATTTACACAAAGGGGTTATCCTCCCCGTGTAAATCAATGGCACAAAGAATCAAAAGGGCTCTATATATGTGCATGTGTATACCAGGAGTATACAGTGCATTCAGGAAGTGTTCAGCCCCCTTCACTTTTTCCACATTTTGTTACGTTACAGCCTTATTCTAAAATGGATTAAATTATTTTTTTTAATCATCAATCTACACACAATACTGCAGAATAAAAAAGCGAAAACAGGCGTTTAGAAATTTTTGCAATTAATTAATAAGCAATAACTGAAAAATCACATTTACATAGGTATTCAGACCCTTTGTTCAGTACTTTGTTGACGCACCTTTGGCAGCAATTACAGCCTCAAGTCTTCTTGGGTGTGACGCTACAAGCTTGGCACACCTGTATTTGGGTAACTTCTCCCATTCTTCTCTGCAGATTCTCTCAAGCTCTGTCAGGTTGGATGGGGAGCGGCGATGCACAGCTATTTTCAGGTCCGTCCAGAGATGTTCAATTGGTTTCAAGTCCGGGCTCTGGCTGGGCCACTCAAGGACATTCACAGACTTGTCACAAAGCTACTCCTGCATTGTTTTGGCTGTGTGATTAGGGTCGTTCTGCTGTTGGAAGGTGAACCTC
This sequence comes from Leucoraja erinaceus, assembly GCF_028641065.1. NCBI lineage: Eukaryota > Metazoa > Chordata > Chondrichthyes > Rajiformes > Rajidae > Leucoraja > Leucoraja erinaceus. Next base: position 42,206,498 of record NC_073377.1, read on the forward strand.
TGCCCCAGTCTGAGGTCCAGAACACTCTGGAGCATGTTTTCATCAAGGATCTCTGTACTTTGCTCCGTTCATTTTTCCCTCGATCCTGACTAGTCCCCCAGTTCCTGCTGCTGAAAAACATCCCCACAGCATGATCCTGCCACCACCATGCTTCACCGTAGGTATTGTATTGGCCAGGTGATGAGTGGTGCCTGGTTTCTTCCAGACATGACGCTTGGCATTCAGGCCAAAGAGTTCAATCTTGGTTTCATCAGACCAGAGAATCTTGTTTCTCATGCCTTTTGGCAAACTGTCATATGCCTTTTACTGAGGAGTGGCTTCCGTCTGGTCACTCTACCATAAAGGCCTGATTGGTGGAGTGTAGCAGATATAGTTGTCCTTCTGGAAGGTTCTTACATCTCCACAGAGGAACTCTGGAGCTCTGTCAGAGTGACCATCGGGTTCTCGGTCACCTCCCTGACAAAAGCCCTTCTCCCCCGATTGCTGGGCAGTTTGGCTGGGCAGCCAGCTCTGAAGAGTCCTGGTGGTTCCAAATTTCTTCCATTTAAGAATGATGGAGGCCACTGTGCTCTTCGGGGCCTGGGGTATTGTGTGTAGATTGATGATTTAAAAAAAAAGAATTTATTCCATGTTTAAAAAAAGGCTGTAACGTAACAAAATGTGGAAAACGGGAAGGGGTCTGAATACTTTCTGAATGTACTGTAGGTTCTTCCAAGATGACAGTAGTGTTCCATTCCTGAAGAACTGTTTGTAACCCGAATAGATCACAAATTGCAACTGCAACGGTGAATTGATTTTTCACAGGGCAATAGATGCTGGCAAATCCATCCCACCAATCTCCCAAAAGTTCCTTAGTATGTATGGGCTGTACATAAATTCAGGAAAATCTGTACAGGGAAAGTGGAGACTGCAAATGAGATTACCAGATTCTTCATTTGGAGCCTGCATAGACCTAATGGGCTGAATACCTACTTCCTATGTTGTCTTAAGGAAATACTGGATATGAAATACTGCTAGCCTTTAGGGGTATGAAATGTTGTAACCTTGCGCACTCCAGTCTGCTTACGGATGTACTAAAATGATAGATTCTTAACTGTCCTACTGCAGTAAACTAATCTATGTGCTACTTACACGTCCTTAATATTATATATTGCTACTTGCATATTTATGAAAGTTAAATTTATTTTTAGAAGATAACTTTATGAAAAGCATATCATTGTTTTTTCCCATACACAGGAAATTTGGCTATTTCAGCTTTGGTGGGTTGAAATCCTCTGATAGTAATCTTGTAGCAGCTTGATTTTGACAGTTCACTAAATATATTTCCAATACCGTATCAGATTGGAGTTTTCAAACAAAAAATGTTTGGTATCTTGGAGTTGATCTAAATGGGACGTTACTTTTGATGACCTATCTAAATGGTGTCAAGTTGGGAAAAGGGGAAGTACAACGGGATCTGGGGGTCCTTGTACATCAGTCTATGAAAGTAAGCATGCAGGTACAGCAGGCAGTGAAGAAAGTGAATGGCATGTTGGCCTTTATAGAAACATAGAAACATAGAAATTAGGTGCAGGAGTAGGCCATTCGGCCCTTCGAGCCTGCACCGCCATTCAATATGATCATGGCTGATCATCCAACAGTATCCCGTACCTGCCTTCTCTCCATACCCCCTGATCCCCTTAGCCACAAGGGCCACATCTAACTCCCTCTTAAATATAGCCAATGAACTGGCCTCAACTACCCTCTGTGGCAGAGAATTCCAGAAATTCACCACTCTCTGTGTGAAAACATTCTTGTTATAACAAGAGGAATCGAATATAGGAGCAAAGAGGTCTTTATGCAAATGTACAGAGCCTTAGTGAGACCACGCCTGGAGTATTGTGTGCAGTTTTGGTCCCCTAATTTGAGGAACGACATTCTTGCTATTGAGGGAGTGCAGCGTAGGTTTACAAGGTTAATTCCCGAGATGGCGTATGCTGTGAGAATGGAGAAGCTGGGCTTGTACACTCTGGAGTGTAGAAAGATGAGAGGATATCTCATTGAAACATATAAAAGTGCTTGGTCACGCTAGAGGCAGGAAACATATTCCCGATGTTGGGGGAGTCCAGAACCAGGGGCCACAGTTTAAGAATAAGGAGTAAGCCATTTAGAATGGAGATGAGGAAACACGTTTTCTCACAGAGAGTGGCGAGTCTGTGGAATTCTCTGCCTCAGAGGGCGGTGGAGGCAGGTTCTCTGGATGCTTTCAAGAGAGAGCTAGATAGGGCTCTTAAAAATAGCAGAGTCAGGGGATATGGGGAGAAGGCAGGAACGGGGTACTGATTGGGGATGATCAGCCATGATCACATTGAATGGCGATGCTGGCTCAAAGGGCCGAATGACCTACTCATGCACCTATTGCCTATTGTCTATTGACCTGCCAGCAATTTACTTCAAGATTCAAGAGAGCTTATTGTCATGTGTCCCAGATATAGAATATAGAAGGCATGAATACAGAAAGCATGAATACAGAACAGATCAGTGCGTCCATATACCATTGTATAAATATATACCCACATGAATAAATAAAACAGATAAAATGCAAATAAACAGATAATGGGCTATTTAATGTTCAGAATTTTGCTTGAGTTGAGTTCAATAGCCTGATGGCTGTGGGGAAGAAGCTGTTTCTGAACCTGGACATTGCCGTCTTCAGGCTCCTGTACCTTCTACCTGAAGGTAGCGGGGAGATGAGTGTGTGGGGCCAGGATGGTGTGAGTCCTTGATGATGCTGCCAGCCTTTTTGAGGCAGCGACAGCGATCGATCCCCTCGATGGTAGGGAGGTCAGAGCTGATGATGGACTGGGCAGTGTTTACTACTTTTTGTAGTCTTTTCCGTTCCTGGGCGCTCAAGTTGCCGCACCAAGCCACGATGCAACCGGTCAGCATGCTCTCTGCTCTCTACTGTGCACCGGTAGAAGTTAGAGAGAGTCCTCCTTGACTTACCGACTCTCTGTAATCTTCTCAGGAAGTAGAGGCACTGCTGTGCTTTCTTTATAATTGCATCTGTGTTCTCGGACCAGGAGAGATCTTCAGAGATGTGCATGCCCAGGAATTTGAAGCTCTTTTCCCTTTCAACCATCGACCCATTGATATAAACGGAACTGTGGGTCCACATCCTATTCCTTCCAAAGTCCACAATCAGTTCCTTGGTTTTGCTGGTGTTGAGGGCCAGGTTAATATGCTGGCTCCATTTGGTCAGTCTCTCTTCTATACTCTTTCTCATCCCCATCAGGGATACGTCCCACAACAGTGGTGTCGTCAGCGAACTTGATGATGGAGTTCGCACTATGACCAGCTACACAGTCATGAGTATAGAGTGAGTACAGCAGGAGGATGAGCACGCACTTTGAGATGCTCCCGTTGTTACGACTCCCGAATGCAGGTACTTAAGAGCCGCGTAACACAAGGCAAAAACCAGGTTCAAGTTCAAAAATAGTTTTAATTATTCAATGGAACACAAAACCCAAACCTGATTTAAACAACCCAGTCAGGGATATGGATGAATTGACAAACAATTTAACAGTGCTCCAGCCAGCCACGTGATGGACCGTCGAACCGGAGACTCTAAAACCTGCCTAAAGAGATATAACCCTGAAACAAAATACACGAAAACACTAAGGTCAGCCCTTATCCGTCCCAATTCAATATTTGTTACCAAGGAATGGTGAAAGTACACAAAGTTCTATGCCATGTGGCCAGGCCTCCCTCGGCTCACACCAGCAGTCTGCTCATCAGTCAGGGTCGACGAAGAAGGGAAGCTCTGGTATTTAAGCTTCAGATGAGTCACCCGTCACCTGACGCAGCTTGGCCAATCGGGTACAGGAGCCTTTAACCCCTTGATTCCAGACTCACAGCCACGAGGCCTGTACTCAGGAGAGAAACAGAGAAAGGTAAGTACATAGCATTCACCAGGAGGGGGAAGCTCCTAACACCCGTGCTGATTGTTATCCAGGCTGACACCTTTCCACCAATTCGAACCGTCTGTGGTCTGTGAATGAGGAAGTTGAGGATCCAATTGCAGAGACAGACCCAGTTCTGCCGAGCTGTAATCATATGAGTTTTGTTGTCCACTTCATGAGTGCCTGCTCAGCCAAACTGCTGATGAACCCCCAGAAGATCCACGTTTTGTGGCCTTTAGAAGCAAGTTGTTCCCCTCACCTTGCAAGCAACCAAACAATTTGCTGGAGGAGCAGCATTTTGGGGAGGGGGTTGATTGCCCATGTTTAGGGTCAAAACCCTGCAACAGGACTAACCATGAACAGAGGCGACAGCCAGTAAGTTAAACCGTTGCATGACTTGCACAATAAATGGTAGACTTTGGAAAGCATTGGAGAGCAGGGAGACCTTGGGGTACAGGTATATTGTTCCCAGAAAGTGGCGACACAGGTAGGTAGGATGGTGAAGAGGCATTTGGATGCTGGTCTTCATCGGTCAGGACATTGAGTACAGAAATTGGAACAATTTAAAAAGTCGGTGAGACCACACTAGGTTTATTGTGTGCAGTTCTGCTTGCATACCTATGGAGTCATAGAGTTAAACAGGGCTCTTGCTTAACTTTTTTGCCCTGTTGCCAGCCAGGCAACCATGGCAGCATTTTAGGTTGCCAAATGACAGTTTAGGTGGTCATTTAAGATGGTTTGCATGACGTGTGCGATAATGTGCTCGGACGAAGTGCATAGTTACCAGTCGGAATTATGCTCAATGAAGCATTCACATATTATTTCTGCTTCAAATAAAGTCACAAACTAAACATATTCTCCAATCAAAACATGATATAGACCACAATGACATGCAGCAAAATTATAATACAGTATCTTAACTCTTTTTACACATTGCAATTAATGCAAATTTTATTTTTTTTCCACTTCCTATCACAAATGTGGTTGGATTATTCAGCGTATGATCAACTTGTGTCAATAAATCGTGGACCATGATAACATATATGCTTAACCATGCACACTACAGATTGATGCAAATATGTTTTTTGTGAAGGACCGAAAATTATCATGCCATGGCCATAGCATGGGTCGTTATTGCTATTGGTACAGAAACACTCTCGCCTCCCACATAATTTATCCACAACAAAATATACAGGTTGCAAGGAATTTTCTAAAGGCATTTTATGACAATAGCTGTTAAAACTGACTATACCCATCTGCCAGGTTAAACATTACACTAACTAACATGAGATGGCCAAAGGACATAAATGTTGTTTTGGTAATATATTTAAAGGTGTCAAGACGCCACATTACCGGGCATTCAGATTAGATGTATGTGGTGTGAACAGCAATGAAGATACTCAGTTTGTAAGCACCAAATGTTTAAAGAATTGTTGATAGACGCTTTTTCCATCATTCCCACTTCAGAATTAACGTTAAAATTTCAACTGAAATATCTCCTGACCAAATTTGTGATGTATATGACTGACTGTAGAAGTAAAACCTGGATAAATCCAACATATAGCTGTGAATGTTTCTCATTAAATAACTACAGTACTGATACTCCATATTAAGAGCTTTGATTTGCCGTTAAAATGAATTATGTAATAACGTGTCAATGGTAGCAGTGACAATCGAACACTGCGGTTTTAATGTTTCACGTGTTCACAATTTAATTAATCCATCTTTATGGATTAAAACAAATAATAACATTGGGAATTAAAACATATTTGATTGCATTCCGTTATCAAACATAGTCAATGTTCGCTCTGAAGACATTTCCAGCACAATAGGGTCGGGTGTGAATCAGTGCAGGATGGATAGATGGCGGTGGGGGGGGGGGTGAGATGGCAGTTAGTGCGTAATGGATGGATTGAGGCAGGGGAATTAGTGCGTGTTGGTTGGAGTAGGTAAAATTGTGAGGGGAGAGGCGGGGGATGAAAGGGGGGTTGAATGAAGGGTATCTGTGCTGGATGGATGGTGGAGCAGTGCAGGATGGATGGGAAGGGGAGTCAGTACAGGATGAATTGGGGGACAAGTTTAGGATTGATGGGGAGTGGCAGGAGAATCAATGTGAGGTGGATAGGGAGATCAGTGCAGGATGAATAGATGCAGGGCAGGGCTCTCGCTTAACTTTTTTCCCCTGTTGCCAGCCGGGCAACCTTGGCAGCTTTTTAGGTTGCCAAATGACAGTTTAGGTGGTCATTTAAGATGGCTTGCATGACTCATGCGATAATGTGCTCGGACGAAGTGCGTAGTTACCAGTCGGAATTATACTCAATGAAGCATTCACATATTATTTCTGCTTCAAATAAAGTCACAAACTAAACATTCACCAATCAAGACATGATATATCCCACAATGACATGCAGCAAAATTATAAGACAGTATCTCAACTCTTTTTTACACATTGCAATTAATGCAGTTTCTATTAGTTCTTTCCACTTCCAAACAAAAATGTGGTTGGATTATTCAGCGTATGATCAACCTGTGTCAATAAATCCTGGACCATGGTAACATATATGCGTACATATAGTTGTGAATGTTGCTCATTAAATAACTACAATACTGATACTCCATATTAAGAGCATTGATTTGCCGTTAATATGAATTCTGTAATAACGTGTCAACGGTAGCAGTGACAATCGAACACTGCGGTTTTAATGTTTCACGTGTTCACAATTTAATTAATCCATCTTTATGGATTAAAACAAATAATAACATTGGGAATTAAAACACATTTGATTGCATTCCGTTATCATAGTCAATGTTCGCTCTGAAGACATTTCCAGCACAATAGGGTCAGGGAGGGGGGTGTGTGTGAACGAGTGCGGGGTGGATAGATGGCGGAGGGGGGGGCAGTCGGTGCAGAATGGATGGATTGAGGCAGGTGAATTAGTACGTGTTGGTAGGAGTCGGTAAAATTGTAAGGGGAGAGCACGGGGGATGTCAGTGGTGTTGAATGGGGGTAGACAAAGTGCTGGAGAAACTCAGTCGGTGAGGCAGCATCTATGGAGCGAAGGAAATAGGCAACATTTCGGGTCGAGACCCTTCTTCAGACTGTTCCCCCCATTCTTCTTGAATGGGGGGGGGGGGGGGTGGGTGGCAAGAGAATCAATGCGAGGTGGATAGGGTGATGGGTGATCAGCGCAGGATGAATAGATTGGGGGGGGGGAGATGGGGAGGGGAGCACAGGGGATGTCATTGAGGACTGAATAGAGGCGGGAATGGGGGTCAGTGCGGGATGTAGAGGAGGGAGGGGTCCCAGGATTGGTGGGGAGGGGGTTGGAGGTGGCGTACAAGAGAGAGAGAAAGGGGGGGGCGAGGTGGGGAAGAAGGTAGGTCAGCGCTCCTCGGACAACATTGCACCGCTGCCTTGGCCGTTGGGATTTCCTCGCCACCGCCTCCCCTCCTCCGCCAGCCAACAGCAAGGTGCGGGGCCGAGCGGTGCAGCTCAAAGATAGGAACTATGGTGCAGCTGCTTCAGAAGTGTAAGACGAAAGACAGCGGCAGCAGCGGCTGCGACAGCGGCTCCATCTCCACCCCCTCCCTGATAGCGGCCGCTGCTTGCCAAGCTGCTAACCGCTAGGGTTTCAAAACAAACCCTCCCGCAAGCCGAGGCCTCCCCCTCCCTCCCTCCTCCCGGCCTCGGCGTGCGGGAGGGTTTTAGGTTGTTCAGGTCGTAAATGACTCTGTGTTTAGGTTGCCCGGCGGCGCTTTGAGTGGTCAGTGGCACCCGGGCAACCGCTAATTTCGAGCCCGGGGGGGGGGTAGATGAGGAGGGGAGCACAGGGGGTGTCAGTAAGGACTGAATAGAGGCAGGAATGGGGATCATTGCGGGATGGAGAGGAGGGGTCTCAGGATAAGGGAGTGGAGGGGGGCGTACAAGAGAGAGAGGGAGAGTTTTCTGTCCTGGGTCTCCTCTATCTCTCCCCCCATCTCTCTCTCCCCCATCTCCTCCCCCCCCCCCCCCCCATCTCTCTCTCCCCCCCATCTCTCTCCCCCCCATCTCTCTCTCCCCCCATCTCTCTCTCCCCCCCCTCTCTCTCCCCCCATCTCTCTCCCCCCCATCTCTCTCTCCCCCCCCCCTCTCTCTCTCCCCCCATCTCTCTCTCCCCCATCTCTCTCTCTCCCCCCATCTCTCTCTCTCTCTCCCTCTCTGTCTCTCTCCCCCCCCCTCTCTCCCATCTCTCTCTCCCCCATCTCTCTCTCCCCCCCATCTCTCTCTCTCCCCCCCCCTCTCTCTCCCCCCCCCCTCTCTCTCCCCCATCTCTCTCTCTCCCCCATCTCTCTCTCCCCCCCATCTCTCTCTCTCCACCCCATCTCTCTCTCCCTTTCTCCCCCTCTCTCTATCCCCCTTCTCTCTCTCCCCCATCTCTCTCTCCCCCCCCATCTCTCTCTCCCCCCCATCTCTCTCTCTCCCCCCCATCTCTCTCCCCCCATCTCTCTCTCCCCCCCATGTCCACCAATCGGCACCCACTTGCCACCCCTCCAAATCCTCTCCCTGCCCTCACTCTCTTCATCTTCTTCTTTTCGTGTCTTTGAAGCTGGTTGGTTATATGACAGTTTCCCATTCCTTTACACAGTCCTTTGCATTTTTATTGAACACTGCAAGATCCTTTGGGCTGCACTGGTTGGGTAGTAGGGGGCAGACAAGGCAGTGCTGCATTGTATGGTCCTCTTCTCCACATTCACAGGTGGTTTGGCCAGTTTCATAGCCCCATCTGGCCATAGCAGCTTTTGATCGCCCACTTTGAAGCCAAGCCTCACTCTCTACCCCCCCCCCCCCCCTCCTGCGATGTTGGGGGCTATGCGTCAGTGGATAGGGCGGTTATGGTGTAAAAGGAGCAAGAATAATTTTAATATAATATCAAGGGGGGTAGTTAGCATGTGTGTGGGGGTGGGTAGTGCTTGTGACGCTGCATGCACCCGCCCCCCCCACCCCAACGGGTCTGCACTTGGTCTAGTATACTTATAAAACTCTGATCTTGGATGTGGATGTATTTGTGTGTGGATTTGTGTGTTTATTTATTTGTTTGTCTGTGATTCACATCTCCTCGAAAACACGACGAGCTAATGGTGAAATTTTAACATATTCCGATAGAGATTTACATCATGATTTCAAAAAACGCCTTATCTGAAAATTTGATTCAGTATTTCTTGAGTTTTTTATTAAAATTGTTCATAAATCTGAAATATTTTTTGAAGTTAACGAACTGATGACATCACAATGGCTCTGCTCCTCGTGGCCCGCTGCGCAGTTTTCAACGCGCAGCCTGCTGGCCATTTTCCAGGAACTGCAAGTTACAGCACCCCTAACCCCTCCCCCCCCCCCGGGCTCGCAGTCGACTCGAACTTGGCCGTCCGCACTGCTCTCACCCCCCCAGTGCTCTGGATTGAAGCCGCTAAACATGCAGTAATTTGGTTGGGCTTCCGAGGTCCCGAGAGCTGCCAAGGCCCGTCGCCCGCTCGCAGTCGGCCCTGCCCGCTCAATGCCCGCGCCGACCACTCGCCGAGTTCAAGTTCGCCCTCGCCCTCTCCCTCTCTCTCCTCCTCTGCCCCCTCCTCCCCCTCTTTTCCCTCCTCTCCCGCCTCCCCCTCCCCTCCCTCCTCCCTCTCTCTCCCCCACTACCCCCCTTCCCCCCCTCTCCCGCTGCCCCTCTCAAACCCCCTCTCCCTCTTTCCTTCTCTCCCCTTCTCCCCCCTCCTCCCCTTCTCTCCCCCCCCTCTCTCCCCATCTACTCTACCTTTTCTCCCTCCTCACCCTCTCCCCCCCCCCCTCTCTCTCTCTCTCCCCCCCCCTTCCCTCTGCCCCTCTCTCTGTCTCTGCCCCCTCTCTCTCTACCCCCACCCCTCCCTCTCTAGACACGCCTGTGAGGTGGGGGCTATAAGTCGGTGGATAGGGCGGCGATGGGGTAAAGAGAGCCAATGAATAATATTAGTACAATATCAAGGGGGTGGTTAGTGTGTGTGTGGGGGGGGGGGGGGGGGGGGTTAGTGTGTGTATGTGTGGGGGGGTTGGTTAGTATGTGTGTGACCCCTCTCCTCCCCCCTTTCCTCTCCCCCTCTCCCTTTCCCATCCCCCCCCCCCCCCACACCCTCTCTCTCCTCTCTCCTCCCCCCCCTCCCCACACCCTCTCTCTCTCCCTTCCCCATCCCCCTCTCTCCTCCTTCCCCCCCTACCCCTCTCCCGCCCCACCCCCCCCCTTTCCACCTTCTCTCTCCTCCCCTCTCCCTCCCTCTCTTTCTCTGCCCCACTCTCTCTGCCCTTCTGTCTCTGCCCCCTCTCTCTCTGCCCTCTCTACCCCCCTCTCTCTCTAGACACGCCTGCGAGGTGGGGGCTATGCGTCAGTGGATAGGGCGGAGATGGGTTAATAGGAGCCAATTAATAATATTAATATAATATCAAGGTGGATGGTTAGTGTGTGTGGGGGTGGTTAGTGTGTGTGGCGGGGTGGTTAGTGTGTGTGTGACACCACAGGCCACCTCACCCCCTGCAACCGCGCGTTGAGGGGACGGGACCCAACGAGTCCTCCTTGGTCTAGTATACTACTAAAACTCATCTTGTTTCTTTGTGCTTCAAACCGCAAAAACGGGACAAGATAGTGCTACAATTGTAGGCCCACCTTACCCACCATTGTCCTGTGCATTAGCAAGTTTTACGCCTGCGCATTGCGAGCCTGTCAGCCACGCATGTGCAGTTTGGTAGAATATTGCGTTGGGGGAACGGGGCCCATCGGGTCCGCGCTTGGTCTAGTCTACCCCAAAATGCAAGTGGATATCACTGGTTGCACACTTTAAACGTTTAAATTGTAATCACTGCTATAGTAGCTGTGTTTTGACTTTGTGTGTGACGAGTTGCTTTTGGGCAAGTAATACTCAAAGTTGATGTGGAGAAGATTTGGATGTTGATCTTTGTCATGCATCTCCTGATCTAATGTCAGCATGGAAACGATGCATCGAATTGATGAACAAATCAAGATTTTGTGGAAATAACTGAAATGATTTCAAACTGGGTTGTGAATGGCATGGATATGTTGTAGCACTAAACTTACATTTCATTTGGGAAGGCTTCTGGAGAGTTGATAATTTTCTGTTTCATTTTGCATATTTCTTTAATTTCCTTTCACAATTTATAGATTGATTAGCAGGTAAGATATGTTTCACAGCTTTTGATTGTCACATTTTTTTCAAATATTTATGGGGTATTTTGACTTTCCCATCAAAGAAACATGAAAGGTAGCTTCTCATACTGTAAACATTGGCATTGGGTAGCAAACAGTTGAGCCAATTTTGTTCCTCTCATTTCCAGAAAATGTACTACTTTGCTGGCTGCTTGATCAGGTTTTCCTGTCTTTCTGGGTTAATCTCCAAAGCTTGTGTAATAATGGCTCCAGGTTTAGTGTTGATCAGAATACTTGCTAGTCATTGAAAGAGCACTTGTCTTTACCAAAGAATTACTGATGCCACTTGTTGGTATTGGTAAATATGCACACTTCCCAAGCAGCTCCTTGGTAAACTTGGAGAGCACATTAACTGCTTCTGGGAAATGGGTGTGAGTCAAGAAGGGGTACAGGGAAGAGAGGAGGAAGTAGTTAAAAAGGGTGTTGTTTGTTACCTGAGCCTGGAGAATGGTCAGATACGTTCATGTCTTAACTGAGCAACCATAATGCTGGTATTCTTGAATTGAGGTTAGGTGTAGTGAAATGTAAATGTAGTCTTCTGCTCTGACTCGGGAGTCTGGTCTGTGTAATGGATGGCACTACATGCACAACTCTGAAAATTCTTGCTCGATGGATTAAGTTTCTTTATCTTTGCTAGTGTTGGAGCATCATATAAAAAAAAGTTTCTGGAATTTGATATCTCATTCAGGAATATATCTTGTGCAATTTATGAGTCAAACATGGGGATTTTTATTACCTGGCAGCCATGTAACGACTCGGGGTTTAAATCATGAAGCTTGGAAGTAGGTTGGAAGCGGAACTCGGGATGTTTAGAAGGTCGGTATGTTTAATGGTTTCCAGTGATGGGATGTGCTGCAGCAATGTTTCAGCTTTTTTTTTAATTAAACTTTTAGTTAAATATACTAAGGTATGTAAAAGCAGTCTTATTTTCTCCATTTTGTCTAATTGAGTGTAATACATTTTTGGAAAATAATTGTGCAGTACACTTACAGATCTTCAGGTTAGAGCAGGGTTATATTCCAGAGAATTGTTTGTTATCTGGCAGAAGATGGCTGCAAAAACAGCTTGTCCAAATAAATAGATAGTCTGGAGAAGCATTTTTAAATCCTGTTTTGCCTTTCTTCATAATAAAACTGCAATGAACAAATGTAACCTTTGCATATCTCTGGCTAATAATGGTATACTTTTAAAATATTTTACTGCAGAAGAGGTTTTTTATGTTATTGATGTTTTTGAAAAGGACATTGCTGCCAGCAATGATCTTTGTATCATTTGCCAGACGCTACAAAGATACGTGGAGGGGCAGCTCGTGTAGAGAGCAGGAATTCTTTGGAAGGACTTGGACAGGTTGGGAGAGTGGGCTGAGATGTAATGCATTTTGGTAGTAGGAATAAAGGGGTTGGATATTTTCAAAATGGGGAGAGAATTCAGAAATCGGAGGTGCAAAGGGACTTCATTTAAGCAAAATAAATAAAGTTTATTTTAGAAGTCGAATCATTACTAAGGAAGGCAAATGCAATGCTAGCATTTATTTTGAGAGGGCTAGAATACAAAAAAAAAGGGATGTAATGCTTAGGCACTGATCCGACTGCATTTGGAGTATTGTGAGCAGTTTTGGATGTGGTGGCATGGAGAGGGTACAAAGGCGGTTTAAGAGAATGATCCCAGGAATGATTGGGTTAGCATATGATGAGTGTTGGAAGCCACTGGGCCTTAACTTGCTGGAATTTAGAAGGATGAGGGGGCACCTCATTGAAACTTACCAAATAGTGAAAGGCCTGGATAAAGTGAATGTGGAGAGGATGTTTCCACTAGTGGTAGAGTCTAGGACCAGAGGCCATAGCTTCAGAATAAAAGGATGTACCTTAAGAAAAGAAATGAGGAGGTACCTCTTTAGTCTGAGGGCGGTGAATCTGTGAAATTCATTGCCACAGACGGCTGTGGAGGCCAAGTCAATGGATATTTTTAAGCCAGAGATTGACATAATCTTGATTAGTAAAAGTGTCAGGTTATGGGGAGAAGGCAGGAGAATGTGGTTGAGAGGGAATGATTGAATGGCGGAGTAGACATGATGGGCCGAATGGCTTACTTCTGCTCCGAGAACTTACTAAATCTTTCCCCTCTCACGTTAAACTTAGAACCTCCAGTCCTTGATTTCCCTTACTCAGAGTAAAATACTCTGTGCGTTAACCTTATCTAATGATTTTATAAACCTTTATAAAATCACCCATCAGCCTCCTAAATGTCAAGGAATAAAATCCCAACATGCCCAACCTCTCCAAATAGCTTAGGCTCTCAAGTCCTGGCAACGCCCTCATAAATCTTCTGCACTCTTCCCATCTTAAAGACATCCTATGTCAGTATGACCATAGTTAAAGCGCATAAGAAATAATTCTATTGGCCTGGCTAGTGTATTTCTCCATCAATGCAAACAAAATTATGTTGTTATTATAATACCATATTGGCTGTGTTATGTGGCATGGTTGTTAAATTAGAAAATTTCCAAGGGAATGTGCAAGTCTTCCTTAATTACCTAAACTCAAAAGGTGTGGCATTAAGGTAGAGCTCCCAAGTGACTTTCTTACCTCATTATATATCCAGAGCAAGAAATAACATCAGCCTAGATTCTGAAAGTATAAATTTGGAGTATTGCGTCCGGTTCTGGTTGTCCCATAACAGGATGGATATGTAAGCTTTGAAAAGTGTGCAGAGGAGATTTACCAGAATAATACCTGGATTAGGGGGTATTAGCTACAGGTGGAGGTTGGACAGATTTGGATTGTATTCGCTGGAATGCTGGAGGTTGTGGGAAGACGTGATGAAAGTATATATAACCATATAACAATTTACAGCACGGAATCAGGCCATCTCGACCCTTCTAATCCGTGCCGAACACGTATTCTCCCCATGTCCTATATACCTGCGCTCAGACCATAACCCTCCATTCCTTTCCCGTCCATATAACTATCCAATTTATTTTTAAATGATAAAAACGAACCTGCCTCCACCACCCTCACTGGAAGCTCATTCCACACAGCCACCACTCTCTGAGTAAAGAAGTTCACCCTCATGTTACCCCTAAACTTCTGTCCCATAATTCTCAAGTCATGTCCCCTTGTTTGAATCTTCCCTACTCTCAGTGGGAAAAGCTTTTCCACGTCAACTCTGTCTATCCCTCTCATCATTTTAAAGACCTCTATCAAGTCCCCCCTTAACCTTCTGCGCTCCAAAGAATAAAGCCCTAACTTGTTCAACCTTTCTCTGTAACTTAGTTGCTGAAACCCAGGCAACATTCTAGTAAATCTCCTCTGTACTCTCTCTATTTTGTTGACACATCCTTCCTATAATCAGGCGACCAAAATTGGCCTCACCAATGCCTTGTACAATTTTAACATTACATCCCAACTTCTATACTCAATGCTCTGATTTATAAAGGCTATAAAGATTCTGTACTCTTAAAATGTCACCTTTAAATGTCCTCCATTTCTCTTCCACATCTTTCCCATAAAACAAACTGTCCCAATTTACTCCTTTTAAATCCTTTTGCATCTCCTCAAAGTTAGCCTTTCTCCAATCAAAAATCTCAACCCTAGGTCCAGTTCTGACCCTCTCCATAATTATATTGAAACTAATGGTATTGTGATCACTGGTCCCGAACTGTTCCCCAACGCATACCTCTGCCACCTGACCCGTCTCATTTCCTAACAGGAGGTCCAGTACCGCCCCTTCTCTAGTAGGTACTTCTATGTATTGCTGCAAAAAACTATCCTGCACACGTTTTACAAACTCCAACCCATCCAGCCCATTTACAGAATGTGTTTCCCAGTCTATGTGTGGAAAATTGAAATCTCCCACAATCACTACCTTGTGCTTACTACTAATATCTGCAATCTCCTTACATATTTGCTCTTCCAATTCTCGCTCCCCATTTGGCGGTCTATAATACACCCCTATAAGTGTTGCTACCCCTTTCCCATTTTTCAGTTCCACCCAAATAGCCTCCCTAGACGAGCCCTCTAATCTATCCTGCCAAAGCACTGCTGTAATATCTTCCCTGATAAGCAATGCAACACCTCCACCTCTTGCCCCTCCAATTCTATCACACCTGAAGCAACGAAATCTTGGAATATTTAGTTTCCAATCACAGCCCTCCTGCAACCATGTTTCACTGATCGCCACAACATCATACTTCCAGGTGTCAATCCAGGATCTAAGTTCATCCACTTTTCTTACAATGCTCCTAGCATTAAAATATACACATTTAAGAAATCCACCCTCTCTTATTCTCTGTTTATTGTCTTTTTCTTCTCTCTCCCCTACATTTTGGGTCAGAGTGCTACCATTCTCTGCCTCCTGCCTCACACACTGACTGCTAGCTTTCCCAATTTGAGTCCCTCCCCCCAACCATACTAGTTTAAAGTCTCCCCAGTAGCCTTTGCAAATCTCCCCGCCAGGATATTGGTCCCCCTCGAGTTCAAGTGCAACCCGTCCTTTCTGTACAGGTCGCACCTTCCCCAAAAGAGGTCCCAATGATCCAGAAACTTGAATCCATGCCCACTGCACCAGTCCCTCATCCACTCATTTATCCTCCACCTCGCTCCATTCCTACTCTCACTGTCGCGTGGCACAGGCAGTAATCCTGAGATTGTTACCTTTGCAGTCCTTCTCCTCAACTCTCTACCTAACTCCCTAAATTCTTCTTTCAGGACCTCTTCTCTTTTTTTACCTATTTCGTTGGTACCTATATGTACCACAACCTCAGGCTCTTCTCGCTCCCATTTCAGGATTTCTTAGACAGGTTCAGACACATCCCTGACCCTGGCGCCAGGGAGGCAAACTACCATCTGGGTCTCCTGTCCACGTCCACAGAATCGCCTATCCGACCCCCTGACTATAGAGTCCCCTATTACAATTGCCCTCCTCTTCTTTTCCTTACCCTTCTGAGCAACAGGACCGGTCTTTGTGCCAGAGGCCCGGACGCTGTCGCTGCCCCCAGGTAGTCTGTCTCCCCCACCCTTACTCAAACATGAGTACTTATTTTCAAGGTGTACAGCCACCGGGGTACTCGCCAGTCCCTGCCTCTGCCCATTGCCCTTCCTAACTGTGACCCAGTTTTCTGTCTCCTTTGGTCTTGGAGTGACCACCTCCCTGTAACTCCTTTCTATGACCTCCTCGCTCTCCTTGAGCAGAAAGAGGTCATCGAGTTGCTGCTCCAGGTTCCTAACACGGTCCCTTAGGAGCCCCATCTCGACGCACCTGGCGCAGATGTGGACGTCTGGAGGGCACTCAGACTCCATGACCTCCCACATCTGACATCCAGAACAGTAAACTGCCCTGGCCCTCATTCTCCCCCTTATCCCAATACAATAAAGCCTTACCCGGGATACAAGCCAATCAGCTGCTTCCTCTAGTCCGTTCGACCAATCAGAGGCTTCCACCAGCCCCCTTAATTTGAAGTGTGATCTGCGAATGGAGCGTTGCAGATTTTGGCCGCTCCTCCCTCTGTAACGGCTCCTGGGCCTCTGTTGAAACAAGCCCCGCGAAGAAAGGCATAGAAAGGTTAGACAGTCAAAACCTTTTTCCCAGCATGGAAACATCAAACACTAGAGGGCATAACTTTAAGGTGAGAAGGCAAAGTTTAAAGGAGATATGCAGGGTGGGCAAGTTTGGGTAAAGGCACTGCCAGGGGTGGTGGTTCAGGTAGATACTATAGTAGCATTTGACAGACTTTTGGATTGGCATATGGATATGAAGTATGGGCAACCAGCTAAGAGTTGGTGTTGACATCGTGTTCCATATTATGTTATGGGCTGTTCTATGTTATAAGTGTGAGTCTCCATGATTGGATGTTATTCATTCAGAGAAGATTAGATGCAAGACAAATGCTTTTCTGACCCTTTGTCTTTCGGGATCCTTCCTTCGGACTGTAACTTGTTCATCTTTTCAAAGTCATCATATCTGGACCACTTTATAGGCCAGATGTCATCAACGATTTTGAAGGAATATTTTTAAAATCTTGTTACGATTACTGTCAAAGAATAAGAGGCTATCAGAAATGCACAGTGCTACTTTTGGACAAATGGATTATGCTCTAAAAGACATCCAAAGTGTATGGTTGAGGGAAAGCTTCACGATTCTGATTTGACTTTCAGAAATCCTTTGCCAATAGACAATAGGTGCAGGAGAAGGCCATACGGGCCTTCAAGCCAGCACCGCCATTCAATGTGATCATGGCTGATCATCCACAATCAGTACCCTGTTCCTGCCTTCTCCCCATATCCCCTGCTATCTTCAAGAGCCCTATCTGGCAATCTCTTGAAAGTTTCAGGAGAACTGGCCTCCACTACCCTCTGAGGCACAGAATTCCACAGACTCACAACTCTCTGTGTGAAAAAGTGTTTCTTCATCTCCGTTCTAAATGGCTTACCCCTTATTCTTAAACTGTGGCCCCTGGTTCTGGACACCGCCAACATCGGGAACATGTTTCCTGCCTCTGGCGTGTCCAAACCCTTAATAATCTGATATGTTTCAACAAAATTTCCCTCTCATCCTTCTAAATTCCAGAGTATACAAGCCCAGCTGCTCCATTCTCTCAACATATGACAGTCCCGCCATCCCCAGAATTAACCTTGTGAACCTACGCTGCACTCCCTCAATAGCAAGAAGTCCTTTGATGAGTTATCTAGAATCCTGTGATCAATGGATACTTTTCATTCTGGATTAGGTATTGGCTCTAATGTTTAACCATAAATTGTTATACCAGCTGTGGATTGCTGGAAGCCTATTACAAAAGCAGACACAAATACTGGAGTAACTCAGCAGGTCAGGTAGCATCTCTGGAGAACATGGAACTTACCCAAAATGTCACCTATCCTTCTTTTCAAGAGCTGCTGCCTGACTTCCTGAGTTTCTCTAGCACAATATCAGACAAAACAAGATAAACCAAAAGCAAGTCTTGTTCAAAGATCAATCAGGTAATAGTATTACAGTGATTGTTGGCAGAAAACTGGAAACATAAACTTAACAGCATATTTAGGAATTCACACAAAACTGAATTTGGAGTTATGGAGGGAAGCAGAGGATGATAGTGGTAGGCTGTTACTTGAACTGTAGGCCTGTGACCAGTGGGGTGCCTCAAAGATCGGTGCTAGGCCCATTATTGTTTATATTTAATATCAACGATTTGGAAGAGAATTTACATGATTAGTAAGTTTGCAGATGACATACAAATATGGTTGGTATCATAGATAGCGAACATGGTTATCAAACATAATAGCAGGAATATTGATCGTGGGCAAAGGAAGGTTAATGGAGTTTAACACACATAAGTGTGAAGTGCTGCAAATGTAGAATCTGTGTAATTCCCTGCCACAGAAGGCAGTGGAGGCCAATTCACTGTGGACACTCAAGACACAGTTGGATATAGCTCTTGGGGCTAATGGAATCAAGGGATATGGGGAGAAAGCAGGAACGGGGTACTGATTATGGATGATCAGCCATGGCAGTGCTGGCTCAAATGGCCGAATGCCCTATTCCTGCATCTATGTTCTATGAAAAGATAATTCTAATCAGCAGGTAGTTCTTTTAATAGCGCACATTTGCCCAGCCCCATCACAGACTCCATATAACCTTTTTAAGCAGAATTTAGTCGAGGAGATTTGGGCAGCGTCTAAATGCTCCCTGATCAACAATGCTAATTCATTGTTTCCTGAGTGTTGAACTACAACTTTCCCCTCAAAATTATTAAACGGATAAAATAAAGGAATTTCTCCTTTTCTATTTTGTGTATATATTTTGTTTATGCTAAGTTTTTGTCAAATGAAAGTGCTTCTAAATATCTTAGTACAATAAAATATTTGTTTACTTTCATAGGCCTTATGTGGTTGTACAGTTAATATCCCTACAATTGATGGCAGAGTGATTCCCCTACCTTGCAATGATGTTATCAAGCCCGGGACTGTGAAGAGGCTGAGAGGAGAGGGTTTACCATTTCCTAAGACTCCAAATCAACGTGGTGACTATATAGTAGAGTTCCATATAAAATTTCCTGACAAAATGCCTCCAACAACAAAAGAAATCCTGAAACAACATCTACCTGTCTCTTAAAACTCAAATCAAAGCAATATATTGTGCCAGAAGTTTGAAGAAACAAGCAAGGGTATTACATTTTCTAATATAATGCAACATCTTTCAAAGAAAATTATAAATTCTATAAAAGCTTTCAGTTCTTTAATATGTTAAGCCTTATGAGCTTAACAAGGGTAAATGCAAAATAACTACTGAATCTGTTGTAGTTAACAAAAAAATCTTAATGCATTCTGAAATATTTTTCAGCAGTATTTTGAGGATGTGAAGCAGAACTATATTTAAATATAATTAAATGTGTATGTATTTGAAAAGTTATGGTGTGGAGCTATATCTCCAAAGTTGGGTTTGACCAGTGCAGAGCAATTATTGTAGCAGTTAAACAATCTGCATGGTAAACCAGAAATTTAATTTGACAGATGAAGTTTTAAGTGTATTATTCTTCAAAAGAAAAGCGAAATAATTGTAAACAAAATAGCAGTAGTATTTATGCACAGGTCAACACAGTGCCATAGAAAGGTGGGATTTTATTTGAACCATGGAATAACACATGTGAGTTTACAAAAAATCACTACCAAGAAACTTTCAAGTTTTGTAAAGCTGTAGAATATATAAATGTAGCAATATTGGTTGTAGTTTTTTTTTAAGTTGCACAATCAAATTTGCATTTAATCCAATTTTCTGAAAGCAATAGAAGCAATCTGCATTTTATAGCTCTCATTTCAAGCAAGTTTGATTTGAGAAGCCACATCTACCTTAAATACTTTAATAATACAAAGGTTAACAGTTAAAAAATATATATATATATACAGTCCCCTCCATAATGTTTGGGACAAAGACCCATCATTTATTTATTTGCCTCTGTATTTCACAATTTGAGATTTGTAATAGAAACAAAATCACATGTGGTTAAAGTGCACATTGTCAGATTTTAATAAATGCCATTTTTATACATTTGGGTTTCACCATGTAGAAATTACAGCAGTGTTTATACATGGTCCCCCCATTTCAGGGCACCATAATGTTGGGACACAGCAATGTCATGTAAATTAAAGTAGTCATGTTTAGTATTTTGTTGCATATCATAGAAACATAGAAACATAGAAATTAGGTGCAGGAGTAGGCCATTCAATATGATCATGGCTGATCATCCAACTCAGTACCCCGTACCTGCCTTCTCTCCATACCCCCTGATCCCCTTAGCCATAAGGGCCGCATCTAACTCCCTCTTAAATATAGCATGTGCAAATATATGCAATGACTGCTTCAAGTCTGCGATTCATATACATCACCAGTTGCTGGATGTCTTCTCCGGTGATGCTCTGCCAGGCTTGTATTGCAACCATCTTTAGTGTATGCTTGTTTTAGGGGCTAGTCCTCTTCAGTTTTCTCTTCAGCATAAAAAAGGCATGCTCAATTGGGTTCAGATCGAGTGATTGACTTGGCCACTCAAGAATTGACCATGTTTTAGCTTTGAAAAACTCCTTTGTTGCTTCATACTGCTAAAGCAACAAAAGAGTTTTTCAAAGCTAAAAAATTGTTAATTCTTGAGTGGCCAAGTCAATCACTCGATCTGTTGTCTTGCTGTAGAATGAACCGGCGGCCAATGAGTTTTGAGGCATTTGTTTGAACTTGGGCAAATAGGATGTGTCTAGACACTTCAGAATGCTACTACCATCAGCAGTTGTATCGTCAATGAAGATAAGTGAGCCAGTACCTTCTTCAGCCATAACACCCCCACTACCGTGTTTCACAGATGAGGTGGTATGCTTTGGATCTTGGGCAGATTCTTCTCTCCTCCATACTTTGCTCTTGCCATTACTCTGATACAAGTTAATCTTCGTCTCATCTGTCCACAAGACCTTTTTCCAGAACTGTGGTTGCTCTTTTAAGTATTTCTTGGCAAACTGTAACCCGGCCATCCTATTTTTACGGCTAACCAGTAGTTTGCATCTTGCAGTGTAGCCTCTGTATTTCTATTCATGAAGTCTTCTGCGGACAGTGGTCATTAACAAATCCACACCTGACTCCTGGAGAGTGTTTCTGATCGGTCGGACAGGTGTCAGAAAATGTATAAAAATACCCTTTAATAAAATCTGACGATGTGCACTTTAACCACATGTAATTTTTTTCTATTACAAATCTGAAATTGTGGAGTACAGAGGCAAATAAATAAACAATGGGTCTTTGTCTACTCCTGCACCTATTTTCTATGTTTGTCCCAAACATTATGGAGGGCACTGTATATAGTTACTATTAGTGGTAATGTACAAACTAAATGCATTATGTCACATATAAAAAGTAAGCACCATCTTGAAGTTGTTTCTGAGTCACAGAGCAAATAACTTTGTAAACTGAAGTACTCTAACTTTTTAAATCAAAGCTGGAACTTGCACATTTGGAAAACTTAGTAAAACTCAGAAAAATATTTTTTCTTAGATGTTTATCACTTGTCAAGTGTCTTACTTTGTACTTTGCCCAGTTTTGTGTGAATTCCAAAATATGCTGTAATGTTTTTGTTTCCAGTTTTCTGCCAATAATCACTGTAATCCTTTTCCTGATATGTCTTGACAAAAACAAGACTTGTTTTTGGTTTATCTTGTTTTGTGTAATATTATGACTTGTGCCACTTTTTATTCATTCAGCTTTCCCTTCATTACCACGCAAATTATAAAAATAGGCTCGATGTTTGCCTTTTCAGTTATTTACAATAATACCATTTGATAAACTTGTTTGCAATAGTCACACCATTATTCTCCTCTGGCTTTGTCTCCAAATCATTGCCTCCTGTCCAGTACTCTTCATTTTGTTTAGAGATTTAGTTATGAATTTCAGTCATTCATACTAGGGCCATGGCTACATTCAAAACCTCTCAGGACGGAGATGATGTAAACAAGGGTGAAGTTTATTCTGGAGGATTTAATTTTTCTTTGGACAATCAATCAGATTTATTCACCATATACACAATAAAGTGCAGTGAAATGAACTTGCCAGCAGCAGTACAATCAAAAAGAATACGCAATAAAATTTAGCTGCACAACAATAGCTATAATGGAAACAAAGATTTTCCACTTTGCAATGTAACTTGGGGAAGTTCTGCTTAGTACAATATCTACAAGGCTTCATGTTCTTGAATACAATGTTATCATCTGGTAAATTTGTCTCTAGGGGGATTGCCCATATTATTTCAGTATTTTACCAAAGTGGTAATACTTCTGGTTGAAGATTTCTTTCCCTGACGCTCAGTCAAATTAAATTGTCAATCTTTGTACTGACTAGATGTATTGAAACTGTTCCTTCATTGTGTACACGGAACTGCATAATATGGCCTATGAACCATTGAAATAACTGTGAAAATCTCTTAAACCTGTGAGTTCATGGTTCTTCACTATCAATAAATGACACCATGCATCTACCACCACTAGATCATTTTAAAATCTGGCTTTTACAATTCTCAATAAGAAGCAGTGTCCCGAAACACTGGTATTTTGTAACTGAAAACTTTGTATTGCTCTAATAGGAAGGGAATAAAAGTAGAACAGATGCTGCTTGAGAAAGAATGTTGAATCTTACTCTTGAATATTTTTTTATTAATTTTTAAATAAACTTTCAAAAGAGGAGCAATCCACATAGGTCATTTTTCAATCCTATAAATTCATTGTTTTAATACATTCATCTGTACTTTAATTCTTAAAATAAACTGCATTTTGACTGAAATGATCTCTTGCTTATTTTGGCAGTTATTTTTGTACCAACCGTTTAATTCAATTACTTTATGTTTTTATAATAGAATGTGTTCATTATTTATACAAAGAATATAAGTTGATCATCTTTATAATTTTAAGAATTGATCTTTAGAAAAACAGTAACAGAAATAGTTTCTCATGAATCCTAGTTGTCCTAATACCTGAATTATCACTTTGATTTGTGTAAAAATGCCTACACGGTAGAGGGCAAAGCTCACCTCTTCAGTTTTAACCTGAATTGTGTCATTTGGTGTCACTGTCACTAAATACAGAAGGGCAGTTGATTGAATATTATTTTCAGTCATGAAATAATAACAATACAATGGATTTGTTATTGCAGTACTGTAGCCACCTTGCTGTTTTCCATGTGTCCTTTATTTTCTTCTTCCTACATCTCTGTCGTGATACAGGGTTTAAAAGGACTTACGTACACTGTGCCAGCCGTCTTTTGCCTTCCTGTTCATTGCAGGTGTGAATTTCAGACAACGCTCCCCCGCTTTCCCTGGCCCCCGCCTTTGCGATGTGTGTGTGTGTGTGTGTGTGCTGATGGTTGATCCAGCTCACGGTTTCATCGCTGATGGTCGATCTAGCTCGCGGTTTTTCAGGCGAGTGCCCTCGAGCTTGAAGGTCGAAGACAGTTGCTGAAAAGTCGCATAAGTGGGACAGGCCCTTTAGATTTATCTCTTAGGACTAAAGGAATCAAGGGATATGGGGGAAAAAGAGAAACGGGGTACTGATTTTAAATTAGACATGATCATATTGAATGGTGGTGCTGGCTCGAAGGGCTGAATGGCCTACTCCTACACCTATTTTTCTATGTTTTAACCCAAAATGTGATGTGACTATTTCTTATCCTCCACAGATGCCGCTCATACCACTGAATTCGTACAGCAGTTTATTTTTTGCTCCAGCATCTCTAGTCACTTGCGTCTCCATTCATGTTTTCCCTCCTTAATGACTGTTTATGGGAACAGAGACAGAAAGCATACTTATGTTGGTTTAGTTTAGTTTATTATTGTTATGTTATGTGTACAGAGGTACAGTAAAAAGCCTTTGTTCAGTGAAAATCAACACATAAATGAAATTATTGTTCCTTAGAATGTCACTGCAAGGATCCTGTTCAAGCAAAGTCTTTTTTTTTAATGGCCCTTGGGAGATAATTGGGGATTCCTGAGATGAACTAGTTCATGGTAATTTAGATCAAATTAGTTAACATCCAGCATATTTTGGCTGAAGAGGAAAATATTCAAATAATGGTTGCAACCTGATTGAATTTGCCTTAGAAAATCACAACTATATTGTTTTGGATATCCAAGCTTTGTTGGTTAGTCAATAGGTGCAGGAGTAGGCCATTCGGCCCTTCGAGCCAGCACCACCATTCAATGTGATCATGGCTGATCATCCCTAATCAGTACCCCGTTCCTGCCTTCTCCCCATATCCCCCGACTCCGCTATCTTTAAGTCCTATCTAGCTCTCTCTTAAAAGGATCCAGAGAACCGCCCTCCGAGGCAGAGAATTCCTCAGACTCACAACTGTCTGTGTGAAAAAGTGTTCCCTCATCTCCGTTGTAAATGGCTTACTCTATATTCTTAAACTGTGGCCCCCGGTTCTGGACTCCCCCAACATCGGGAACATGTTTCCTGCCTCTAGCGTGTCCAAACCCTTAATAATCTTATTTGCTTCAATAAGATCCCCTCTCACCCTTCTAAACTCCAGAGTATACAAGCCCAGCTGCTCCATTCTATCAGCATATGACAGTCCCGCCATCCCGGGAATTAACCTTGTAAACCTACGCTGAACTCCCTCAATAGCAAGAATGTCCTTCCTCAAATTAAGGGACCAAAACTGCACACAATACTCCAGGTGTGGTCTCACTAGGGCCCTATACAACTGCAGAATGTCCTCTTTGTTCCTGTACTCAACTCCTCTTGTTATGAAGGCCAACATGCCATTCGCTTTCTTCACTGCTTGCTGTACCTGCATGCTTGGAAAACAAATCAAAATGGCCTGTAATGACAACAGTGTAAATCAATGACAGCTAGTTTAAATAATAAGATGTCAGCTCCTGTTTGCTCACTCTGAAATATCTCTTTCAATTCTTATAATGTTCAATTCAACCTATTGTTGCAAAAAGCTGATTGTATAGAGTGAATGGAGACCACAAGAGACTGCAGATGCTGTAATCTTGAGTAAACACAAACTGTTGGAGGAAATCAGCAGGTGAGGCCGCATTTGTGGAATGACACGACGTTGTCAAGTTGATGTAAAAGAGAGATAGCTAGTTAAAAAGGCTGGCAAGTAGCAGGTGAAGAGGGGTTGATTGGCAGATGTCAAATAGGAGAGAAAAGAGTGGAGTTAGTCAACAGGTCTGGAGGTAATTATGAAGCTACAAATCTTTGAATCTTATAAGGAAGGGAAGTGGGAAGTGAAATGTAGAACCTGAGGGAGAGATGGTTGTAAAATAGGGGACCCTGGGGGGAGCGGAGTGGGAAGTGAACGGGTGGAGGAGCAACTAGATGGCAGCGGAAAGAAAGGAGATGGAGGTTACTGAAATTGTTCAATGTTCATGACATTGGGTTGTAGGCTACCCAGCAGTATTTGAGATGACGTTATTCCCGTTTGCGTGTGGCCTCATTCTGGCAGTGGAAGAGGCAAATAATAGGCAGTTTGGTAAGGGAATGGGAAAGGAAATTAAAATGGTTAACAAGTACTGAGACGGGTTTACATGCACCTTCTTCAACTGATCTATGCATTTGGTGCTCCTGGTATGTCCCTTCTGTGTCGGCCAGACTAAACATAGTGACTTTGTCACATACTTACGCTCTCTTCGCCTGGACCAGTTGAAGCTCCCAGTTTCTAATCATTTATATTCCTATTCCCTGACTCATCTGTCAATTAACCTCTGCTCATCTGGATCCACCTCTCACTTTCTTGCCGCACCCCCTCCCTTTGCCTCTTTCCACCAGCTATCCTCCCTCAACTCCATTAGTCTGAAGAAGATTCACCACCTGAAACGTCATCTGTCCACTTTCCTCCACAGATGCTGCCTGACCTGCTGAGTTCCTCCAGCAGTTTGTTGCTGTAGAATGAATGTTGCTCTGCTGCATATCAAAACATTCTTCAAATGGATCCACTGCCACGAGCAAGAGAGATGACATGACCTTGTTCAGAATGTCAAATAAGGAGGAGTAATGTAGTAATTGGAACATCTTACTTGGAATTCATTGCTTTAGCCCTCAAATAGGGCTTATGGACTGCAGCATGACCAAAATAACACGTGAAGTTTATTAATATCCTCGATATGACAACAAGTAATCTTTCCGCCTTGACCTGTCTAGCCTTTTGCTGTGGTTAACCATGCATCCTATAACTTCAGCCTGCACGGTGGGATTGCATTTCTCTGTTTCCATACTTACTCATTTATAACTAAAGAATTGCCAGCAGCAGTTTCTTTACCTGAGGCTGCATGTTAGCCTTCAAGCCAAGGATCCATTTTTGCCCCTTCCTATTTCTCATTTATGTACATCATACATGGCTTTCATACACATGCCGACAGCACTCGGTTTTATCTGACCCTTCAGCTGTATTCAAATACAAACTGTTCAATGTTCAAGGTAGTCCAATGTCCAAGCTAATTGAACAGAAATGTTACTGAAGTAAATGATGGTAAAACCAGAACCAGTTACTGCTCCAATCCTCAACTACCAACTCTGTCTTTCCCTGGGAACTATGAAATTGATCTAGGCTGTTTACAACCTTGGTGTCATACTTGCCTCTGAGTTGTGCTTAAATAATCATTTAGATTCCATTTGATGAACACAATTTATCTAGATTCATGAGGATTTATAAAATGGAGAAAGGGCATTTTTTAACCTTTGATACTAAATTTAATTTTAATTTGGAATTGGTTAACATTTGCAATTGTAATGATTATGAATTAAGGATTTCCTTAGTTCTATTTTATTGAAAGCTGCAAATCTGAAATAAAAGAAAAATTATAAGCTTGGGTCAGGCAGCATTTATCTATGTAGAGAGGAATATATATCCGTTCAGGTTAACGGTCGGGACAATATAATATAAATAAATGTAATTTCTTACCATATAAATCAAAAATGAAATATGTAAAAACTTTAATGTTTATTTCTGGCTGATAAATATAAACGTTTGCAATTACCAATTTTGATTATAACAGTTCGATGTATTCCTTTGGTTCTTAAGAAGTCAAATCTTCAGCTTTGTCAAAGTACATGGTTTGATTTTGTGCTGATTTTTTACTATAATACCAACAGACCAATATAAGTGATTTAGTAACTGCTCTTGCTGATTGAACAAAGCAGATGTATGTTTCTTTAGCACATATAAATGTTTCAAACTGTCATATGTAACATGGACCACGATTTTAAGGAATCCGAACATATTTAGATAAAACCATGAGTATTTCTAACCAGGGTCTTTTTTATCATGAAGTGGAGATTTCATTATTTTACATTTGGTGTCAAATACGCCAAACAAAAGTATTAATGAGCTAATGTATTTTTGATAACATCAAATGTTCTTCCATTATTTTCCCCCAATAAAAGGATCCTTAATAAATTGAGTTAAATGGATTACTTATTAGTTTACCTGATCTGCATTTGCATTATTTCAAAAAAACAGTTTTGCCATAACAGATATGCTCAACATACAACACAGATTTATTTATTGAAAATGAAGCAACCATCTCCACAAATCGATAAAGTACAACAGTATGACAAAAGGACACAAGTGCTGGAACAACTCAGCGGGTTTGGCAACATCTCTGGAGAACATGGTTATGTGACATTTTGGGTTGGGAACCTTCATCAGACTGTGTCCGCAACAGAATAACAGTTTGTAAAACCATTTTTATATGAGAATCAAGCTGTTAGCAAAGGTGGGCATTTTCATCCAATTTAATGGATGGGTCACTTGAAATAAAAAAAATTAAAAAAACTGCATTTTAAGGAAAGAGAAACAGTTAATGTTTCAAGGCTGCAACTCTTCATCAGAACTGGGGGTGGGAGAAAAAACATGTTAGCTAGGTGGGACAGGGCAGTGTGTGGAACAGCACAAATTTCTCTGAAAGGGATGAAATAATGTAGCCATGAAAAGGCAGTTAAGCACCTTTGTCTGTGTGTTCCTTTGTCCACCCTTTGCCTTTTCCCCACCTGTTTTGCCCAAAGATTAACTTGATTTATCAGTTCTGACGAAAGGTCTCAGATTGAACAATGTTGCTGCTGGGTGAGCAGAACATTAACTTGCCTGTTGATTTTATTCCATTTTTTCTTCTCTGCAAAATTTGTCACCTTTCTTGACATTACCAAATTACTCTGAAATTATAAGTAGAGAGAACTTTTCCCTTTTATCAGGTTTTACAATTTATAATCTTACAAGGGTGACCAGGCACCTGCATTCAGCAGCTACACTATAGTGCACTTACTTTATAGGGATGTAGAAGAAACAGAAAAGTATGCTTTCTCAGACTGTTATATTTCAATTTTCTGCATGGATCTTTCCCTTCATTTGGTAGAAAATTAAAATGTATTATTTTTGTGTAACTTTGCATACTCTTTGCTTCACACAAAATGCACACTGGGAGTCACAATCAATCACAATTTATCCACATGTACATTCACCAAATTTACTTTGTGTGAATTTTCATGGTATTAATGAAACCAGACGTTTTTTATCCCCATTGTATTAAAGATAGAAGGAAAGATAATGATTATCTTGGAATGTATGTAGTTATATAACATCTCCAAACATTATAATGCAAGGAATTATATTTGATGTGCATAAACTGCTGTTAGGCAGACATGACATTCATTTTGCACATTGCAAATTTTATATGAATTTTAAGTGTACAATTGCATTCTCATATTGTCTAAATGCAGTGAAACATTCGAAGACAAAGAAGATGAATGGGCATGAAGCAGTGATTCAACCATAAGAAGAACTGAAAGATATCCTGGCTGTTGTTATAGTTAGTGGTCTATATCTAGAAGGCATAGTTTTAGGATGAGGTTGGTGAATTAGGACAGAAGAAATTACTTCATACAGAGTCTTGTGACCATTTGCAATTCTGTACCTCTAGACTGAGCATGTGCAATCAATTAGTGTGTTGAAAACTGATAAATGTTAAAGTACTAAGTTAGGTTCAAGGCTGGAAAGAAGAGTCTGTCCCACTTGGTGAGTTTTTTTCAGCGACTGCCGGCATCATTGATTGACCTATCAGGTCACCGAAAAATACGCGGCATGATGACGTGTGATGCGGCGTGACGACGTATGACGCACTGTCTTTGTTCAAGTGTTGCGACATTTTTTTGTCGCTGCTGGATTTTGAAATGTTCAAAATCTTTTGGCGACATTGATATGACGCCGGCAGTGGGATAGGCCCTTTAAAGCAGTTCACTTACAATCCTGGCAAATGCCAGGGCCTCGCACCATATCAAGCCAGCTCTATCTTCTAATTTTGTGATTGATTTCATATTAATAGTTAAGGGCCTGCCCCACTTTCACGTCCTAATGCACGACCTCTGCTGAGTTTGCCCTTGACATACTCGCAGCATGGTCGTCACAAAGTCGTAGGTAGGTCGTAGCAGGCCGTGATGATAGTCGTAGGTACTCGTGGCATCTAGTAGGTCGCGGCGTTTTTTCTAGCATGATGAAAAATGTCCACAAGTAAAAAAGGTCGTGAATTAGGTCGTGAAAGTGGGACAGGCCCTTTAATAATTCCTATTGTTCCTAAAAACAATGGTTAACGTCGATTCTCAGGGTTCTTTTATATTTCAGGGTACAGTTTAATTGACTAGTTGGTTTTGGCTGAAGTCACAGAATGTGTGATTTATGCCATATTCCTTATTCCTATGATCATATTGTGAATAAAACTCGTAAGGCAACATGGTTGTAGAACGTGAGAAGTTGATCTTGTGTGGATTAGTTACATTGTAAATAATATTTGGTAAATAGTATAATTTCTTAGGGTCTGAGATCTTAGTTGATACCATGCTGCCAGTCTTGGTTAATCAATGCACATTTCTTCTTTTGTAGAAAGCACAGCAATAAGAGAGGACAGCCACACGGTAGGCGGCGCGACTCTCGTCAGCAGGGGCCTCTGCAGCCCGTCTGCGTTTTTATTATTTTTTGTCTATGTTTTTATGTAGTTTTTGTTGTTTTTTGTTGGGGTGTGTGTGTGAGGGGTGGGAGGGAGGGGGTAACTTTTAATCTCTCCCTGCACGGGAGACCCGACCTTTTCTTTGTCGGGTCTCCGTTGTCATTGGGGCTGCAACGAGGAGCGGCCTCCAACAGGAGAAGACCGGGGGCTCTGGTGCCGACGACTCACCTCACCGTCGCGGAGCTGGCCGAGTCCGGAGCGGGTGGAGCGGTGGTGGAGCGCTGCTGCTGCTGCGGCCCGACCTCCGGAGATTCGGAGGCTGCAACTGCGGGTCTGGCGGACGTCGGCACCGGGAGCCCGCGGGTCACTGGAGGAAGACCGCTTTTCAGGGCTCCCGCAACGCGAATTCTCCCGCCCGAGTTGCGGGGTCGAAGAGCTCCTGGAGTGGGGCCTTACAGCACCGCCCCGCGCGGCTTGGAATGGCCGCGGGATTCTGCGAGCGCACGCCGGGGGCTCCAACATCAAGATCAAGTGCGCGACCTTGCACCACCCGGCGTGGCTTTAATGGCCGCGGGACAATCGCCATCGCCATCGCCAGCCGGGGGCTTTGACTTTGACTCTGACATCGGGGGGGGGGGGGGGGGGGGGGGGAGTGCAGTGTGGAGAGATAAGTTTTTTTTTGGCCTTCCATCACAGCGATGTTATGGATGTTTATGTAAATTATGTTGTGTCTTGGGTCTATTTGTTTGTAATGTATGGCTGCAGAAACGTCATTTCGTTTGGACCTCAAGGGGTCCAAATCACAAAATAAATTGAATTGAATTGAATTGAACTGGCCACATTACTGCCTTTGATTGTTTGTAAATGGAAGGGCTTACAGTTACGTGGTTGAGAAAGCAGGCCGGTTCCAGCTGAGGGTTTGTGCAAGACTTATTCATTCACACAATTCTGTTCGGTAAAAGGGCACACAGTGCTGGAGTAACTTAGCGGGTCAGGCTGCATCCCTGGAAAACATGGATTGATGACGTTCCAGGTCGAGACTGAAAAAGTCATCTGTCCATGTATCCCAGGAATGCTGTCTGACCCGCTGAGTTACTCCAGCACTTTGTGTCCTTTTGTGTTTAACCAGCATGTTGGTATCCAGTCATTTAGAACAGATGTCAAAGACTGACATTTAATGCTGAGGACAAGATACTAACATATTTCTTGTTTCTGTCCTCACAGGTACAACAGAAGCAGCTCTTGGGTCCTCAAAACTGTGGGCAGCAACTATCACATTGGGTGAACTGGAGCCACGACTGCGATGGACATAAAAGGCAAAGCTCCTGTTGAAGGTCATGTTACATCTATCCAGAGCCCAGCCAATGTTTCCGTGTAACTAAACATCTTCAATGTTTCCTTGTAACTGGCAACATCCCAGTAACCTATTTAACCCTTGTGGTGTAATTGCATCTTTTCTGTAATGTGATGATCAGCAGTGTAAATAGTACTCGGTCTATGTCCAAGTAGCAATGAATAGAATTCTACTATAACATCCTGCTCTTGTTCTGTACGTTGGCCAATAAAAGACAGTATATTTTTCCACCTTAACCATCCTGATATCACCAATTAATTATCAATTATTATCAGAGATTCCTGGACATGCTCTTCCCAGTTTCTCTGATGCTTTAATATGTAGCAATGTTGCAACATTTAAAAAAATCGTCTGCAATTTATCCCATCAGATAAAGCATAAAAATAAGTTTAATTTGAAACCTAATTCACTTACATATCTTCAGTATTAAAAATGTTTGGCCATTTTCATAATCGGAAGTTAGCATCTTGTTCCCTATTGCTTCTCCATTGACTGAACACAAAAGCTGTGATCGAGGACAGTCAAAAGCCCACAATTTTCTTAAAAATTAAGAGAACTGAAATAAATGTTCAGTTATTATAGATTGAAGCATTCTGAAACAATTATGAAACAATCTTACTTGGATGACCTGAAATTAATGCATATAATCAGTTAGTTACCTAATTGTAGCTAATTACAAAATTCAATTACTAGAT